>NW_022104715.1:2484-3697 GCF_000313985.2 Echinops telfairi | reverse complement strand
TAATGATACCATGAAGGTAGGGGAAAGTTGAGGCCAGAAGGGGGAGAAAGGGGAACCAATTGCAAATATCATCATGTGACACATACACACACACCCCGCATCAGCAGGATGAACAATTGAAAGTGGGTGAAGGAAAATAGCAGATTGTGTAAGATATGAAAACAATAATAATTTAAAATTGTTCATGGTGTCACGAGGGTAGGAAGGTGGTGGAAGGAGGGGAGAAAAAAGAGGAACTGATACCAAGGGCTCAAGTAGAAAGAATATATTTTGAAAATGATGATGGCGATGTATGTATAAATGGGCTAGATATTATTGATGTGTGGATTGCAATAAGAAGTGTAAGAGCCCCCAATAAAATAATTTATTTTTGAAAAGTCAAAGGCTTTTCATGTTAAAACAACACTTCAACTGTAACATGTAACAGGTATAGCTGCATATGCTAATATATTTATTAAAAAAACACAAGCAAATATCATTCATTCTTAGAGGAAAGAGAAAATACCCCACCCCACTTAAGAAACAGGAGAAACAGACATTTCCATTTTCAATACCGTATTAAAAATTCTATAGCATTTTCTAGATAGACCAATCATAAAAGGATTACTTTTTAAAAGGAAGAAAAGAGGCTTCCAAAGAGAAGAAATACTACTTCCTCTAATCATCATAAATTAATGATATTTTACATAACAGATTCCAAATATACCATAAATACTACAGCTAATAAATATTTTAAAGGTTGTACCCTACATTTCAACACATAAAAATAAATTTTGGCTTTGAACTCCCTAACTATTAACTGCTAATCTCCAACTCAGAAAACTTGATGCCTTACCCCTTAACATGCTAAGTGTCCTTACAAAACACTAATAACTTCCTAATGCACTGACCCCTTAAGTACATGAAAAGACCCCTTACCACCCCGAACTATTAACACCCTGAGGATCCCCTGTTACCCACAACAAAGCTAACATGCTTAACAAATCCTACCACCATACACTCTTAACCTAGGCTAATGCATTTATCCCAATGTTTAAAATCAGATCAAAGGTTTGAATATATTTTATAACCTTAAAACTAACTTCATGACCCTAAATCTCAAATTTAGAAATCCAACCCCCCAAGCAAGAATCTTTAAACCATAACTTTACATCCTTATACCTTAACACATAAGCCCCTGATCAACTCCAAACACAATCTGTTAGGCATTAAA
>NW_022104715.1:0-1185 GCF_000313985.2 Echinops telfairi | reverse complement strand
GCATAGCCTGATCTGAGATCCAGATCCACCCCAATTTTAGCATCTTGAATTATCTGCCTCACCTGGGTCCTGAGAGTGAGCTGGGTAATAAAGCAGGGAAGGTAGAGACAAATTAAATGCCAATCACCTGTGATTACGTAACCATGATTAGTAAATCAACATAATTTATTGGAATAGCCATCCTTGAGTTAGGCCAGCTGAAGGCAGATTAGGCCCAAGGTACATTGGTCTAAATTGCTGCAGGGGGGCATTGTTAGTTAATTCTTGGGAGCCCCAGGAACATCTTTGTGCGCACAGACACACACAGACACACACACACATGGGTGCGCACAGGTAAACATTCATTTAAATGGTAGCAAATAAGAACTCAACCTAAACAGAGAGAATGGGGAAGCCAAAGGAAAATAAGAGACAATGAATAATACTTAGCATCATGTGAGGGCACACCTACAGCCCACAGTCTACCATTGTGTTCTCCATATTTGCTCCATTGGAAAATGTAATACTTGATGACGCTTTTTCTGTTAATCTTAATTATCTGAATAGCTTTGTTCATTAGTAAATTACCTCTTTGGCTAACTTCATTCTTCATTGATCAACCAGGTTCATCCTTTATTAAACATTAAATATGTTTTCTCTCTCTTCAGGTTTGAACTGCTTACAGAGGGCACTATAATAACATGTGGAGAGCATAATAACCAGTGAAAACAATTGACTAATTATAAAGGTTGTATTGGCTTATTTATATCTTTTTAGTGTGGTTCACCTCTGAGGACATTTCAATGCAGTGGATTCACAACGGATGGTAAGTGATTTTGTATTCACAGTTATTTGCAAAAAACCCAGGTTGACAGTGTCTATGGGTCATCTGATATTTTTCACTGGGAAAAATGAGTATGTTCAATTATAAGGTATAAAATAAGTAAGCAACATGTAAATATTGTGGGATTTTCCCCTTAAAATCCAGTGAATTGCACTTTTTCAATAAAATACACATTTTCATCTGTACAGTTTCCAGGTTAAAACAAGACTTTCCAAATTACAGATAAAATATTTTAGTTGTATCAATATTATTGGCATGTTCAAAGAAAGTTTTGAGTCAATGCATACCAATGCCCAGTTTAAAAATCTTTAAGAAGATTGATTCCTGGACAATATTTTCTCAAGTTTACATTTACTGGAATT
>NW_022104714.1:4475-6585 GCF_000313985.2 Echinops telfairi | reverse complement strand
CGGCAGTGAAATCATATAATCCAGTTGCTCTTTCCCTTAGAGATGCCTTAATTGTTAAGAGCGTGGAGTTGAGGGCCTGGTGCATTGGCTCAACCAATTACAATGCCTGTGTGATCTTGAGCAGGTCGCAAAACCTGAAACAGATGATCTCCTCATCTGTGAAATGGTGGTAATAGAACCTGCCTAATAGAATTAAATTAATTACTTGAAGGTCACCTCATTCTGAAATCTTCCCAGACCACTGCTCATTTAAAATTATGTCTTCAATGCTCCCAAAGATGGTTGCTTTCACTTAGGTTATTGGCTTTATTTTATCCATTCATTTATTCAATCATTCAATACCTATTTTCTCAAGGGCTACTCTATTTCTAGCCCTGTGTTGGACCCTGTGGGGGAGATACCGAGATGAGTGTTGTAAAAAACCAAACCAACCACACTGCCATTGAGTCAATACTGACTAAACAACCCTGTAGGGCAGGGTGGAACTGCCTCTGTGCGTTTCCCAGACTGTAACTGTTTACTGGAGTCGAACTTTCTCTTGTGGTGCCCTGGTGATTTCAAACTCCCGTCCTTACAGATCGAAGCTCAGTGTGTAAATACTACTTCACCAGTGTCCAAGTATTGTAAAAGAAGCAGGAAAAATGGCTAGAGAGGGTAGTGTAGTAATACAATAGCTACTTTTGCCTTCACACACTGAGTTGAGTCTATTCTAAGCTATAGTGACCCTGTAGGACATGGCAGATCTGCCCCTGTGGGCTTCCAGGATTGTACCTTTTTATGGGAGTAGTAAGTCTCGTCTTTCTGCCTTGGAGTGGCAGTTGTTTTCAAACTGTAAACTTTGCAGTTAGCAGCCCAATGCATAACCACTAAGCCACCAGGGCTCTGACTTTTCCCTCGTAGGTCATGGAAGCCACCAGCTGCTCCCTGGGATAAAGGCAGGGGTTTCTGTAAAGCGTTACACTCTCAGAAATGCCTGGGGCCAGTTCTCCCCTGTCCTATCAGGTTGTTGAGAGTCGGCAGTGAGTCGTTGGTAGGGAGTGAGACCATACATTTGTAGGAAGCAGATTGGGATCATGGGAAAGCTCCTGAGCTTTGGAGTCAGAATAGCCAGGGTCCCATTCATACTGACTGTGGCATTGAATTTAGTTTTCCCTTCGGTTGTCCTTAAGCTTCATCGGGTTGGCTTTAACTCCTGGTGACCTTCTGTGTCATGGAACTGTTGCCCAGTCCTGCACTCTCTTCGTGACTCTTGTTGGTATGCTTGGGCCCATTGTTGCAGCTCTGTAAAGGGGAATGATGAGCTCTTCTTCTGAAAGTATGTTGTGAGACTGAATTGAACAGTAAATAAACCATTTTAGCTCATGGTATAAGTTTAGCAAATGAACTTTCACCTCTAGGTTTACTAAACACCGAGCATTTGAGTAATCATAATTGTGGCCTATAGAAGAATAATTAGGTGTCTGAATACTGGAAATTAACACCAGAAATATCTATTCACAATACAGCCAAGCAAAGGCAAGAATGTACCTTGTAGAAAATGAATTTTCTTACTGTATTTGGTGCTTTCTTCTTGATCATTACTGTTCATTACATTCTAAAATGTGCTGGCATCCTGGTATTTACTGACCTACTATGAGTTGAAGAGTCCTGGTGGTGTAGTGGTTTCACCTGGGGTGCTAACTGCAAGGTATACAGTTTTGCCTTAGTGTGCCTAAGATGGACATCAAACAAACAAACAAACAAACAGACAAACCCACTGCCATTGAGGTGATGCTGACTCCCAGTGCCCTGTAGGACAGGGTAAAACTCCCCAGTGGGTCCCCGAGACTATTGCTTTTTCCGGGAGCAGAAATTCTCTTCTTGCTCCCTGGAGCACCTGCTGGTTTCGATCCGCTGGCCTTAAGTTAGCAGCCCCATGTGAAACCAGGGCAGGGTGGAGATAGAACAAAATAGGAGAAACGGATGTAGAAATTAAAAAAACAGGATTTCTATGTTAAACAACAGCGAATTTGTATAGATTGGAAGAAAATAGTTAAAGAAAAAAGGGAATAAGAACTTGAAGATTAAAAATATAACAAAACTTTTAGCTTTCATTCCTTGATTTTCAACA
>NW_022104714.1:2155-3360 GCF_000313985.2 Echinops telfairi | reverse complement strand
CTAATGGGGATGTTGAGTCGTCAGGTCAGGAGAGGGGAAAGGGAGCAGACCGCTCTGGGAGAGGACAAGCATATGTCTGTGGGGAGAGAAAGGGCCAACTTCCAAGTGAGGGGAAAAAAAAAAGACTAACAATTCTTTTAAGGACCCTATGGGGAGAGTATCCCTGGTCATATGCACTGAACAGGCCACTTTGGCACACATTTATATACACCCCCTGGGGACTCGGGCCACGTGCTACAGAGAACACTGTGGCATTGAATCCTGGATCTGCAAAGTGCACAACACGCTCCCAAGGCCATACCAGAGGGATCCAATATGGAATATCCACTAGGTGAACTAGATACCTGTAGTTCTAGTTCAAACACACCTGTAACCTGAGGACTTAAGAATAAGCATTCATGGTGTTTGAAGAAGTAGAAGACAGCTATACCAAGAGTATGGAATTGTTGGTAGGTAGACAAACATTGATTTAATACATCTGCCCCGCTTGCTGTATTAAGATATATATTATTCCAATAGACCTGTGACTGACATTGTCAGTGAATAGTATTGTAAGTTTGCCTGACACTCAACTCCCATTGTTTGTGTAAATAGCATCCAATCACACAAGGAGTTATTCTGTATAAGTGAATAATTCAGGTATTGTGATATGTAGTTAGCTTACACTGATCCAATATCCCTCTCTCAATAACGTTTTAGTAATTAGTAGCGGGTGCTCATCAATGACACTATTAATAGAAGATCCTTATGCTCTAGGGAGGGGATCGATAAAATTCTCTCCCATAAATTAACTAGGAGGTCTTTAAGAGGCAGATAAAAAGCATAGATTTGGGAATGGATTTGGGGCTCAGACTATAACCTAGGTCCAATTTAAGAATTCGTTCTTACCATGTGGCCCCGCATGATACTTGCCCTCATGCAGGAAGCACAGAAGATATGGGTGGTATAGCTAAATGTGGTCATGAAATTATGTGGCTGGTGCCAGACTATCAGATAGAATAGTTTCTGGAGTCTTAAAAGTTTGTATCCAAACAAGCAGCCATCTAAGTGAGATGTCAACTAAGTCCACAGGGAAGAAGCACACCAACATTGACCCAAGGATTGCAAATTACATAATCCAAAACCGAAGGAAGCAGTAATACCAGAGCTTACAATGTGAGATTCTGGTTTGCAGGAGGCTATAGATAACAGTGGATGCCCAAGAT
>NW_022104714.1:0-932 GCF_000313985.2 Echinops telfairi | reverse complement strand
TAACGCTAGCAAAAGTGTGTAAGGCACATTGAAGAGAAAGACTGAAATTCTCATTGGCTTCAAATTCCCATAGGTGTCTCCGACTATGATCTCCCCTCCAGCAGTTGCTACCCCGAATGACTATTTATCTCGTTCTGTCCAGTTTTTTCCCTCCCACCTCTTCTGCCACTCCTTTGGCCATCTTTCACAATGCCTGCGAGGCAGGAAGAGATAGAAATGCTCTCTCTCTGCAATCCTTCTGAGGTTTATTTTGTTTTTTGTGTGTTTTGTTTTGTTTGTTTTTTTCAAGAAATAAACAGCCTCCCTCTCACCTGTAGGTGGTATCTGAAGGCCATGACTTCAGTAGAAACCTTGTACATGTTGAAAACCTGAGTCTAATTATATACACACAGACACCCCCATAAACAGCCAGCCTTCGTCAGCCTAACCTTCTACACAGGGCTAATACATATTTGTGTTTAATGGTACTTAGGGGTAGCATTTTGATTTCTAAACATTGGCTGGTGAGTAATGATTTCGCCAAGAGAACAGCAAGAATTTTGCAATCTGTACTATTCCTAAGCTTTTGATGACGTACAATTACTCCGACCGCAGGAAGGCTTGAGAGAAAGTTCTTTAAAGAGCTTGTCAGCAGGGAATAAGGGTGGGGGCACTGATGAATTTCAAGGGTATGCATTTTTACATTTTAACCAGCATCCTCCCTGCCTGCCATCAAATGCCCGCCTGCGCTTTCCTTTCTGAAGGGCTCACTTCCTGTGCAGAGAGAGAGAGGAGTTGCTGGCACCTTCATTCTTGTTTGCCATGTTTCAGGCAGCACCGGCTTAGCAGTCAATAGGTGTGAGACCATGTCTTCAATTGTGTGAATTCCAACAAGTGAGTAGCCATAAGTGAGACGGCGCTGTGTTTAATGAAAGAGCCTGGGATCCTTAAAC
>NW_022104713.1:0-6643 GCF_000313985.2 Echinops telfairi | reverse complement strand
TCAAGGGCTCATGAGGGAGGGAGGAGTGGGGAGGAAGGGAAAAAATGAGGACCTAATGCCGGGGGCTTAAGTGGAGAGGAAAGGTTTTGAGAATTATGAGGCAATGAATGTACAAATGTGCTTTACACAATTGACAATTGATGTATGTATGGATTGTGAAAAGAGTTGTATGAGCCCCTAATAAAATGATTTAAAAAAAAGAAAGTGTTCCTTCCAGATTTTGCAACTTTCAGATTGCTTGGCATTTCACAACTTGATGGTTTGATATATTTTGTGTAGCCTTTTACTTCAGTCTTGGCTTGTGAACGGTCTAGTGTTTGACTTCTTAACACTGGTCAAAGGCTTTCACTTTGAGGACAGTGAGGAGCTCAGAAGGATCTTGCAGCTGAGCCAGAGGTGACAGGCCCAGAAAGAGCCCTGCAGTAGTAGAAAGATGCTCTTAGCAAAGCAGCTCAAAAACCTGAGCAAGCTGCTATACCACCTCTGAGCTGGGTCCATGAGCAGTGGAGAGGTCTGCAAAGCTGAGAGCAGACAAAAATGCCTGAGAGAAGCTGGAGACAAACCTGACTGGCAAGGTAGAGAAGAGGCCCACACAGCCAAGAGTGGACATGCACAGAGACTACGGAGGGCAGGGCAATAAGTTGACTTTGGGGAGCTATTCTGAGAGCTGTAACCTTGCGGTCAAGAGGATGCTTGTTCTGAGAGCACTGAGAGGAGGTTGCCTGGTTACACATCCAAGAAGGGCTTAAGAGAGCTACTGTGGTCCAAGCTGACTTTCACTGAAGGGAATGATGTCTTCTTTACCTTGAGGGAGTTTTCCAAAGCTCATCTATGTGCTTCCTGGTCCTGCTGCCAAGTTGAAGGCTGTTACTTACCTAACAAACCACAGAGCTGTAAGTGCAGTCTTTGAGTCCTGGGTAGTCATTGCAAGGAATTCTCGAATCCAGAAGAAAAGAGGAGTGCTGGGAATGGCTGGTGTCAAAGATGGTAACATCGGAGAGTGAAAGTATGTGTTGACCTCCACCTCATAGGAATCAGCTTTGTGTCCACCCTAATTCAATCCCTCAGAGACCTAGACAACTTTTGATACCATGTTATACCCTGTAGGATTCATCTACTACTAAGAAGAAAACTGGTAGAAAGCAGAATTCGAAGAAAAATCTGGATTTCAGGGTTAGATATGTTAAGTTTGCGAGGCCATTCAGAAATCCAAAGAGAAATGAAAAAGTAGGCAATTCTATACATGTGTGTGGAATTCAAAAGCTATGTCTGAAGGGACTGGGGCCATTCCAGTAGTAAGGAACTCATTTTCACCACCACAGGAAAGCAGCCCACTTCAAACCAAGACAGCTGATAAGAAGATCATTCTTGATGATGATAAAAATCAGTCTCACTGGAAATTCCACTCACCAGTCCTAGCTGCCTACAAAAGAGAGTCTATGCAAGCCAATTAAGGGGGGTGGGGGTGGAGAATCAATTATTTGTGAGGATTAACTATCCTAAATTATTATCCTAAGCTAGAGCTATCAGAAATCATAGTGGGGCTCCTGGTAAAACAAACACACTCACTGCCATCAAGTCAGTGCTGACTCAGAGCCACGCCCTGAGGGTTTTCCAAGACCGAAACTGTTTACAGGAGTAGATGGCCCAGGCCTTCTCCTGAGAAGCTACTTGTGGCTTCAAACTGCTGACCATGAGGATGGCAGCCCAACATATAATCCCGATACCACCAGCATATCATGTCAGGAAATAAGATTTAGAATGCAGTTATCTAGGGAAAAGGTGAATGCAGATTCTGGGGAATAAGGCAACAGTGACATGTTTAAGGTTCCTTCAGGGGTGAGTGTTCTAACGCTAATGAAGTAAATTACCTAGTTATAGTAAATATGCCATAGCCTACACATAATATTTGTTTGGAGGAATGGATCATTATATTTGAAAGTATTATGTGTCTGTACTACAAGTTTCAATTCCATGTGTTGAATCCTGTATTATCAGGGATATATTTTGGGGTGAGAAATAATACCAGTGCTCTGGTTCCCTCTGGAGATATACTTTCTTTAACAGACAACAATGGGACGTTATATGCTGTCCAGGTTAGCACCTATTTCATGGTGGGTGTTCCTACAGAAAATGGGAGAAGGATCCTACATACTACAGGACCTCAGAGGCCTCTAAGGGTTTAAGCTAAATCAAAATGTAATGGTACTGTATTTTGAAATGGACACATGTAAGCAAGTATACTACACGTTAAGAATTGCATGTTTACACTGACCTATTTCAACCTTCTAAGTTTGAATTTCAAAAGATTCCTGCTACAATAGCCTGTTGGTTGTTTCACAAATGTGAAAGAACCATGTGATAGAAAGTCTGAGGGTTTACATGTTTCCAGAGTTTCAAAAGCTTGTCATACTCAGAAAGTAGAATTCAATTTCCAAAGGAGAAAGTAATAGATGTCAAATAAATGCTTCACACTGCTCATTTTCCATTGACTTTGAAATGCTTGCATTCATTTTATTTATTCAGCAAACATTTCTGGGGTTTACTGTGGTGGTTACAGAACCAGACACTGAGAAATTAATTTTCCATCCTTTAAAATAGGCTTTAGGATCAAATGATAGTGAGGAAAAACAAATGAAGAAGCTGATGGACCAAGAATTACTAGGAAATTAGTTCACTCAGAAAAACAAAGACATCATTTCAGTAACTGTATCCTGTGTAAGACAACCAAACCAAGGGAATAAAATCCATGTTTATGAGATTTTCTGTTGTATTTAACAGACTAAATGTTTAACACACACCCACAATATTTTCTCTAGTGTTTTGTGTTCTGAAATATGTGGAGAATTCTTTTTTCTGATGTTACATTTTACATCATACTCACACAACACTTACTGAGCTGGTTAGTATAAAATGCAAAGAGGTATTTACAAATCTGCATCCCTGCATTTTACCCTGGTCTCACAAAATGCTCAATTTGAAGAACACCTAAACAAGCAATAAAATAATTTTGATTTTATATCTGCACACTTTCTTCCTCTTTAAATTTAGTTTACATTTTTCACCAAATTCACCAAAGATAATAGGTGAAAAGGCTTATGAGAATCACAGCAGCCTGCTGCTCACAGTTCTGAAAATACTGCAGCTGTTGAAGCAAAATTCCCCACCCTTGTTTCACCCTAAATCTACCAGTACCGAAAAGGCCTCAGCCTGAAGCACACTTCCTATGGCACACCAGATTTTTACATAGCCCCAATAACCACGTGTTTTGTGCTGGGTTCTCTAGAGAGGCGAGACCAACCAAGTGCACGAATATGTTCATTTTGTTGCTGTTGGGCACCGTCAAGTTGATTCCAACAATACTGTTCATTCTGATAGAATAACCTGATTTTTATCTCCAGGATGATGTAACCTGGGAAAACTCAGCTGTACATATATTTTAAGAGGCCATCTAGTCATACATTGTGAACAAATAAATATTCATGTGAGAAAAGTTCATCATTTACACAAGGGAGAAATTTTAAAGTAACCCAAATGCCAATAATTAAAATCAAACCAAACCAAACTCATATCCATCCAGTCAATTCTGTCTCATAGAGACCCTATAGGAGAAGATAGAATTGTCTCTGTGGGTTTCTGAAGCTGTCAATCTTGGCAGGAATAGAAATCTCACCTTCCTCCCACCGAGTGGCTGTTGGTTTTGAATGGTGGACCTTTTAGGTTAGCAGCCCAGTGAGCAACCCACCATGCCACCAGAGCACTTATAAAATAATTGTTAAATAATTCAATCTGTTTATATTATGCAATGATTAGAATCATGTTCCCAATTCCAAAATATTTGTCTTAATGACCAAAATAATCTCTTAATTTTAAAGGGCAGAATACCATATATCTTGCCTAATCTGACTATATTGTAACTTATTTAGCAATCCTTTTGTAGACTGAAATTGGGGATGCTTTCAACTTGCCACTTTTGTAAATGATGAACTTTTGGTATAAATATTTGTGTTATATGTATATATATTCCTGTGCTATCAAAAATCCTCATATTTTAAAATAGAATATCATATATATAGTAATTATATACAGCATATTTTATATTATACATTATATATAATTTTATACATATAGCAAATATCAATCCATTCCAAAGAAAGATGACACAGCAGGATGTGAAAATTACCAAACAATATCATTAATAACACACTCAAGTAAAACTTTGCTGAAGATAATTCAAAATTTGTTGCAGTACATTGACAGGGAGCTTCCAGAAATGCAAGCTGGGTTCAGAAGAGGATATGGAATGAGGACTATTCTTACTAAGGTCAGATGGATCTTGAATGAAAGCAGAAAATATCAGAAAACTGTTTACTTGTATTTTGTTGACTATGTAAAAGGTTTTTCCCCCATGTTTGTAGATTTTAATTTCATTGGCATATAATTCACATATCATACATTCAATTGTTCAATCATATTAAGAAGAATTGTACAATCATCACGATCAATTTTGGAACATTTTCTTCTTCCTTGTACTCTTTGTTATTAGCTCCCCATATCTCCCCAACTTCCCTTGCCATGCGTCCAAAAACTATTAATCCAGTACTTTATCTACATATTTACCTGTCCTGGGTTTCAAATACAGTAAAACATACCACTACCACTGCCAACATCAACAAAACTTAAAACAGTAACAAAGCAAAACAGAAAAATTTAAATTGAAAAGAAAGGAGAAAATATGAAAAACTAGAACAAATTTTAAATGGGTTCAAAGGGAGGCCAAATGATAAGGTGCTAAATTTTAACCTAACTGCAACTGCAATAATCCACTTACTGATGCACCCTGCATGATAGCAAGGCTGTTTACATCCCTGGTCTATGGTCAGAGGGGATGCACTGGAGGCTTAATCCACCTGTATTCCACCTCGCTTCCTTTTTTCTTAACTGAAACAAGTTTTAAGTGTGTCAACAAGGAGAACATACGATAAGCTATTACATTTTAACCTAACTACATCTGCCACAATTGATTTTACAATGCTCTCTGTCTGATAACAAGGCTATTCACATCTCTTGACTATCATCAGAGGGGATTCACCGGAGATGTAATCCGTGTGTGGACCCTGCAAATAGATTTTTGGGCTTCCAATGTCATCCATAGCCTTCTGCAGACTGTGTGGATACACCCAGACTGTATGGATAACATTGTGAAGGAAAATTAATCACGCTCATACAGAACCTGTACATAGAGTGAGAGGCAGTTGCTTGAATAGAACAGTGGGATGCTGTGTAGTTTTTAATCAGGAAAGGCATGCATCAGTGTTGTATCATTTCAACATACTCAATCAGTGTGCTAGGCAAACAGCCCCAAACATGGGCTCTCCAAAGAAGAATGTAGCATCAGGATTAGACGAGGACTCGTTAACAACATACAATATGCGGATGACAAAACCTGCTTGCTGAAAAGTGGAGTTGAAGTACATGTTGATGAAGACCAAAGACGACAACCCTCTATGGCTCAAACTTCAATGTAAGTAAAGCAAAACCCTTACCACGAGAACAATAAACATAATCACGATAAACAGGGAAAACATCGATAACTGTCAAAGATTTCATTTGACCTAGATCCGTAATCATGGAATAAACAACCATGGAATAAACTGTCAAGAAATCAAGTGGCACACATTGCACTGGGCCAATATGCTACCATAGACCTCTTTAAAGTGTTAAAGAACAAATCTGTTATTTTTGAGTGTGAAGATGTGACTGACCCAAACCATGAATTTTTCTATTGCCTCGCAAGTGTGTGGAAACCGAATAAGGAAGATCAGAGAAGAATTGGTTTATTTGAATTGTGTTGTTGGTCAATAACGTTGAGTATCCCATAGATCGCCTCAAGTACAGCCAGAATGCTCCTTAGAAGTGAGAAGGGTGAGAGCTCGTCACATGTTCTTTGACCATGTTACCAGGAGGAAGCAGTCCCTGGAAGGACTCCACGCTTGCTAGAGGCTCAGTGAAACCAGAAACCCTCCAGGACATGGGTTGGCAAGTGGAGGCCAGAATGGGCTCAAATGTATGTAAGTTGGTGAGGATGGCCCAGGACCGGGCAGTGTTGGTTCTGTTGTGCACATGAGTTGGAACAACTTGAGAGCACCCAACAACATATATAAAATGTGATCTCTTTTCTGTGAGGAAAAAATATGCAAATTCTTAGACATATATGTATAGACACATGCGCTAGAATATGAGTAAAGACAGAGAGGAGAGGTTAAAAGGTGATAGTGTTTTACATGTGTAATACAATCTTTGTTTCTTTTCACGTTCCCATGAACATGCATTGAATCAGGAAAAAGGGGCGGGGATAAGAAAGTGACTCCTCCTTTGAGGCTACAAACAGCAGTGCTGGCAGGCTTCAGGATTTCTGCTGCCATCAGTATCATCCGACAGCTGAATGTATGCACATAAAAAGAAGATTTAGCAGAAAAGTGGGTGAAGGGAGATGTCAGACAGTGTAAGATAGGACAAAATAATAATAATTTATAAGTTATCTAGTGTTAATGAGGAAAGGGGGAGTGGGGAGGGAGGGGAAAATGAGGAGCTGATGCCAAGGGCTCAAGTAGAAAGCAAATGTTTTGAGAATGATGATGAC
>NW_022104712.1:5636-6646 GCF_000313985.2 Echinops telfairi | reverse complement strand
AACAGCAGAAGGAAAGGAGCAGGTAAAAAGGAAAATGGAGGGCTTTATTTTTCCTTTTGTAACGTCTCTCTCAGGTGCAGGCTATGTACTTCATACTGAAGCTCTTGTATAATGACGACTGAAGGCTAGAGCCCATTTTCAATATCATATTACTATGCAAATATAACCAAAACACCAATATAATTATCCATTCCAAACTCAGGTCCTGGCTGGCCTTGGGAATAGGAAGAGCTAAATCCAGAAATGTTCTTTGAAGTAAGGAAAAATGCAAGCAGGGATCTTTCTTTTTTGGCTCCAAATGAAAGGACAAGAGAATCAGGACACCAGTCTTCTTTATGTAAAAAGGAGGTCGTTATTATAGAACTTTGCTTTATGACAGTGCTAGAGAGAGAAGGGGAAAAGACCTTTTGTGAATGCACAGGCACAAAACCATTTCTGAAGTAGAGCCTTTCAATAGTGTGTCATTACCAAAGTTGCTGCAGAACAAAATGGATTAATTTTATTTCCTTCTGGATTACATCTTATCCTTCATACTGTTCCCACCTCCCATTATAGATATGGACATAGAGGCTCTTAATTTTTTTTTAACTTCTAGGCTTCATTTTATTAATTTTTAGCACTTTTTTTTGACATATAACTCACATATCATACAATTTAACATTTCAATAATATTAAATAGAGCTGTACAATCACTACCACAATTAATTTAAAAACATTTTATTCTTTTGTACTCATTGTTATGAGCTCCCCATTTTCTTCCAACCTCCCTTTCCATACCTCCAAGAAGCCATTAATCCAGTTATTGTTTCTATAGATTTACCTATCCTGGATTTCATATACTATCCTTCTCCTCCCAAAGCCCCTCCCCACAACAATAACAAAGTGCAACAGAGAAAAATGTCAACTGAAAAGGAAGCAGAAAATCTTCCCCCCAAGCCCTCCCCCCCAACACCAACAATAACAAAGTGCAACAGAGAAAACTATCAATTGAAAAGGAAGCAGAAAATGTT
>NW_022104712.1:2493-4212 GCF_000313985.2 Echinops telfairi | reverse complement strand
AACATCCCAAACTAATGAAAATATCGATTCATAGTGCATTTGGAGTTCGTTCTAACAGGTCAGACTGTTAATTAAGCTTTCTATTTGGAGGTTCTGGAAAGATTTTGTAACAGTGTTGCTCAAAAAAGGCCTGATTTGTGGCAGACAGGAACTGGTATTTCCACCACGACAATGCACCTGTTCACGCAGCGATCTAAGTACACCAGATTTTGCCAAAAAACAGCATGCCTCTCTTGTCCCACATACCTTACTCACTTGACCTCACTCCATGCAACTTCTCTTTGTTTCTGCAAATGAAGAGACATGAAAGGACAACAATTTGATGATGCAGAAGAGGTGAAGAATAAAACGAGGGAGGTACTGTCAGCCATCCAAACAGATGAGTTTGGAAAAATGTTTCCAAGAATGGAATCACAGATTTCACTAATGTATTAAGTGCAATGGACAGTACTTTGAAGGTGATAAGGCTGTTTTGTAAAAAATTTAATTACATAGCCTTTAAAAAAAGATTTCTGTTTTTTGGTGGGTAGCTCCCTCGTATATATCAGCTCTCATCATCAATATCTTTTTTATTCATATACATTATATATTTTGGCCTTTCTTTTTATATAGTTTGTGCTTATGCGTCTATTATGATGAAATCTTTATATTCTTCCCTTTCTTAAAGCGATCTTGAAAATTCCTTCTTCCTTAAAATATTTTAATTATTGCTTCATTTCAATCTTTGAACTTTTCCCCGTATTTTAGTTCAATTTTAGTCCACATCTTATTTATTTCTATTTATCATGCTTTATGCATTATATTTATATCATTTGTGTATATTTATTTGCTAAATATTTTAATAGGTCTTAATGCTATTAATCATAATGCTATATAAGATGACTGTTATACATAGAACTAAATTAAAGATTGGTGATTCAATGAAGGGAGGTATTTCTACTTTTCAATCCAAGAAGCATAAAAATGTGTTTACTTATATATTTTTTGTTTCATTATATTTTAATACTTTGTACTATGTATGATTAATGTACATTTTATATAATTATCCAAGAAAATCTTTTAAATTTCAGATTTCCTCAAGTTGCTGGAATAGAATTTGGATTTGACCCAAATGAAGAACCAGGACACCGAATCATTAGAGACACTGTAAAAGTTCAAGGACAGTACATACGGAAAAAAAAAGTTTATCTTCTTGCAATTAAGGAATACATTGCAAATGTGAGATTAATTTATTTCACGAAGAGTTTAAAGACGTTGTCTTATGCAAATATATGTAGACATACACCTATATTTTTCTGCTGATGATTTCAGATTTGGTGGTGTCAATATATACTTAAGTAGTATTTTTGTACTTCATAAATTTACATATGGTGGTTTCTTTATCTTTTGTGTACGTATTATGTGATTCTAAAATATACAGCATTTGGAATTCTTTCAAATTAATACTATTCTTTAAATAATTGGCAAACATAACCAAAGGAGATTAATAATATAAAAAGCCATAGTAGATTGCTCAAGTTTAAATTTAGTGATAAATATTTTCAACATATTTAAAGTACATTGCTAAAAATAGTCTGTCAGTAGGTCCGATTGTAATGGATTCTGTGCTGCTGTGCTGCTGGAAGCTATATCACTGATATTTCAACAGTGTCCCCAACATGAGCAGCTTTCAGCAGAACTGCAAGGTCACCCAACATGAGCAGGTTTCAGAAGAACTGC
>NW_022104712.1:0-1387 GCF_000313985.2 Echinops telfairi | reverse complement strand
AGTCTTGTTTTGGGATAGACCTTGAGTCTATCCCACCTGAATTTTGAGAGCATCTCAAGAACAGATTTGCTACATTGAACACTAATGACAACCTGATGAGCTGTGGGAGGACATCAAGAAAATCATTTATGAATCAAGCAAAAGGTTATTTAAACGGCAGGCAAGAAAACGTGAAAGTGGGTTTCAAAGTCTTTTTTGACATCCACTTTGATCTACTGATGAATTCAAAGATCTTAACAGAAATTTCCAAAGGGCAGCTCAAGAAGACAAAATCAAATCTTACAATGGAATGGGAGAAAGAACAGAGTTAGAAAACCAAAAAGCGAGAAAACACTCAGAATATCTTAAACTGAAAGAATTCAAGAGAAAATTCAAGCCTTGAGTTGCAGTATTGAAAGGTTCTATGGGTGAAATATTGAATGATACAGGAAGCATCCAAAGAAAATGCAGAATACACAGTCTCTGTACCAAAAATAACCAGCTGATATACAGCCTTTCAAGAAGTAGCATGTGAGTAAAAAACAATGGTACTGAAGGAAGAAGTTAAAACCACACTGAAAGTATTAGCCAACAAGAATGTTTCAAAAATCAGATGAAGCACTGGAAGCACGATGCCAGGAAATTTGGAAGACAACTTCTTGGCCAACGGATTGGAAGAGATCCATATTCGTACCCATTCAAAAGATGACCCAACAGAATGATTAACCCATAGAACAAGAACCATTAATATCACATGCAAGGAAAATATTGCTGAAGATCATTCAACAAAATTTTCAGCAGTACATTGGCAGAGAACTGTCAACGGTTCTGGCTGGATTCAGAAGAGAAACAAGGAAGAAGGAATGTAATTGATGATGCCAGTCAGATGTTGGCTAAAAGCAGAGAATACCAGAATGATGTCTACCTGCATTTTATTGACTATGCCAAGGCAGTTGACTGTGTGGATCATACATTATGCACAGCCTTGAGAAGAAGGGGGATTCCAGAACACTTTATTGTGCCCCTAAGGAACCCGAACATGTATCAAGAAGTAGTTGTGTGAGAAGAAGGAGGGTTTGAAATCAGGAAAGGTGTCATCAGTGCTATCCTTTTACTAATTCAGTCAGTATGTTCAGCAAATAATCATAGAAGCCAGATTATATGAAGAAGAATTTGACATGATTGAGTGAAGGCTTATTAACAACCTGAGATATGCAGATGATACAACCTTAATTGCTGAAAGTGAGGAGGACCTGAAGTACTTGCTGATAAAGATCAAGGATTGTTGACTTCAGTATGGATTACAGCTCAATGTAAAGACCAAAATCCTTACAACTGCACCAATAGACAACATCATACTTGATAAATGAAGAAAAGTCACATTTTGTCTTGTTTGGATTGTAATCAA
>NW_022104711.1:4811-6663 GCF_000313985.2 Echinops telfairi | reverse complement strand
CCTGAATTATTCATATTGTACCAAATACATTCTTTCATAGCTGGATGCTATTTACACAAACAATGGCAGTTGGTTGTCAGGGAAAACTTACAACAATATTCAACGAGAATGTCCATCACAGGTTTGTCCCAATAATATATACATTATTACAGCATATGGGGCATTGACATAGTAAGTCAATGATTGTCTACTGAAAGTTCAATTCTCATGAAACAGCTGGCTTCTACTTCTTCAAACTCCATGAATGTTCAGTCTTAGGTTACAGGTGGGTGGGGGGGGTAGAGTCCAGTTCACCTAGAGTTTCGGCTTTGGATCTTCCTGTTGCTCCTTGGAGCGTGTTGTGCACCCCAGTTCCAGGATTCAATGCCCTACTCTTCTACATAACTTGGCCTGGGTCCCCAGGGTATGTCCAGAAGCTCTGGCCACTGTCGCTTATTTAGTGTATGTCACTAAAGGAATATGTATTCCCCCTTAGGGTCCTTAAAAGTATTTTCAGTCATTCTTCTCTCTCCCAGACTGAAGGTCAGCCCTCCCTGTTGTTTTCTACCAACAGACACGCATTTCTCTCGGTGTGTTTACTCCCTTTCCCCTCTCCTGACTTGACTTTTCCATCATCAGCCCTCATCCCTCTGATAGGAATATCTACCTGTCTGGGGAGTGGGGAATGGGGTGGGGGGGACTAGGGGCATCTCTTCACAGCTTTGCATGGCAGCCACACCCCTTCCCTTGACAAGCTGATCCCAGAGGATGTGTGGCGCCCTCCGGCAGTGTGACCTTCAAGTTACATACCTAGAAAGGATGATGTGTTGTTCATTTGGACCAGTCAGGCTCTCTACCAGGCTGTCTGCCACTTTGGCCAGCAGACTGGACGCCCTGCAAGTCTGAGCTTGTACCTGTCCTCTTGCTCGTTCCTGCACCAGTGGACTCATGCAGCATTTGTGATTGATTAACTTTACTCAGCGTAATGTTTTCCAAATCCTTCCGTGTCAGGAGGTGCTTCATGGTTTCATTGCTGTTTCTATTGCTGTGTAGTCTTCCATTGCGTGTATGTACCAGAGTTTCTTTATCCAATCTTCTGCTGATTGGAATGTAGGCAGTTCCCAACTTCTTGTTGTTGTGAACTGTGCTGCAATGAACATGGGGAAGCTTAGGTCTGTTTTTCTTTCTTTGCAATATATGCCCAGTAATGGCATTGCTGAGTCCTATGGTATTTCCATGGCTGTTTTGGGGTTTGCCACATCGCTTCCCATAGTTGTACATATTTACAATCCCACTAGCAGTGTATACGAATTCCCATCTTGCCATACCCTCTCCAACATTTATTGTCTCAGTATTTTAAAAATTGCCCTATAGTTATGGGTGTCCGATGGTATCTCCTGATTGTTTTGACTGGCATTTCCTAGATGGCAAGTGAACAAGAACATTTTTTTGTGTGTTTTCTAGCCATTCGAGAGTCATGCCTTGTGAATTGTCTGTTCAGGTCCTTTGTCCATCTTCTCAGAGGATTATTTATTTATTTTTTCTTGTTGGAGGCTTGTAGTATACTGTACATCCTAGTATTTAGGTCTATTGTCTGTCATTGCTAAATATCTTTTTCCAATCTGTGGGCTCTCATTGTAGTCTTTCGATGAAGTCTTTCTTTTTGCCATTAGGATGAATCTATTTATTTTCTGTATTTGAAACCCCTTATTTTATTTTTATTAGTTGGGATTTAATACATGCAACATGCCCTTCCATATTTCATTCATATCAAGTATAATTGTACAATTGCTACCACAATCAGTTTCTTGCCATTCTTTTTCCACATGGACTCCTTGACACGGTCTCTCTTTTACACCCCCTACTGTGCCCC
>NW_022104711.1:2869-3925 GCF_000313985.2 Echinops telfairi | reverse complement strand
TCCTTTTCTTCTGTGTTCCCTTCCTGAGGGCGAGTATGGAACAGGGCCATGATGTAAGAACTAATTGTTCTTAAGTTGAACCCCAAACCCAATCTTGGAGCTATGGTTTTTGAACTTTGCTGTTACTTGGGCATTAATACCCATGTCTTATTATTCCATAGTTCAATCATGTCAAACAGAATTGGACATTTGCTTCCATAATCAGTTTCCAAATATATTTTTCCTCCTGGACTCCTTGACATTCATCTCCCTTTTATCTCCTCTGTTCCTCTATATTCTCCCTACCCCAAACCCTTAACCTTGTTCTATTTGCTTTACCTATAGCTCAGTGTCCCTGGGTTTCATTTACTGAGACACAGAGGAATAAATAATACAACTTCAAGAGGGTGTCCACCAATGTCACACCTCTGAGGTACACCCTAATATGAACAAGCATAAGTGACACATAACAGATTGACCCTCACAGGGCATTGATGTAGCAAGCCTTGTTTGTCTGCCAACCATCATTATACCATTCTTGGTACAGCTGTCTTCTGCTTCCTCACACACCATGTATTTTCCGGCTTAAGTCCTTAGGTTCCAAGTGTCTCTGCGTTAGAATCCAGTTCACTCAGTGGAGTTCCAGCATGGCGTCTCTCTGATGCAGCCTCTGGAGCATGCCCTGGGCCTGAAAATCCAGGAGTCAGTGTCCCAGCGTTCCATGGCACCCGGCCTGGGTTCCCAGGATACCTACAGACACCCTAGTTCAATTCTGTCCACCCACTGCACCCCATTAAAGACACTCCCCACTTAATGTTCCCCAAAGCATCCCCAGTCACTCCTCCGCACACCTGGAGGTCAGCCCTCCTCTTCTCCCTTCCCCTCAACAGCCATGCACCTATGTTCCCCCTAAGTCACTGCCCTGCTCCTCATCCCTCATTCCTCTGACAAAGCCACCTCCCTCTCTTGGGGACTTCACCCCAGACCCACATGGTCACCACTCAGTGGGCAGCATCCACCCAACTCTCCCCCGACCATTTAATCTCAGCTGTTGTGAAGTGCCCTCCAGCCAAGTGA
>NW_022104711.1:0-1303 GCF_000313985.2 Echinops telfairi | reverse complement strand
TACAGGTCTTTTGTTCTTTTTGTTAGTTTTATTCCTAGATATTTCAGATTTTGCATAGCTTTTGTGATTGGAACTGATTCCTTGATATCTTTGTCTGCATTCACATCAGTGGTACATAGGAATGCAATGGAGATCTGCTTGTTAATCGTGTATCCTGCTATTCTACTGAACTCCTTTATTGATCGTAGCAATCCAATTGTGGACACCGTAGGATTCTCAATACATAAAATCATTTTGTCTGCAAATAGCAAAAGTTTCCTTTCTTCTTTACCCAATTGTATGCTCTTGATATCTTGCTGTTGTCTTATGGTACTGGCTAGGACTTCCTGCACAATATTGAATAGAAGTGGGGATAAGGGACATCCTTGCCAGGTTCCTTTATTGAGTTGAAATGTTCTCAGCTTTTCTCCATTAAGTGTAATACTAGCTATTGGTTTTTCATATGTGGCTTTTATTGTAATGAGGAGTTTCCCTTCTAATGTGATCTTCTTGATTGTCTTTATTGAGAATGAGTGATGGATGTTATCAAATGATTTTTCTGCATCAATTGATGTGATCGTATGGTTTTTGTTCTTTTTCTTGTTGGTGTGGTGGATTACATTAATTGTTTTCTGAATGTTGAACCATCCCTGCATCCCTGGTATGAATGGCCCTTGGTCATGATGTATTAATTTTTTGATACGTTGTTGAAGTCTACTGACCAAGATTTTGTTGGGAATTTTTGCATGTATGTTCATGAGAAAATCTGTCTGCAATTCTTTATCCATGTGGGGTCTTTGCCTGGTTTTGGTATCAGTGTTATGCTGGCTTCATAGAATGAGTTTGGGAGTTTGCAGTTACTCTGTATGATCTGGAGGAGTTTGTGCAGGATTGGTGCCAGCTTTTCTCTGGATGCTTGGTAGAATTCTCCTGGAAGCCATCTGGTCAAGGGTCTTTTTGTGTTGAGAGTTTCTTGATCTTATCTATTTCTATGGCTCTTTTTGCTACAAGTGTGCTCAAGTTCTAAATGTTCATAAGGGTTAATTTGGGGAGAGAGTGATTTTCCAGGTATTTGTCTATTTCCTCCAAATTATTGAATTTGTTGAAATACAGTTTATTCTGGTCTTTGTTTCACAGCAGCGGCTCTGTAATGTTTGGGTACTGTTTTCAGTGCATTGGTTCCTGACTGTTGCTACACCCTGTGGGGGGTCTCATGTTTGTGTGCTGCGGTTGTTGGTTTTCTGTCCACAAGAACTGGGAAGTATTTTTTGTAATGCTGATTTTGCTTTAACAAATTTTCTAAATGTTTCCTTATTTGAGAAAA
>NW_022104710.1:5196-6663 GCF_000313985.2 Echinops telfairi | reverse complement strand
GATGCATAATATTCCATTCTGTGCATGTGTCAAAATTCCTTTATCCATTCTTCTACTGGTGGGCATTTGATTGTTTCTAACTTCTGCTATTATGAAAAGTGCCATGATGAACATGAGAATGCATATGTCTGTCTGTGTTATGTCTTTACTTCTTTAGAGTATATAACCAGCAAAAATATTGCTGGATCCTATTGGATTTATATTCTCAGTTGTTTGAGATAAAGCTATGTCACTCTTCACAATGATTGTACGTATCTTCAGACTCAAAAGCTGTGTATGAGAGTTCCAACCTCTGTGCATCCTAACCAGCATTTTTTGTTTTCTGTGTTTTGGAACTGGGCTTTCATTTTCTGTGTAAGGAGCTATTTCATGGTGCTTTTGATTTGTACTTCATTTGTGGCTAATCACCATGAACATTTTTTTCATGCTTGCTAGACATTTTAATGCCATTTTTGGTGAACTGTCTGCTATGTTCATGTCTTTTACCTACTTTTCAAATGGATTGTTTTTTGCTTGTTTGTTTTTTTTTATTGAGGTATTGGAATTTTCTATAAATTTTAGAGATTCACCCTTTGTCCAATAATTATTGTTAATGATATGTTTTTTCCTCCCCAGTCCAGGGGTTCTTGTGTTAGTCCAGGTGGTCTAGAGAAACAAAGTGATAGACATTCACATGCATATAAGAAAGAGCTTTATATGAAAGAGTAATTTTTTTGTTAAAAGAAATATGAGCCCAGTCTGGATCAAGCCCATAAATTCAATATTAACCCATATGGCTGATTGCAGTCTGTAAATTCTCTTCAGACTCACACAACACATGCAGCGATGCTGAGTGCAGGAAGATCACAGACCAGTGGGTGGCAAGTCTTATGGATCCAGTGTCAGTGAAAGTATCTTAGTGCTGGCGTGGGTCTCCATGTGTCTACTCCAGCTCCAGGGCTCTGGCTCCATTAATGCAGCTCCATGTTACTTGAACACAGAAATGTCTCCCAGGGAGAGCAGTGTATCTGACCTCCAATGAACTATTTATTTCCACACCTCCAAATGAGGTCATCAAGCTGCGACCTGATTGACTGGCTAGACTCTACCCCTTTGCAAGTTGACAAGAGATTATGTAACTGCCACAGTTCTCTTTATACTTTTTTGATAAAGTATTTTGATGCACACAGTGCCTTATTTTTAGTAGTTCCAGGTGATATATTTTGTTTTCTTCTGTGTGTTCTCCTTGATTAAGGTTAGTTCTATGTTTATATCCTGTAATAGAGTCCTTAAGTTTGTCCCTATTTACTCATTGATGATCATTATAGGTCTTGATACACCTTGAGCTCATTTTCATACATGAGATGAGGTATGGTACGTGTTCGTTCTCCTGCTTACAGAGATCCAATTTTGCCAGCCACATTTTTGAAGAGACCATCTCTTTCCCATTAATGTTTATTGCCCCATTTAAAAAAATCAGTTGTCGGG
>NW_022104710.1:2491-3948 GCF_000313985.2 Echinops telfairi | reverse complement strand
TTTTTTTTTCTATTTTCCAATATATGTATTTCTGCTTAAATCATTATTATTCTTTCCTCATGGTGAAGATTTATTTTGCTTCTTTTGCTTTAGTTATTGAAGATGCTGTTGTTATTTTAGTTATTTTCTCTTTTTTTTCCATGCATGAATTGATTACCATTTGATTCAAAGAATTTTCTGTTTCATCTATTAGCCATGCAATTTTATATGGTATGTTGTTCAGCTTCTGTGCACTTGACTTTTTGCCCTTGTTCTTTATATTGTCGATTTCTAGAAGTGTTGTAGTCTGAAATGATTGTGTGCAGAATTTCAATATGTTTAATTTCACTAAGATTTTCTTTGTGACCTAATATGTGATGTATTTAGGGGAATATTCCACGTGCAATTGAATAGGCTGTACACGGTGTAACTGTTGGGTGAAGGATGCAGTGTATGCCTAAGAAATCAAGTAGGTTAATTGTATTGTTTACTTATTCTCTGTCATTATTGAGTTTCTTTCCTAATCTGTTTTTCCTTAAAAATGATGAAGGTATGATGAAGTCTCCTCCAATTATTACTTTACTGGCTAATTGGCTATTTCTCTTCTCAACTCTGTAATAGCTTGATTAACATATTTTGAGGCTCTTTCTATATTTATCATGGTTATATATTCTTATTCTAATATTTGTTTTAGCTAATTTTCCTCTCTCCTGATGGTTTCTGCTTTGAAGTCTTTTATTGGAGATTAAAATTGTCAATCCTTCATTTTGGGGGTTATAGTTTGGTAAAATTTTCTTCACATTTTGATTATTATTCTATTGTTGGTTTTGTGTCTAAGACGTTTCTCTTGTGGGAAGCATATTGATATGCCTTGTTTCTTTATCCATTCTACTGATCTCTTTCTCTTATCTAATGTATTCAATCCATTAATATTCATGTCATTATTGGTATGTGTTTGTTTATTGCTCTCAATTTGCTATATGTGAGTGTGGGTTGGGGGTATTGGTGTCTCTGTTCTTAAATTTTGTTGTTGTTTCTATGTGGTTTCACGGTGGTGTTGTCTTGTATGCTGTTCTAAGCTTTGTCTTCTGGTGTGATTTTCTGCCAAAAGTGTTCCTTCAGTATATTTTGTAACAGTGGTCGTATTTTCACAAATTCCTTTAATTTTTGTTTGTCTGGTTTACCCTTATGTATCCCTCATATTTCAGGGATAGTTTTGTAGGATATAAGATTCTTGGTGGGAAGCTTTATTCTTTTGGAGTTTTATACATGTCCCTTCACTGTCTTCTTGCTGATGTGATTTCAGCTGAGCAATTCTAATTTCTTCTGCTCTCAGGATTCTCTCCTGTGCCTAGACCTTGAAGAATTTGACTACCACGTGTTGGGGTGCTTTTGTCCTATTTGGAGTTCATTCATCTTCTTGGATAGTTTCTTTTATGATGTTAGAGAAGCTTTCTCCATGATGTCTTGTATTTTTT
>NW_022104710.1:0-1287 GCF_000313985.2 Echinops telfairi | reverse complement strand
TTTTTTTTGAGCCTTTACTATTTATCACATTGATTTTTACACTTTAAAAACATAATAAATATACTTTAATAACAACGATTAAAATTAGTTGACTTTTTTATTCATGTATTTAAGTTCTGCATAGGAAAATATTTACATATTTTTAACAAATAAATATCAATGCCAAACGTGTATGTCAATATTTATTTTCTGTCTTAATTTATTCTGTCTGAATTTATATTGCAAGTATTTCTTTTAGAACCTGAAAATACATCAATTAAGTGAAAGCCTCAGTCTAAAAGCTCGCATGACCTTCTTACATATTGAGATATGCCTATTATCTTGATGAAAACCATTATTTTAATTTTAAATTAAAGTATTTAATTTTAAATTAAATTATTTTAATTTTAGTAATATATTTGAAAGAAGAAAAAATTACCAGTAGCTAATGATAGTGATGTAACACTCAGTTCTGAGACTTTAGGCTTTGAGGCGGTGCTTTGAGGCAGAGCTATGATGTTTAGTTCATTTATCAGGTGATTGAAATGATATAGAAAAACAGGTGTCTATTTGTGTCTATGACATGGGATACTAGAACTCATTAGAACCAGATAAATTTTACCAGTTATGTGCACAAATTGACTTGTGTGTCTTCTACTTAAACTTTTGACATCAAAAACCATACCTTGTACAAAGCCTCAGATGTGAGCGACACACTATTTTTGTGACAACCCTTTCAGATTGAAGATGCACAGAATAGCTCTTAGGATAAATCATCCTGTTATGAATGCAATCCAGATACCAATTACTGTCTTAGAAGAGCCTATACAGAACACCTGGTCCAAGACTCAGAGGACTACCTCGATGACTCTTTTGCTTGATCACCCAGAGACAGCTTCTTCTTTTGCTTAAAACTATTTCATGTCTCTCTCTGTAGTCATGCCAAGCAGACCTGAAAGATCATGGTAACAGTTACAGTAAAAACATGTCAGTTTTAATTTTTCAACATACATCTGTTTGCATATTTAGAGAGAGGGGATAAATCAGACTTGGGCCACTCTTCCACACACATTGTTTCATTTTGTATGAAAACTGGTGTATATATATAACACCAATAACCAGGACTCATTCCCTAAGCTACTGCTGTTGTTAGTTGTAGGATAAGATAGAGATGAAACTAGACATAATTTACTTATGAAAAATATGTTTCTGAATATCCCAATATAAATATAGCTGTTTCCCTCCTAAATGCTATAGAAGCCTTTCCCTCTACATCCCATGTGTAATTTACACTAATGAACAGATTAT
>NW_022104709.1:4847-6667 GCF_000313985.2 Echinops telfairi | reverse complement strand
TTATGGATTCAATTGCACGGTAACCACACTTCCAGGGAAATGATAGAAAATACGAATGAGATGCACCATGCTAGCTAGCTCTGATTTCTCTGCCTGCAACTGCTTCCCCGGGAGAGGCAGCTTTTGGACTTTATCTGCAAAATACGAGGACAGTAGGAGATCTCTCTCAACAACAAAGCTCAGCAGATTTATGAAAATGTTAGTGTAGAGAAAAGCAATTACCAAGCTTCGTTAACTTTCTAAATTCATGTAAGCTTACAATACCTGACATGCAAAATGTACAATGTTTATAAGACAAAAAGATTAATGACTAAAAAACTGTCACTGTATCTATATTATTTGTATTCTGGTTCTGTTAAATATACTCTAATATTTAAATTAAAAAGGATCTCTACTCCTAATTGATGCAGATTTTTTAAATGACCTCTTAGTTTTAATCAATATAATCAGTGTTTTCCAGAAAATATAGTAAATTAATTGTCTTCATATAAATCCTTTTCTGACAGCAGTACAGAAAAATGTGGGCCAAACCCTGTTTATCAACTAGCAAAATGATAGAGAAGTTGGACTAAATGCCCTAGCAGAGATGAATTAGTACTTTTTGCTTTTATTTGCCTTTCTGATTTAACAAAATGTAATTCAATGTGACCAGCACAAATCACTTTTAAAAAATTTAAAAACTTTTTTCCTTTAGTGTATAGATTGAATAATTACCATACTTTATTTTTAATCAATTGCTGAGTCAATATTTTAATTTCATTAAATCATATTTTTATTCTATGTCTATCAGACACCATATACAGTCTTATTGTTAAATGAGCTCCAGAAATAAAACAAAGAACAATGTATTTTTCTTTCTTTTAATCTTTGAGAGATGTGATACTGGATTTACTGTGGGGTTTCCCCACAGTGGATCCAGCTGGTTTGTTTAAAAGCACCTTTTACTGCCATATGAATAAATCTATAAGACTGACTCTCAAAATACAGTTCTGATTATGGCATGAGAGGTCAGTTTTGAGAACCTAGGTAGTTTTATTTTCTTACTTAAACTAATGTTTATGACTGTTATCATGTCCAGTTGCCATCAGTCACACCTGGACGCATGGACAGCATCATGTGAAATGGAGAAAAGATTGAACTTGTAAAGACTTTTATTTACTTGAATCTACAAGCAATGAATGCTCATGGAAGCTGCAGCCTCAGGATCAAGTGATTTATTGCACTGGGCAGATCTACTGAGCAAAACTACTTAAAGACTTAGGAACCAAAGTTTCGCTTTCAGTATTAAGGTGCACCTGTCTCAACCATGATAGTTTTGATTGCTTCATGCGCAGGTGAAAACAGGACAGTGAAGAAGACTTCAAATAATTCAAGGTTCACGCCAGAATGCTCATCAATCAAGAGCGCTGACCTGGGAAGGATGTGAAGAGGTGCTCTTCTTCAGTTTTCTGACCCCAGGTGTTTACATGATTCATAACGTTTTGTCTTCGTGGACTGACTTTTGAAAATTTCTGTTAAGCTTTTTTTACTTGATCATCTTTTACTTCTGCTTTAGACCCTGAACATTCAAGAGCACATTTCAAAGTTTCTTCTGATATTCACTTCGGTCCTTTCTTTCTTCCCTTCTTTCCTGTCCTTTAATAAGTGTGTGCCTTCCCCATAAATGATGGTTTTGATGACATTCCACAGCACATCTGGTCTTCAATGATTAGTTTTTAAATCTGTGAAATTTGTTCTTAGATGATCTATACATTCAATTGGGATACACTCAGGGTTATAATTTGGATCTGTGGACTTGTTTTATTTTCTTCAATTTCATC
>NW_022104709.1:2200-3705 GCF_000313985.2 Echinops telfairi | reverse complement strand
CTCCCTCATGAACCCTTGATAATTTATAAATTACTATTTTGTCATATCTTGCCCTGTCCCATGTCTCTCTTCACCCACTTTTCTGCTGTGTCCTGATCTTTAAAACACTGATGGCACAACTCCCAACAAACTCCCACAGGAGTGGAATCTTCTACTCATTACTCAAGTCAAAACTTTCTTTCATATCTTGGTATTAAATTTATATTAATTACCTGGTGATGTTCTTACAGATATCCCACAAGTGAATGAGTTTAGTGAACACAAATTTATTTCTCTCTCCACTTAGGAGGCTAGAATTCATGGTGTCAACACTAAGCATAAGTTTCTCCTCTCTCTCTGAACTGGATGGAGGTCCCTGTCTCCTTTCAACATGATCTACATATATCTTGGCATCAATTTCCCCCTGGATATCAAAGGTTCCCGATACAAAGGCTCAGGTCCAAAGGACATGTTCCACTTCAGGATATTCTTATCTGCTGGTAATGTGTATTTTTCTCTTTCTGGCCACTTCTTTCTTGTTTTGTTTCTTATAATAGAAAAGTCATTGCAAATCACACCACCGGGGAAATTACCCTTGTATTAGATCAGGGTGGAGACTAGATTAAGGGCATGTGTCTCATTCATAATCTTATCACAAAGATAACATAATGCATGATTATTACTTAAGTATCAAAATATATCATGACATGGGTGCCATCGTCCAACCAAGTTGACATGTATTTGGTGGGACACAACTCAGTCCATGGCACATGTTCTCATCTATGTCTTTCTTCAGGGAATTTTATCGTAAATAATGTTCTCTATTTTACCTCTCGAGATTCTGGTAGCCATTGCCACGGTCATGTAGAACTCGCAGCAACCTTCATGATTAAAGGATTTATTAAGGAAGTTGATAGGCTATAATGCCAGTGAGAAATGCTCAGAATAGTTGTTTATCGGGACACATTTCAAAGTTCTTTCAGATTTGCTAATAAATGTCCAAAGGAGCATACCACTTGAGTGTAAACATCAACCCACAGGCACTGGGCTGGACTTTACAAGTCAGCAAATGCAACTCCCACAATTACATGCCCAGGGCACTCCACTCCTTAAGGCAGCCTCTTGTATAAAAGCCCTCTGTTTACTAGTCCCATGGGTTGGGAAGTCCACCACTCTGTTCCAGTCTCAGGCTCTTGGTTCTGCTGGGGCTGCTTTGGGGGTATAGCTCTCCTTTGGATCTAGGAGTTTACTGGGCGGGGATCTCATTTCCAGGGAGGTGTTCTATTCCTGGATGTTGCAGGTAGGAGACTCCCCTCTCTGCTTCTCAGAGGTTCACTTTATACACAGCATGATGATATTTCAGGGTTTCTTGTTCACGCTTACTCAAAGATGAATCCTATCAGTATCTTCTCCTACCTTCTTGCGAGACCCATGCAGGAAAAGGTCATTTGATGGGAATTAGAGAGTTTGTAGAGAAGAGCCACATTAGGTAATCCATTGCCCTTTCTGCTGGGTTTATTTGCATA
>NW_022104709.1:0-1051 GCF_000313985.2 Echinops telfairi | reverse complement strand
CGTGCTGCCGTGATTGGTCTTAGGCTTCTGGGAATAACAACCGAAGCTCAGTGGTAGATAATGTTTCAGAGACTCCTCACAGTAACAGCAATTCAAGGTCCACACCAGAATTTTCATCAGTAAAGAATGCTGACCTGGGAAGTGTATGAAGAGGGACATGGAACATTTACAATATCAAGGGTCCACTTACCCTTTATTCTAGCAGTGGCTGCACTAATAAAAGGCAAGGGTTATTGAACATATATCTTTCCATCAGTAGGGTTTTTCTGTAGCAGTTATCACCACTGGGCTTAAGAGCGTTGACAAAGGAGCTTTTTAGCACAAAAGCAGCAAGAAGCAAGGCCCAGAGCAGAACTGGTTGGAGGCCTAAATGGTACTTTTGAAAAAATAAGCTTAAAACCAAAAAAGCAAACCCACTGTCATCAAATCGATTCCTACTCAGAGCTACACCATCTAAAGTTTCAGAGACTAAATCTTTATGAGAGCAGACGGCCTCGTTTTCTTCCAGGGAGCAACCAATATGTCTGAACTACCCACGTTGTAGTCCTTAGTAACCTGATTCTTAACCCAAATTGCCACTGAGGCTCCTGCATCCCCTCAGGATTAATGACGTGACTTTGCTGACTTCTGTCCTCAGAAATGGATAAGAAGGCTTCGGAAGGAGCAGCACAGAGAGTGAACAGCCACTTGACATCCCTCAAGACTATCAGTTCTGGTTTCTAATGAGAGTGCCTAACCAGCTGCCAGGAAGCACCTTCTGACTCATCCTGTTCCCATGTGCTGCAGAGCAGGATTCGTCTTAAGGTGTTCGTGACTGCGACATTGCAGAGGCAGACCGTCAGGCCTTTCTTCCAAGGCGCTGAGTGGTTTGGAACCAGCAACGTACAAGATAGCCACTTAATCATCTATGTGTATCTAGAAAGAAGTAAATAGACTCACAAGAAATGAGAAATTTTAAAAGCAATGAAATAAAGTTGGGAGTAGTAATGAAACGTGAGTCTTAAATTTTCCATTTTAAATCTGTTGATTTTTCATGTATTTCTTGAAAATT
>NW_022104708.1:5345-6668 GCF_000313985.2 Echinops telfairi | reverse complement strand
CTCTCTGGCTGCTCAGGGCTGGGGTGGGAATCCAGGCTTAGAAGGCGAGCTGGGCACCATCAGACCCGCGTCCCGCGTCCCGCCCGCAGGAACTGCATCGGGCAGACATTCGCTATGAACGAGATGAAGGTGGCCCTGGCGCTCACGCTGCTGCGCTTCCGAGTCCTGCCGGACAGCAGGGAGCCCGAGAGAAATCCGGAGCTGATCCTGCGCGCTAAAGGCGGGCTGTGGCTGCAGGTGGAGCCGCTAGGCAATGGCCCAAAGAGAACCCCCAACCCTTAGACTCACCCCAACTCACCACCTAGCTTATTGGACCCCCAGAAATAAAACTCTGCTGTCCCCTCTCCTGGAAGCTGGCAGGGTCCTGGGAGTTGGGAGTGAGTGGATGGAGGCGGGGCCTGCCTCTCTGAACCTAGGCCTCCTCACTTCCCACAGGTTCAATGATGGAGTCAATCTATGGCTAATAGGGAGCTTGGGGGGAGGGGGGTCTTCTTAGACATAACCGAACACGTGGAAGAAATGGGTGACTGGTTAAGGGGCTCAGCGACCTGGTCGTGGGGATAACCAAGAGCAATTGGTACAGCATAATCCACCAAGATGTGTTCTAGCTCCTACTGTGGTGGGTGCCGACCGGGGTCTTTAGAGTCGGCCAACAGCCACCTCAGGGGCAACTACTGCTCTCTCCCCGAATGGAGAAAGACAAATGAAGAAACCAGAAGCTGCATGGACACAATTAGTCCCGAAGACCTGGAGGGTACTCAGCCACCACTCACAACTACTCTGAAAGGGACCACATGAGGAAGTCCTTGGTAGAGTAGGAGAAAAATGTAGCACAAAATTCAAACTCGTCAAAAGGACTGTGCTTGCTGATTGGATGGAGACGGGTGGAACCCCCGGCGACAATGGTCCTACGTCACCCTTCAGGTCTAGAAGTGGATTTGCCACCATTCCTCAATTTTCAATTCAACAGTAGAGAGATCTATAAGGGGAACAATAACACTAGTGAGACACACACACACCTTAGAATAATCAGTCATTTGAGATCCAAAGAGCAGCATTTACCGGAGGACAATGTTCAAAGGGATTAAGAAGCAGGAGGAATGGAAACCGGAAACCTAGCGAGGAGGGAGAATACCTTGTGAGGACAGTAATCAAGGATATGAAACAAAATGTGTTCGACTTATTGGACAACTGATCTGCTCTGTAAACCTCCATTGGCGAGAGGACTGTAGAAGGTCAAAGGCATGAACCTGACTTGAACTCTTAAAACTTTGTCAGGTGATCCCCGTCTGATGCATGTGGGACCTGATCTGGTTTTCCACA
>NW_022104708.1:2763-4161 GCF_000313985.2 Echinops telfairi | reverse complement strand
ATTGCATCACTATGAGTCCAAATGCGCTCAGTGAAAGTGGGTTTGGATTTTTTGGCCTGTCTTCAGGGTGACTAGATCTCAGACAAGGGGAGAGGAGCAGGCACCCGAGAGGCAGGTGCTGGGTGACCCTCTGCGCAACTCCTCTGAAGATTTGCCACTTCTCCTGGCTCAACCCTCAGTTTCTCCACGTGGGAAATGGAAGGAGATTGGCCCGGCAGTCAGGTACCAGGTACAAAGTGTTAATGTGACCGCTAACGGAAAAGTTGGTGATTTCAAATCCATCCAGAGACGCCTCCTCGACAAGGCACGGTGGTCTGCTTCCATCAAGACCGCACTGTGAGCTGGCTTCGTTGCCACTGCATCCAGTCCAAGTCATGGGGCTCGCGTGCGTCAGAGTAGAACTTCACTCCATAGGGGTTTCTTTTAAAAAAAATCATTTTACTGGGGCTCATATAACTCTTATCACAATCCACACATACATCGGTTGTGTCAAGCACATTTGTACATTTGTTGCCCTCATCATTCTCAAAACACTCGCTTTCCACTTGGGCTCCTGGAGTCAGCTCCTCATTTTTCTTTTTTTTCCCCCCTCCCTTCCCACTTCCCTCTCCCTCATAAACCCTTGATAATTTATAAATTATTATTTTGTCATGTCTTACACTGCCCAACGTCTCCCTTCACCCACTTTTCTGTTGTTCATCCCCCCAGGAACGAGGTTATATGTAGATCCTTGTCATCGGTTCCCCCTTTCTACACTCCCTTCCCTCCTCCCTCCCAGTATCGCCACTCTCACCACTGGTCCTGAGGGGTTCATCTGGCCTGGATTCCCTGTGTTTCCAGTTCCTATCTGCACCACTGTGCATCCTCTGGTCTAACCAGGTTTGTAAGATAGAATTGGGATCATGATAGGGGGGTGGGGGGAAGGAAGCATTTGCGAACTAGAGAAAAGTTTTGTTTCATCAGTGCTACACTGCACCCTGAGTGACCATCTCTTCCCCACTGCTCCTCTGCAAGGGATGTCCAGTTGTCTACAGATGGGCTTTGGGTCCCCATCACACTCGCCCTCATTCACGATGATATGATTTTTTTTTATTTGGTGCTTGATACCTGGTCCCTTCAACCCCTTGTGATCACACATGCTTCTTCCATATGGGCTTTGTTGCTTCTGGGCTAGATGGCTGCTTGTTTACCTTAACTCCATATGGTTTTCAAGACGAAACGTTTCAGAACCTTGAAGGTCACGGGGCGTATCTTCCAAGGTGCCAGTAGGTGGGTTCTAAGCCACAAATGTTTAGCTGATGGTCAAGTGCATAACCATGTGTACCAACCAGGGACTCTCTTCTCTAAGATTAAAGCCTCCGAAGTCCTATGGTGCACAGTTCCCCTCCGATACACGGG
>NW_022104708.1:0-1285 GCF_000313985.2 Echinops telfairi | reverse complement strand
GCTAGACCAGAGGATGTACACTGGTACAGATAGGAACTGGAAACACAGGGAATCCAGGACAGATGATCCCTTCAGGGCCAGTGGTGAGAGTGGTGAAACCCGGAGAGGGGAGGGAGGGTGGGGTGGAAAGGGGAACTGATTACAAGGATCTACATAAAGCCTCATCTCTGGGGGACGGACAACAGAGAAGAGGGTGAAGGGAGATGTCAGACAGTGTAAGATATGACAAAATAATAATTTATAAATTATCAAGGGTTCATGAGAGAGGGAGGAGGGGGAGGGAGGGGGGAAATGAGGAGCTGATGCCAGGGGCTTCAGTGGAGAGCAAATGTTTTGAGAACGATGGGGGCAACAAATGTACAAATACGCTTTACACAACGGATGTATGTATGGATTGTGATAAGAGTTGTATGAGCCCCCAATAAAATGATTTTTTTTAAAGAAAGAAAGACAAGGTCCATCGCCGGCACCCCGCCACCCCTCCCACTTCCAGGACCCTGGCCAGCCTTTCTCTGTGTGCCTCTCAGGTGTACAGGGACTGGCAGATGCGACATTCGTAGAGAAGTATGTCACTTAGAGGCGCTTTGCAGGCAGGCAATGGGAGGAGGCTGCAGGTCAGGCTGAGCAGTGGGGAGTGAGGGCCATGAGAGGGATGTGGAGGGTGTCAAACGTTGTGCAGCCAACAGTCTGGAGGTTTCCCCAATCGCCAAGGGCGGAGTTTCCACATTGCTGGTGGCTGTTGGGTCGATTGCAAGTCTTGGTGACCTCCTTGTGAGAGCGGGATGGCTTGCTCAGGTCTGGGTAGCTGTAATCTTCATGGAGGCAGTGTGCCAAGCCTTTTCTGCTTTTGTGTTTTGGTAGTACCCCTGACTGGGTTCAACCTGCCACCCTTCCTGTTTGTTAGTGAGGTCAAAGTGCTTCTGCTACTCCTGACACAAAACCTCGCAGTCACTACATGTCTACTTATCTAGCGTTGCTAGCACAGAAATATCAGGGGTGCCTTTTTAAAAAAAATTCATTTTCTTGCTTCAGGAAGCGAAAGTTTGAATTCAGTTTCCCTTCTAAGAGAAGGTCCATTTCTCTTTTCAAAATCGGTGGTCTCACTATTCCTTGTGGAAACCACAAGGCTTCGTACTCCCATGAAGAGTTACAGTCTCAGAGTCCCACAGGGGCGTTTCTATGCTGTTCTAGAGGGTCACTAGGAGTCGGAATTGACGTGATGGCAGCGAATTGTTTTCTATTTTTGTAGTACAGTGAACCCTCGCCACTTTGCGCTTCGACTTCC
>NW_022104707.1:5683-6630 GCF_000313985.2 Echinops telfairi | reverse complement strand
AAATAAGCTAATGTGGTGAAGAAAGCTGATGGTGCCCAGCTATTATAAGATATAGCATTTGGGATCTTAAAGGCTTGAAGTTAAAAAAGCAGCCATCTAGCAGGGAAGCAACAAGCCCACGTGGAAAGCCCACCAGCCTGTGTGGTCATGAGGTATTGATGGGATCAGGCATCAGGCATCAGAAGACCCTAAAGAATCATACCAATGTGAATGAGGAATGTTGGAGTGGAGACCCAGGGCCCATCTGTAGACAATTGAGCATCCCCTCACAGAAGGATCACAAGGAAGGGACAAGTTGGCCAAGGTGCAGTATAGCACCGACAAACACACATTCTTCTAGTTCTTTAATGCCCCACCTGCTGCCACTATTAAGACCCCAGTTCTACCTTACAAATCCAGCTAGACCAAAACATGTACATTGGTATAGATAAGAGTCCTGACACACAGAATCCAGGACAGATAAATTCCTCAGGAGCAAAAATGGGAGTAGCAGTACCATGAGGGTAGAGGGACTGTGTCGGGAGAAGAAAGAGAAGGGGAAGAAAAGGGGAACTGATTGCAGTGATCAACATATAAATACCCTCAACCCCGGGGGACAAACAACAGAAACATGGGTGAAGGGAGACAGCAGATGGTGCATGATATAAAAATAACAATAATTTATAATTCATCAAGGGTTCACGAGGTGGAGGGTGGGAAGAGGAGCTGATACCAAAGGCTCTTGTAGAAAGAAAATGCTTTGAAAATGATGATGGCAACATAGTCCTCAATATGACAAACAATTGATGTATGGATTGTTATAAGAGCTGTAAGAGTCCCCAATAAAATGATTTAAAAATACATAAATAAAATAAAAGAACCACTAGAAATAAAAAATAAACAAACTTAAAAAACTGTTTTCAAACCACTTATTGTAAGTTAGGTGGGGATTGACATATCATCATCAC
>NW_022104707.1:3119-3819 GCF_000313985.2 Echinops telfairi | reverse complement strand
AATTGTACCGGCAGGAATAATTTTCACAACATAGAGTATTAATCTTTGCATATTATAAACATGTATGTATGAACCTTATCAATTCACACAATGGAAAAAGGATGAGCCTCAAAAGAAGGACTGATTGGCACAGTGGCTGCAACAATGGGCTTAAACACAACAACAATTGTAAGGATGGTACAGTATCTCGTTCCATTGCATATAGGGTCCCTATGTGTCAGATCGGATTTGACACCACTTAATAATAGTAACAATCAGATCACTGTCTGATTTTCAACCACTGGGCACAATAAATTGAGAGTTTGACTTTAACATTGGATAAGTTCAGGAAATTGGCTATCACTCCATGAATAAATACCACTGCATTATCTTTATGGCACAATTTGATGATAATAACCTATTTATTTTTATTTTTATACATTCATGAAATGTAAGATGTAACATATTAAGAAAAAGTTTAGATTTTGATAAAAGTGATCATTAATCATGATAATTTTATGGCTAGATCTTTATATTTTGTTAATCTAATTGGACAGTGATAGATGATAATACTTTAACTGTTCTATGATAGTACTTATACTAATACACTGAGCATTAAATGGAAAGTTATACTAAGCTACTAATTTCTTTCCATAAACACTGCTCAATTCCTTTTGGATGTATTATTGCAAAAAATAAAGTCATTAATATCTGAGTAAGT
>NW_022104707.1:0-867 GCF_000313985.2 Echinops telfairi | reverse complement strand
GTTTGAAAGTGGATTGCTATCACACCCCTAGCCTATTCCAAGATGGTCAGCCTGGCCCTGGTGAATTTGTCTGGGTGTGCCCTTGGTAGAAATTAGGGTGCTAGGGTCAGAAATTCATTAGTCATATCCTGACTGCCTTGGTCAGAAGGCTCTGAGCCAATCACGTAAGCTGATGCGATCTACAATAGAGTATATTGACCCTGAATCTGCTACCAATCATGAGTTTATGATAGTTTCTTTTGTTCTCTAGGCCTTTTACACTGGTCACATCTGTCCGACTCTTTGGACACCATTATGGCCTCCTGCTAATAATCTCCCTCCATGACACCATTGAGACAAGTAGCCTTCGTCTTGTCTTTGTCCTGTTTAACACTTAACAAATGTGTCTCTGTAAATTATATTTCAATTTGTAACCTTTTGTCCCCCTAGAACAGTGTTATAATTTCATGGATTACATACGCCTATGTTTAGAATCACTAAACTGTTACTACTGTTGTTATGCTGTGTCCTGTAATGTCCATTCTGCTGCAGAGAGATCTCCTGGGACAGAGTGTGCTTGGCCTATAATCTTTGTTAACACATTGCCCGATCTTTCACCTAAGAAGTTGTGGGTGGATTCTACTTATTATTATTATTTTTTAAATTTTTTGCTTAATGGACCAATACTTAACCATTGTGACACCAGGGATACTGCTATTAAATCTGTAATATGATCAGTAACAGTAACTGTCAGGATTTTAGATCAGGGAACACAGGACTCACTAAACCTCACTTTTTGTCTTTCTTTTTTCAAACAATACCCGGGTGCTATGAAAGGAAAGGAGCCCTGTGGTGAAATGGGTCGTTCACTGGACTGCTAGCTACGAG
>NW_022104706.1:5227-6626 GCF_000313985.2 Echinops telfairi | reverse complement strand
AGCCCCCAATAAAATGATTTTTTTAAAGACATAATAAAATCAATATCTATTCCTCATTTTTAAAAAAAAAGGTTCCAGGAATTGACAAAATACCAGTCAAAACGTTTCAACAAACTGGTGAAGCTCTGGAGATGCTCATTTATCTATGCCAAGAAATTTGGAAGACAGCTACCTGGCCAACCAACTGAAAGAGGTCCATATGTGTGCCCACTCCAAAGAAATGCGACTCCACAGAATGTCGAAGTTATTGAACAATGTACCATTAATATCACAGGCCAGCAAAATTACACTGAAAACAATTCAACAACACTTGCAGAGTACATCAACAGGACCCTGACAGAAATCCAAGCCAGATTCACAACGGGACACAAGGAAGATCCTGGTTTATATCACATGAATCCGGCTGAAAGCAGAGAATACTATGGAGATGTTTCCTTGTGCTTCACTGACTATGCAAAGGCATTTGACTGTGGGGATCATAACAAACTTTGGATAACATTGCAAATAACAGGAAGTCCCGGACTGTTCATTGTGCCCATGCATAACCTGTATGTCAGCCCAGAGGCAGGTGTTAAAACAGAAAAAGAGAACAGTGTGGTTTAAAACCAGAGAAAGGGGGGATGGATAGCAATGATCGAGGTACACCCCCCTGCCCAGGGGGATGAACAAGAGAAATGTGGGTGAAGGAAGAGAGTGCACAGTGTAAAATATGAAAATGAAAATAATTTATAAATTATCAAGGGTTCACAAGGGCAGGAGGAGACAAAAGAGGAGCTGATATCAAGGGCTCAAGTAGAAAGAAAATGTTTTGGAAATGATGGCGACATATGTACAAATGGGCTTGATACAATTAATGTATGGATTGTTATAAGAGCTGTAAGAACCCCTAATAAAATGATTTATTAAAATTAAAAAAATAATATGATAAAATAAACTAGAGAAAGTATGTGTCAGGATTGTAGCCTTTCACCATATTTATTCAATCTCTGTGCTGAGTAAATAACCGGGGAAGTTGGACTACGTGCAAAAGAATGTGGCACCAGGATTGGAGGAAGGCTTATTAACAACCCGCCAGATGGAAATGACACCGCCTTGCTTACTGAGAGTGAGGTAGACTTGAAGCATTTGCTGATGAAGGTCAAGAATTGCAGCCTTCAGTTTAGATGGCACCTCATTGTAAAGAAAACCAATATCCTCACAGCTGAATCAATAGGTTAGCATCATGATAAATGAAGAAAAGATTGAAGTTGTCCAGGATTTGATCTTGCTTTTATCCATAATCAAAGCTTATGGAAGCAGCAGTCAAGAGATCCCAAAAATTGCATGACAATGAGATGAATCAGAACCTGCTCAACAGCACCTATCACCAACTTGTCTGTATCGAGGTCCTCGCTGAGTC
>NW_022104706.1:2294-4051 GCF_000313985.2 Echinops telfairi | reverse complement strand
AAGGCAAATTCTCAGCAAAGGGTTCAGCTGAAATGAACTAGTTCCAAATAAACAGGATTTAACAATAACGAAGAAGCCCTGATGGCTCGGTGCATGACCCACTGGGCTGCAAACCTCAGATGCCCACGGTGGCAGTTCTACTCTGTCCTGTCCAGGCGCGAGGAGTCCGAGTTGACTTGAGGCCAGTGAGCGTGAGCTTTGGAAGACAGATAAAGGGTCCCTGCTATCGCAAAGCTCTCTGGTGGTACAATGGCCAAAGCCCTCAGATATTAACTAAGAGATCAGGTATTCAAGCCCACCAGCTGCGGGGGAAAGACGTGACACTGTTCCCATAAATATTTACGGGGGAATCTCTGGGACAGTTCTGCTTTGATCTCGACAAACCCAAATGGACTCGAGGGCAGTGAGTTTTAAGACAACCACTTCTTTAATGATCTTGTTTGCAACCCAAACAGAGTGACTGCCAGAGCATCTGTAATTAAAAATAAATAGGACACTCGCTTGAAATAAATCCACGTTTAATTGGCATTTTAATTGAAAGGATGTTAAATAGACTGACAGTATATTGTTCCAGGCTGAACACTTTCAGACAAAAATTTCACACTGCTGGTAATGTTTGTTTGCTTGACATCTGAACCGAAGAGGATGCTTCCACATTTCTTGTTATTTCCAAAATTACCATCAGTGTTTCACACTGGAAAAGGAGGTGTAGTGATATTAGTTTGGCTTTCCTTAAGTTTTGGGCACTCCTCAACTGAGAGGAGTTCCCCTTGGCTACTCCTGTCACACCTTGGGGTTGGGGGTGCAAGAGGAAGAGACACAGACAGATACGAAGCTCATACTGCCTGCTGCTCCCTGAGGAACCAAGTCGTTTGTCTCTGATCCACTCGAGCTCTTTGGCTTCTCTTCAAAGAAACTCACTGCCACCGAGTCAATTCTGCTTCAGAGCTGCCCGTGGCACAGAGTGGAGCTGCCCCGGTGTGTTTCCGAGATGCAAAGCTTTGCAGGGGAGAAGCCGCACCTCTCCCCTGGTTTCTGTGGTCGTTGGGTGACTTTCTGTCAACTGGACACTCCTGGCTAGGGATGGAGTCCAATCTGTCAATCAAACTGTAGCTCGATGACACCTCATTGGAGGGGTGGTCTTCTGTACAAGAGTGAGAGACGCTGCAAATGGCTTCCCTCTCTGCTATTTTACTTCCCTCCTCACTGAGGCCTCACTCGGGCTCTGTCTGCTGCCGGGTGGCCCGTGTGGGCTGCCCGACCCCGAGAACTTCCACCCACCTTGAATCCCTGTGACTCTGCACTCACCAGCCTGTGATCTGCCTGCCTCACCCTTCGGGGTCCTGTGGCCTGCAGCGCTGGACCTGTGGGCTTGAGCTGGGCGAGGCTGGGGCTCCTCCTTGACCTAAGGTTCTTCCTTTGTGCCTAGATGACTGTCACTGGTTTGTTTCTCGGGACGACGCAGCCTAAAACAGTTGCACACTACTGACTTTTTCAGCCCAACATGTCACCCACGATGCCACCTGAGTCCCTTTGGTTTCTCCCAGCACCCAGGAAACCATGGCATCCTCAGTTCTAAGCTTGCAAGGAGGATGAAACCCCAAACCTGGGGATTTCTCATGCTTGGGAAGCCAGGGAGCACAGGACCGGTGCTTCAACTTGTGAAGGCTCCCTTCATCTCCCAGGATGGGAGTGGGGAGGCTGAAGCACTGGCATGCAGCGCACCCCCACCCCCACCCCCTTGGCTATGTGGTATG
>NW_022104706.1:0-1004 GCF_000313985.2 Echinops telfairi | reverse complement strand
GAATCATGGTGATACCAAGAGGTTTGGGGTTTTGTTTGGAATCTTTATGGGAAGAGTAAGCCAGGTCTTACTTCTGGGGAACTGCTGGTGGGTTTAGGCCAGCGACCTTTCTGTTAGTGGCTGAGCACTTAATCATAGCTGCACAGCCAGTGTGGCATCTGGGCACTTTCTATTTCTTCGCCAAGCCTAATTAGAGACATGGTCAATATCAAAGTATGTTTCTAACTCACCATGCTTTAGCAAGAAATGAGAGTAAGTTATTGAATTTTCCCTTGGGGGGGCAGGGGCACAGAAGAAGAGTTACTTCTCCAGCAATCATCAGAAATTGGGTAGAATTCCTTCCCACCCACCCCCAATCCAACAGCCTCCCACCCACTGCCACCCACCTCTTCTCTCCTCTTGAGCCTCCTGGACAGTGTCTTTAAAAGGGCTCACTCTTGCCCTGAGCAAGTCAGCTCTGCCTTATTAAAATAAAATTCCTATTAAGGCCATAGTAGACATTGATGGAATGTATTTGTGATATGCATTGCCCACCAGGCTAGCCTCTTGACGAGTGAGTAAAAAAAAAAATTCCAAAGATGAGAAATTCCTCAAAGATCCTGCTACCCCCTCAACAGTGCCAGGGATAGAAGCCAGGGAAGAGTGTGTGCACAAACTAGCAAACTACTCTAACACACAGCTTCCAATCTGACTCTGGACTTCCTGCTTCTAGAAACAGATTGCCCAGCGATGACTCTCCAACCAAACTCAGGGCCTGGGGCCTCACAAGCTCTACTAACCACGCCAGGCGATTTCTTGACTTCAAGGTGACTTTAAAACTCGTCTCTTCAAGATCCATGGTTCAAAAGGACACCTCGGGGAAAATGGCCTGTGTGGGTCACCCCAACTCCACGGCCCTCATTCAAAAGAGATCCCAAATCTCACATATCACTCAGGGAGAACATTTGTTAAGTTGTAAGTGGGATGCATTGCATTGGGGAAATCTCCTGCACAAGACGGTTTTT
>NW_022104705.1:5550-6616 GCF_000313985.2 Echinops telfairi | reverse complement strand
TGAAGCAAAAAGTTGTAACAGGAGAAACTATTGTCCCATGCAGAGAAAGCAGTCTGTCTTGCATGGTGGGGAAATGACTCCAACTGAAATTTCAAATACTAATATTTGATGAACCTCAGGCAACCTACGGAGACTTTTCCAAACTCATTGACAGCAGCGGAGGTTCTGAGTAGTGAAAACAATTAAGCACTGGACTACTAGTTGAAAGTTAAAAAAACAGTTCTGTTGACCTGCTTCTTAAATACCAGACTCGGTGTAGAGATCTCAGTGGCTTACTACAAAGTAGAACACTTAGGGTTTCAGGTTGAAGTCACTAGTGTCTGGTACAGCGTGAGTAACATGTCAGATATTTAACGCTGTAAAAATATCTTTTACAGTAGATTCACCAAAGGCAATATGCCATCTAATTAAATTCATTTTGGGCCTCAGTAAAATGAAATCTTGAAGGACTTTGCACTTTACTCTCTTAGTGGCTTCATGAGTACATACATAAGTCACTTGAAATTCTATTGCGGGAGGTGATTCTTTCTTTACCCCATTGTTTTACTCATTCAATTGTTTACTAATATGATAAGATCTCAGGGATATTGATTTGACACCTTGCATTATAATCCAAAACTACTATGCATTTTGTTATTGTTTAAAGTTGTCCAGCATTTTGTTGTATTGGGGACATTTTTATTTCATTTCTTGTTATATATATTTAAATTTACTGTACATGTGTAATGAATTCAGATTTTGAGCCTTGTACTCATGGGAAAGGGATTTGTAGAGAGCATGGTGCTGTGTGCACTTATGTTGCCTTTAGGTTTGCAGCCTCTGTTCACCTTAGAGTTATGTATGTTAGCATGGTGTCCCTGCCAACTTCAGAGAGTTTTCTCATACATTTTTAATAACATCACTTTTTATACTTTGATTTCTATCTTGAGATCCCTAAGCTTTTATTTCTATTTTTGCATAGCTAAGGTTGACTCTTTATGTTGTGAAGTTTTAAGTGCTTTTATAAATCAAAATGCCATATTCATGCCATGGCAATAACAAGTAGAAGGATTTTGGTACTGTAAAA
>NW_022104705.1:2787-4278 GCF_000313985.2 Echinops telfairi | reverse complement strand
GGTCTTTTATAAATGACTACTTCAAATTAAGATTCATCTAAATATTTCCATGGTTTGATAGCTCTTAAAATAACAATAATATTTATTGCATGGGTATAACACCGATTGTTGTTTTATTCATATGTTGAAGGCCATGCTGATTATTGCAAACTTGGTTAATTATGTATAAATCTACTATAAATCATTAGCGTGCAGCTTTTGGTGACATATATTTTCAACTCATCGAGGCAAACACCTTGGAACATGTTTCAAGATAAAATGTTAAAGCAATTGTAGGCTTTCTAAGAAACTGTCCAATAATTCTCAAAGTAGCTGAACCATTTTACATCAAAACAATCCAATATGAGAATCCCTTGTCCTTTGCTTACTTGGGAACAAATGACTTTGTATGGTCTTGGGATCGCAAACATTTAGTTTATTTGGTCAGCAATATCATCTCCTTGTTTCAATTTGCATTTTCAAAATTAAAATTATTTAAATAACTTTTCCATGTATTTATCTATAGTTTTAATCACTTTATTGACATATTTTGTCAGATATTCCGAACATTTTATGTTTACTAAAAATTCTTATTTACTTAAGAATGATTTGCCTTTTTTAAACTAAAATTAATTCATCACAGCTTATTTGCAAAACTTTACCAAGTATGTTGCATGTTTCATATTTTCTTGTTAGGGAATTTTTTTTCTACAGTTAAGAAATTTTAACTTTGATCTTATCCTATTAATCAATATTTTATTTTATGTAGATATTCTTATGGTGTTGTATCTAGAAAACTCATTACTAAGTTTTACAATTACTAAGTTATTACAATCACATATTCTCATTTTATAGTGTTAATAGTGTTATTGACACTTTGATCAATGATCAATAATAGCTTATTAGTGTTGTTGCTACTATTATTATATATGGTGTGGGGTTATATGTGAAGGATCATATTGTTTTTGGACTGCAAGATGTCTAAGACAACCTATCACTGTAGCCAAAAACTGAGACAAGATTGATTTGAGGCATTCTAAGTTTATTCCTGCAAGGGCTTACAGAGAGAAACAACCAGTGGACTGCTTCAAGAATCTAGTGAGAATCAAACAAGTTATATGCCCCAAACTTCCTGTCAGGTTGGAGTGGGGAATAGTTAAGTTTTACCCTGATCAGAGAACCTTCAAGCAATGGGGGAAAATGTTGATGTTACTGATAACTTTTCACAAGCACATCACATCATTTTATTTCAACTTTTAAATCAGCCTGTGAATCCTTAGGTGTCCCTGGGCTGTGCAGACAGTTAACAAACAGGCTTATCTTTGATCTGAAAAGTGGGCAGTTCGAGTCTACTTACAAGTGCCTTTCAAGAAAAGTCTGTCAATCTTTTTCTGAAAAATCAATATCATCCACTGAGACAGGAACTGGTTGTGTTTTGTGAATCCTTCAGTTCAAGCCTTATGTCACATCATAGTCTCTGTGGCATGGTTAGGGATTATGCTAGCCTCACCT
>NW_022104705.1:0-1334 GCF_000313985.2 Echinops telfairi | reverse complement strand
AGTTTATCCTTAGTAATACATACTGCATCTACTATTATATGTCTTGAATTTTTCTTGAGGATGGGAAGGATCTAACCTTTGTGGTGTTCTCTCTGCTCTCTATCGTCTATCTCTCTATCGTCTCCTGTGATATTGAGGAAATTTTTTCCCATGAATTTCCTTTCTATTTTATCTGTACTCTTGCTTGTTTCTCCTGTTCCAGTATTCCAATGAGATGTGTATTATTTCTCTTGATGGTGTCCCACATTATCCCCAGGCTTTCTTCAGTGCTTTGGATAATCTGTTTGATTCTTTCTCATTTGCTGAAATCTGCATGATTGTTGAGCTCATTGATTAGATTTCCATTTTCTTCCATTCTATTGCTCAGTTCTTATAATACGTTTTCCCCTTTTATCCTTAAAAAAAAAAAATTTAACTTTCTGGATTTCTTTTGGGTATGAGGTTCTTAGGAGCTCAATTTTTTAGTTTCTTTTCAAGATTGATCCCCAGACCTCTTGTGTGTTCCTAAACATAATTCTGTTTCTGGTAGTTCAATGACTTCACTTTCTGTGTGTTCAATTATGTTTCGGTAATCATCCATTGTTTACCTTTGTTGACTTGTATTTTTTGTGGATATGCTGCTGTCTTTTGTTTGTGTGGCACATTGATCCACTTGCATTTGGTGTGTTAGATTGAAGGTTGTGTAGAAGACAAGGGGTTGAATCTTTGGGTTAGAGTAGGACGATTAGATATTGGCCAGAAATAGTGTTGTCTGGAGATAAATAAAGATTGATAGAGATGGTTTGCTACCACAAAAATGAGATATTAACCCAAGAGTTCAGATTAAAGTGATGATATTAATCATAAGTGGTCTTCTAAGTGGTATAAATTTTGGCAAATTGGAAAAGGACATGTTAAGAGCTGTGCTAGTATTTGTTACAATACATGAAGTGTGTGTTACTGAGAAAAGGGGAGTGGGTCTTGAGGCAGTGGTGGTTGTGGCATATGTAGTATATCTAGTAATCTACCAGAGTCACTTATCACCTTTTTTAAAATACAGGGGGGGGGGGGGTCATCAGGTCAATGTCATTGTATTTATAGAAAAGGATCCCTTTTGTGGTGACACTCTTTCCCAGGTTTAACAGAAAATGTCACATGATAAATAGTGGAAATCTATTGGGTCTCTGTGCCACACCAGACTCTCCATCATCAATGCAGGGGTCCCAGATTGGAGACAGGCAGAGGAACAGTGGTCCGAGGTATTGGGGGAATGTTTCTAATCAGGGGGAGGTCATCAGTAGGTAATTCCCAGAACTGGTTAGTTGCCAAGTTGAGGGAGAGGGAGCCTCTGAAAC
>NW_022104704.1:5460-6572 GCF_000313985.2 Echinops telfairi | reverse complement strand
TTGGCAGCCCCCAAAGAGCTTTGTCACATGGCTGGAGCAGGGCAGAGGCCGAGCCGAGAGGCTAAAGAGAGAGGCCTGCCTAAGGGTGTGGCCAAGAAGAGGCTAGTCCTGACTGAACAGTCACATCCTGAGCACTTTCATCTGAATTGCAACCTGGTGACTTCTCTAATCAACCCCATACTCGGGGGCATTGTCTGTGAATTCTGTGTGGCCCTCGTAAGGAACTAAGGAGCACGGCAGAAAGCCTGAGTTCGGGCAAGGAGAGCGCATGGGAGACAGAACAATGACTTTACAAGGTCAAAGGTACTTCAGGGACATCAGACACTGGCCTCCAAATGCGAGCGAAAGCATCAGGCCTATAAATGGGTGCACTCACTGTAGCAGCCAACCCTTTGAGACACAAAGGGCAGTGTTTGCCCAGAGGTGAAGCTCAGAAGACAAGAAAGACAGGTGCAGGGAACTGGTGAACCCAGAGAGGAAGTGGAAAGAGTGCTGATGCCTTGTGGGGATTACAATCCATGTCACAAAGCAAAATGAATTGTTGAATGGAAAACAAATTGCCTCTGTAGGTATTCACCCACAGCATACATGCATGCCCCCCCACCCCCACCTCTCTCTCTCTCTCACACACACACACAGTATCAGGTATTTTTTAAGGCTCACTGAGTTTCTGCTAAGGATGAGAAAAAAATGGAACTGGATAATGGCAAGAACAACTTAGGTCACTGGATGATACACATGACAAATGGCTGAAATGGCACATGTTGTACTCTGCAAAATACAGTCAGGGGTGGTGCTGGTGGAGCAACCATGTAAAGATCTGTAAACCTCAGGCTGGGTAGACTTGTGTCCCTCCAAACACATGTGGACAGATTTGTGCCAACATCCCAACTTAATAATCATTCCGTTTCCACAACCAAGCCCGCTGCCCTCAGCTGGCTTCCCCCTCACAGGGAGCCTGCAGGACAGAGCAGAGCTGCTGCACAGCGTGACGGAGACAGTCAGTCTTTCCGGGGTTAGACAGGCTCCTCTTTCTCCTGCAGGCTGGTTGGTGGTTTCAAACCGCTGACCTTGTGGTTAGCAGCCCAACCCATGACCATTACACCATCAGG
>NW_022104704.1:2703-3845 GCF_000313985.2 Echinops telfairi | reverse complement strand
CAGGTCGGCCTAGGAGGGGACGAGGTGGCCGCGCGCGCGGGACCACCATAGAGCTCCTGCAAGAGGTGCCTGAGCCTCTGCTTGTGGGGCTTGAGCAGCGTGTCCACCTTCAGGGCTGCGCGGGGACGGCAGGCGACAAGTCGCGGGAGAAGGTCGCCAGCTGCCCGCTCGGTGCAGCCTGGGCCGGAGTGCTCCCAGGCGGTGACGCGCGGAGCGCCATCGCAGCAGCGGGTCCTGGCGACAGTGGAAGAGCCAGGGGCACGCGCAGCAGAGCCTGCTGTGAGAGCCCTTTCTCTGACTAGAAGCCCTGCACAGCGAGGCCTGGAGAGGAGCAGCACCGCGGGGGGCCTCCGGATACCCGCCTCTGCTCATCCACCCCTCCCTGGGGCAACCTGGGCACCTGGCCCGCGCCCTGTATGGGGGCCAACTGGAAGGAGCAGCTCTAATTCCGCATCTGAACACTCAACGCTCTGGGGTTTGTCTGCAGCGCCTCTCAGGGCCCTCCCCTGGCCAAGAAAGGCCACCTGCTTGCTTCCAGGCCTAGACCTTTGGTAGGAGGCGCTGGCCTGGTCCGAGGAGACTAAACTTGGGTCGGTTGGTGAGTTGCTGGGAAACTGGACTCCTGGGTCTTGGAGGGGGTGAGCGTCATTGGCAAGTTGGGGGACCAGGATAATCCCCCTACCTCCATCTTCATTGGAGGAAGGCGAGGGGTCTGAGACCCAGCTTCACCAGTAGTCCCAGAACATGGGGAGGTGGAACCAACAGGGCAGCATGAGCATGGCCTCAGTTCAGAAGCTGTCCAAGGCCCTGACCACCAGGATGCCTGGAGGGTGCAAACTGAAGAAGAGGTGGTGTCAAGGATCCAGCTCTGTGGTCTCAAGGAGCTGGGGGGCCCTGAGGCAGGGCCGGTGGAAGGCCAGTCAGGGCTCTGCCCACTCCTTCCCATAGGCCACACGAGTTATAGAGTGTCTCCCAGTATACAGGGGGCCCTGGTGGCACAGTGGGTTACAATGGGGTCTGCTAACTGCAAAGTCAGCAGTTTGAAGTCATCACTCGCTCCTTGGGAGAATGGCGAGACTTTCTACTCCAGTAAAGATATCTCGTTTCAGGGTATATAAAACCCCACGGGGGCAGTTCTACCC
>NW_022104704.1:0-972 GCF_000313985.2 Echinops telfairi | reverse complement strand
GAGGCCTGGGGTTCCACAGATCTGTCCTCACTTCCTCTCCAGCCCTCAGACCCAGGGACACCCAGGGTTCCTCCCCTTGGGCACTCTGCCTCTCACCACTAGAACTGAAGAAGCGCTTGCCCGTGCCCACCTCAGGGTACTGCTGCCAGCAGAAGGCCTCCGCTGAGAAGAGCAGGCGGCTGCCCCTCTGCAGGAACTTCTTCAGGAGCTCCGTGGGGCTGCCCACCAGAATCACATCATAGCTGGGCCAGGATGGGGAGGATGGTCAGAGGCGGGCTTAAGGCTCCCTGTGGCCTCATCACTCCCCACCCCTCTCCTCCACCCAGCCTCACTACCTATCCCACACACTAGACCCTCATCAGCGCATCATGGAAAGGTTAATGATTATCTGAGTTCACAAGGTATAAGGGAAAGAGTCAAGGGGTGTGGCCTGGGAGTGAGGAAGGGGGTCACTCCAACCCTGTGGCGGTCAGGACTTTGGGCCTCTGTGAGGAGTTGGGCTGGCAGCCAGCAGTCTGGAAACCGACTTGCCTGGGTAGTGTCTCCTGTGAATGGCTAGCCTCAGTTCACTGAGAACAGCTCAGAGACCCCGGAACCAACAGGGCAGCATGAGCATGGCCTCAGTTCAGAAGCTGTCCAAGGCCCTGACCACCAGGATGCCTGGAGGGTGCAAACCGAAGAAGAGGTGGTGCCAAGGATCCAGCTCTGTGGTCTCGAGGAGCTGGGGGGCCCTGAGGCAGGGCCGGTGGAAGGCCAGTCAGGGCTCTGACCGCCCATACTGTTCCTTCCTCTGCCCACTCCTTCCCATAGGCCACACGAGTTATAGAGTGTCTCCCAGTATACAGGGGGCCCTGGTGGCACAGTGGGTTACGATGGGCCTGCTAACTGCAAAGTCAGCAGTTTGAAGTCATCACTCGCTCCTTGGGAGAATGGCGAGGCTTTCTACTCCAGTAAAGATATCTCGTTTCAGGG
>NW_022104703.1:5482-6689 GCF_000313985.2 Echinops telfairi | reverse complement strand
TTGGCTTTCCATACAGATGCATATTGAATTGCTCCGTTATGTATTTTCTTTGACTAGAATCGTTATTTAGGGATAAAAATTGATACAAAAAGGAGAAATGTAAAAAAAGATGAGCTTCAAGGCCAACCTTCAAATGTCAGTCCAAGGCTAAGCATGCGCGTCAAAGTGGGCCTAGTTCTGGTCAAAAGGGAGCCTGCTGGGCAGTGTGTGTGTGTCTCCTCTGGCACCTTCTGCTGGTCACTGTCCCGAGGACCAGCATGGGAAGTGGAATAAAGCAAGAGCGCTTGCAAACTCCTCTTTTCCTAAGCCTGTCTCACAAACACACAGCCACCCTATTTGGTATCACGCACAAAGCCCTTGGGTTTGAACCCAGAGGAGTGTGCTCAAGGTCTGAGACTAACTCTACACAGTATCTGGTCATTACGATACCTGGTAACATTTTGTTGCTTAAGCAGGGTGAATGTGGTGCACTGATAGATTTGAACCAATTTTCTATCCTGCCTTGAAGTCCCTTCCTTCCTCTGTGAACAGTTCTTTCTTTGTCCCCCAGCGTGGTCAGCTGTTGGCAGCAGTTATGCTCTTGGTAATCGGTTCCTGAGAGAACTACACATTCTGGGGGTTGGACTCTGTGGTCCCCTGCTGGCAGCAATGGCCAGTTTAAATGTTGGGAACATATCCTAAACATCTTTCCCCTTTGAGATGGCTCGAGAAAAACTTAGTAAGAGTTGGTTCCCTCTTAATAGCCTGTGTGAAGGAAGTCATAAACGTCGTATGGACTCATCCCTGGCTGTGTAGGGAAGTGGGAGGTGTGGGAATGATTGGGGGTCGGGTGTGGGGAGGAGATGCCTGCACTTTATCCTGGGGTATGGGTTACAGTACAAATGTTTTTAATTGCCAGTGGGGCTCTGAGTAATTGTTTCCCCCTGAAAAGGGGATGGTTGGCCGCATCAGTGAGGGAACCTATGTTTAAAATAAAGGCTGTCATGGCGTTGGTCACAGAGAACCTCTCGTACATGGAGGCAGAGGAAGAGGGAGGCGTTCGATTGGTCGTAGGACTGAGCGCATTCCGCTCCTGCCGGTGCGCAGAGCCCAGTGTAAGAGGCCACCGAGCGCTTTGTCGTTCTGTCCACTATCTAGACTCCATCACTGGGAGGAGGGAGGGGCTCAAGCGATGGTGAGGGAGGGAGGCATGAATGCGATGAAAGGC
>NW_022104703.1:0-1173 GCF_000313985.2 Echinops telfairi | reverse complement strand
CTGTCACCAGCAGATCCACTTGACCCACACGCTTGCTCTCAGATTTGTCTTATCTTTCTAGCAGAGTTTTGAAAAAGAAAATGGAACCTACACTGGCGTGGGGCTGCGGCAGAGCTGTGCTGGTTCTGGAAACCCACTCCTCACAGGCAGCCGGGAGCGGGGATCAGCCTCGCGCTTCCTGTGCTCTCTGCCAAGCTCTCCAAGCCCAGCCAGCGGGGAATCTATCCGCCTTGAGAGGCTCTAGGGCTCGGCTGCAGGCAGAATCACATCCCCACAAGGCCACTGTGTGAGTCACACACACTTGGCTTTAGATATCTGTGAGAGGCTTTAATACTCCCTTTTGCCACTGACAGCCCCAGAGACACAGGACTGGGCTACTGAACCACTTAAGTCATTTAATTTGGATTGCTACAGATTTGAGGGGGCAAAGTTAGAGGGGAGGGGTGTAGATGCAGGCACGTGGAGGAGGGGGCAGCAATGGGCCTTACTTCTTGCTACAAGGATCAACACGCTGAGCTATCAGGGTGACTATGAATTCAATGTGCTCTTAATTCCATGTCATCCTCAGGGGACCGGCGTGGGGTTGAGCCTTGGTTCTGCACTCAGCTGCTTCTTGACTGAGCAGACCATTGAAGCGTTTGCTCTTTGGAAACAGGACGCAGAGAGGGAGCAAGGGATCTCTAGGTCTCCTTTCTTCTAAAAGTCTGTGACTCCAAATTCCTGGCTACTCCTGCCACGGTCACACATTGACCTATGTTTTTGAGTTCAAACCACCTTGTCAAGTCCCCCTATTTCCAGGTTCGTGTACGAGGTGCATTTTGGGCACATCCAAATGCTCAGAGCATCCCGGCTCCTCCCAGGTGTCCTGCAGTTTGGCCTTGTTCAGCAAGTGTCCATTTGCTTTTCAGATGATTGGCCATTCTCAACATGGGCTTCTCAAGGGAGGTGTCCACGTAAAACATCACGTCAAAACAGTGCAGTTAGGTGACATTTTGCCCAGGAGCAGCAAAAGGGCACATCCTCATTTCTGGTGGGCCATGGCTGCAAGCCCCCCACTCGCCTATCTGAGGAGCCTTTCACTGGAGTCAAACCCGTGGCCTCAGCTCCCCATCCTTTATCAGTGTGTTCTGAAAGGGCAGCAGATTTCTACTTTGTTGCAATGTCGCTGCGGAG
>NW_022104702.1:4628-6545 GCF_000313985.2 Echinops telfairi | reverse complement strand
TATAAGATCAAAGCACTTGATTTATAGACCCAACTCTGAAAATGATTAACTTTTCCAAATTAGGTCTATTTTTGGATGGGACTCTCCAGAAATCCTACTTAGAAAAGCTTAGTGTCAATAGTCTGACTGACAAGAGGAAGTTGAAGGTCTGTTGGCACAATTTTCATGGCGTAATTTGTTGGTGACTAGAGGAGATGGTGATGCCTTACCCACTCCCTTTTTGCTTTTCCATTTCCTCATCATTAAAATAGAGGCTTAAAATATTAAATATGAATATTTTAAGACTCTAGCTCTATGTTGGTTTTTTCGTTTTAAGAAATAGAATTTTAATGCTCATGGAAACCAGATTCCTGGGCCCAGGAAGTTTGGGTTGATTCACCAAGCTATCGCCTTAATATGATTTTTGGACCTTGGTTAGTTTTCTAATCTCAACACATCCGATGTGAGTTTTCAAAGGTCACCATTAAGTCAGATAAGGGTGTACAAATACTAGGAAAGGCCTACTTATCACAGGTATTATGCTTTTGAAAGAATGGTGTAAACTAAGTCGCAGTCCAAAAATGAAAACTCCAAAGGTCAAACTAGAGCAAAGTTTTAAGGCTAGCCAGTAAATGTTTCAATGGTTCTACAAGACAGTGTTATATGAATCCCTTTCTGTACATTGCTTTGTCAATTATATCCCAGTCCTTTTCCGTGGCAATGGTGTTGGGATGGTGCATTGAAATCTTTGGAAGTTCTTTTTCTCTGGAATATTTTAACACTCCAGTCCATATGCTGATTTTAAAATTTCAATTTCAATCAATTTCTCTTATTAGCTTAATATGATTTTTAGTAATTATTTTATTTCCTGTTTCTTTTACTCCACTACCATTTGATTCTAACTTTTCTTTCCTCAAATTAAGCAACTGCACAACTTCTTACTAGACATAAAATTTCTACAATATCATCCTCATCCCTAAGCCAACCATTTCTCAAAACTCATTTTATCTCTTAGTTACTCTAAAGTTATCTTATACATTTTGTTTTTCATATTATTGATGACGTTCATAGAAGTTTGTCATATTATGCCTATGTTGTGTCATGCATTTAACATATGAAGGAGACATAATTTTTAAGAAAAAATCAGGTTTGACATGTATACATCGATAAATAATGAAACAACATTTTATCATTTCATTTAACATTTCCATTACAAGTATCCCTTGTAAGTAGACATTCTGACCTTTGTATGGGTGGAAGTGCTGATGCTTAGATGGGTGGCATGCTTTGGTCAGGAATGCATGAGTAGTGAATGGAATAATTTTCATTCATGTCCTTATTTCTTTCTCTCTGGAGTCCCTTATAAACTCGGGAGACTATCGCCCGTTGGGTTACAGTACATTTTCATGTATTTAGCAGCTACACACTCTGCTTATTTTTCTCCTTGTTGTGACAAAATTCTAAAAAGATGATTTAGCCATTTACTCAAATATTACCGCTAGTATTATTCTACCAGAAAACACATAATTTTGGATCTCAATTATTCATTCTATAGTTAAAAAAATGCTTCTAATAATCAAGGAGTCAAGAAATATGACTGTCCCATTTTCTAATCCATGTATGGTATGGGATTCCTGGGCTGGAAACGGTGGTGATTTTTCACCATGATCAAATAGACCTTATAAAAGAAGATTGATTTTATTATCTGGTAGCTGTTGGATAGCCTACAATCAATGTACTTCTTAAAATGACTTTGTGTGACCTTAAACGAAAAGAACAGATATAATGTTAAAAGAAAAATCATAGTAAGCCAATAATAGTTATTGATCAAAATGTATTTAGGATATAATTTGCAAATTGGGATAACATTTCAACTTGACAGTCAAAAATGTCCCAAAAGTGAAAAGAAATTTCAAAAACTCTTCAGCCCCAGCATGT
>NW_022104702.1:2804-4348 GCF_000313985.2 Echinops telfairi | reverse complement strand
TCAAGGTTCAAAAGGAAACCTCAAAGCAAATCTCACCCCAATTCCAAGGATCCCATTAATCGGAATTCCAGGAGATTTTAAATGGTCCCTCCAAAATAAATCTCAAAAGAGATATGATAAAACCCAAGGCCATGGGTTTTAGAATAGAAATAAAAAGATAGGCTTCATGTTTCAGAAAGGAAGCAGGAATGAGAGAGAAAACCAGTGACAGAAGAATGGAGGAAGAGCACTTGCCACCAGGGGGTATGAAATCTAGTGCAGATGTTTCTGGAAGCTCAGCTGGATAAGAAAATAGGGTGGGCAATATCAGTGCTTCTCAAATCTGAATGTGCCTAAAAACTGCCTGCGAATCTTGTTGAAATGCAGAGACTGATTCATGTGGGGTTCACTCACCCACTGCCATCAAGATGATGCCAACTGAGTAGATAGCTGAACCACAGAACTGGCCCTGTGAGCTTCTGAGACTGCAACTCTTTGCGAGAGTAGAAAACCCCATCTTTCCCTCAAGAAGCAACTGGTGGTTTCAAACTCATAACACTGCTGTTAGCAGCCCAACTCGTAACCAGAACCCCACGACGTCTCCTTTTGAGATGGGCTTTGAGCCTCTATATATTTGACAGTGAGACCACACTTTCAGTAGCAAAGAACTACATGCATAGACCAAGTACAGATGCTCTATCATGATAAGCAAACTAGTTTTTCTCTGAGTGAAAAAAGAAAATGGGTTTCCATAGAAGGAATATTTCACTACATGCCATTCTTGACTGTCGTTGAGAGACTCAAAAGATGTTCCTTAGCACTGAGTGGTCTTCCCTTTGTCCCCAGACATCACTTTCTTGTATCATCACTGTTACACCTTCACCTTTGTGAGCTGGTATCTGGGTACCAGCATAGATCAATGAAGGCTATTCTGTGCTTCCCCACTTGAATCAATCTATTATTGCGTCTTTCTGCATCTCAAGTGGAAAATTAAAGTGAAAAATAAAAAAGAAGAAGAGCTGATGGAGCCCAACCATCAAAAGATATAGCATCTGTGGTCTTAAGAGTTTGAAAATAAACAAGCGGCCATCTACTCAGAAGCAACAAAGACCACGTGGAAGAAGCACACCAGCCTGTGTGATCATGAGGTGCCAAAGGAATCAGTTATCAAGCATCAAAGAACAAAAAATCATATCATTGTTTGCTCACCTCCCTGATACGGTCACTGAAGACAAATGGGTGCATAAGCAAATGTGGAGAAGAAAGCCGATGGTGCCTAGCTATCAAAAGATATAGCATCTGGGGTCTTAAAGACTTGAAGGCCATCTAGCTGAGAAGCAACAAAGCCCACATGGAAGAAGCACGCCAGCCTGTGTAATCATAACGTGTCGAAGGGATCAGGTATCAGTCATCAAAGAACAAAAAACCAAATCATTGTGAATGAGGGGGAGTACAGATTAGGGACCCAAAGTCCATCTGTAGGCAACTGGACCTACCTTTACAGAAGCATCGTGGAGAAGAGATGAGCCAGTCAGGGTGCAGTGCAGCAATGATGGAACATACAA
>NW_022104702.1:0-2424 GCF_000313985.2 Echinops telfairi | reverse complement strand
GTAGAAAGCAAATGTTTTGAGAATGATGATGGCAACAAATGTACAAATGTGCTTAACACAATGGATGGATGTATGCATTGTGATAAGAGTTGTACGACACCCCAATAAAATGATTAAAAAAAGAAGTAAAGATACAAACAAAAAAACTTGTGTCTTCATACTTGATATCCCCAAAGATTTCAAGCAAATAAAAACTCAGCAATGTTGTCATCATTGAGATATGTATATTGTTACCATTTGCATAAATCAAAACCAAACTCGCTGCCATCTAGTCAAATCTGATTCAGAGACACCCTGCGGCACAGAGTAGAATCACCCTTGTGAGTATCTGAGAGGGTAACTCTCGAGGAGAGTAGAAAGTCCTGCTTTCCTCCTGCAGAAAGGCTAGTGGTTTCCAACTGCTGACCTTACCGTTAACGCCCCCAGGCTTACCAACTACACCACCATCGCAATTACATCAGGAACTGGCTATGAACTGAAAGGTTGATGGTTAGAACTCACCTAAGTTCCCGTGGGAGACAAGACTTGGTGATCTGCTTCCCTAAGGATTGTAGCTGGTGGAACCTTATAGGCATTTCTATGCTGTCTTAGAGCATCTCTGTGAGATGCCATGAAACAGACCCCAAGGCAAATAACAACCTCCGTTTACAAATCTCAATGATTTGGTGGTACAGTGAGTTCAGTGTTGCTTGGCTAACCAAAAGGCTGCCCATCCAAACCTACCCGCTGCTCACAGTAGAAAGATGCGGGTGTCTGCTCCTCTAAGATGTACATTCTCCAGAAACTCTGTGCATAAGGTCCCCTCTGTCCTACAGGGTTACTGTGAGTTAGATTCAAAACAATAGCAGGAGGTTTGGTTTTGTTTTGATTTAATTTTTTTTTTGGTTGGGGGGAGTGACTTACTCATCAGGGCAACAGGGCAACTTATTGTTATGGTGCCGCCATTGGCTCTTGAATCCCCACTGAATTCCCTCTCTGTCTTCGCCAGTGACTTCCTGTAGTCTCTGCTATGATACAAATGATGTAAACTCTGATTTATAGATCTACTCTACCTAAAGAACATGTTGTTATTAAGTGCCATCAAATTAATGTCGACTCCTAGAACAACAGATGACAGCTTAGAACTGTTGACCATATGACTTGTTTTGGCTGCAGGGTTAATCATTTTGTTGTTAACTCTTGGGTTGGTGATTTGACTGCTAGAAGAAAGAGGTGGACATTGTTCTCCATTAGCAATGATGGTTTGGAAGACTCTGCAATCAGGTCTACTGTGCCCTACAGCACCCCCATGAGTTGGAAATCGATTGATTGCAGAGTTAGTTTGGGTTTGAAATCTCCATGGAAGCAGCTAAACAGGTTTTTCTCAAATCAAACACACAAAATAATCAAATAGCCCTGCTAGGAAGGCTTGAAGCGCCAACTGTTTAGCTAGCAAGTGCTTCGATTTCCAGAGCACCCTTGCTTAAGAGAAAAATCAAGTGGAAAAATTATTTTTGGTGAACTTATTGTAATGAAACAATGATTCATGAGCTAGGTAGCAACCACGTTGACAACAGCTGGACCCCCAAAGAAAAAGCACAGAGAAAACATTTAGACTCAACATGAAAGCAAGGCAAGGTGGAACCCTACGTGGCTGGAACCATATTTAGGTAGGTCCCAAAGCTTTTTTAAAAAATTTAACCAAGTTGCCTACCCTTGGCTTGCGATTATTATGTAAGCTGAGTTTTCTGTATGTATGAGTCAGCCAGAGGGCTGTGTCAGTCATGAACATCTCCTTGAACTTCTGGACCCTTCATTTCCTTTTAGTTCCATGACCCACGTTATGACTTAGGTACTTTCACAAAGCAACCCCAAGACTAACAGAAGGCGCATCGTAATCTATTGGTCCTTATTATAAAATAGAATCGATACTGAATGAAAGTATCCCCAACCCAAACCCGTTGTCTTCCAGACAAACTCCAGCTCCTGGTGGTTGTGTGCGTTACAGGGCAGAATTGCTCCATACAATTTCTCCCTCCCTTCTGGGGCACCACGGGGTGGGTTCGGACCCAACATTGGGTAGTCGATCCTGACCTCTAGTTTGCACTACCCAGGGGCCAGAAAAAGGGATCCGATCATGATATGTAGGTGGATATATTTTTCACAGTTCGGAGTTATAATTTAGCATTTTCAAACACTAGGAGGCATTGGAGATCACAAATGCAGTTCCTGAAATGAAATCCAGATGTGCTCATTTCTAATATCCCATCACTCTCTGGGCTTTAGAATTCGGAGGCAGAAAATAATGAAAGCTTGAGCGATTGTTCGGGATGACCTGGCGTTCTAACACTGCAGCGCTGCTTCTTGGGACCGAAAGTCAATGTGTGGTCACAGAACAAAATCCTTAGCCCTGTGGAAGCAACTGTGGACCTATTACTATGATCT
>NW_022104701.1:5692-6692 GCF_000313985.2 Echinops telfairi | reverse complement strand
GCACATGCAGCTGAACCAGGGCCTGTCAATGACAGTCCCTGAAGTCCTTTGCTTCCAGAAGCCTTAATGTAGCTCTGAGTCACACAGAGTCATATGAACCTCTGAATCACACGTGTCCCATACCAAGCACTCTCAGAGAATGGAGGAGTGGGCTGGGAGCTTTTAGAGTGTGGACTGTTAGTCGCAGGATTATGATGAACACTTCATTGAAATGCCCAAATTATATTTAATCTTAACAACAATCCTGTGTGGGCAATAGTCACATTCTTCCTGTGTAGCCTGTGTCACACGGAGATGGTGTGTAGCCAGGGGACACAGGTGGAGGTGGTGAGCCGCTCTGTCAGCCCAAGCTTACAGGTATCCATGATTGAGGTCATTTCACTGCACAACACTGCCTCCCAGTGGAATGTGCATAACCCACAACCTACCACCACAAAATCTGTGATGTATGCATCCCAGGGAAGTAACAAGTCATTCATTCATCCATTCAACAAAGAATCTTTGAATGCTTCCAATGAACTAAGCCTTGGGAACACAAAATCAAATTAGACTTGGTGCTCTCATGAGTAGTTGGGAAATGAAACAAATAAATCAGTGGCTGAAATTACAGAGAAAAGAATATGATCAAGTTCAAACAAAATGGATGGCAAAGAAATGCCATCGCTAGCGTCTTGATCAGACTCAAGTGGTGGGAGAACGCACAGGAGGGCTTCTAGGAGTAGGTGAGATTCGATAATTTTCTAGGGATAAACTAGAATATAAACTAGAGTTGGGTTAAAAACAACAACTAAATGACAAAGGATCAAATGACATTGTACAGAAGAGACACATACTCCAAAATCTCACTGCCATTGATTCCGTCCTGGCTCATAGTGCCCTGTGTTGTTTCCGAGGCTGTCAATCTTACAGTGGCAGGTAGCCTCATCTTTCTTCAGTGGAGTGGCTGGTGAGTTTAAACTGCTGATCTTTCAGTTAATGATCCAACACTTACCCCACAGGG
>NW_022104701.1:2536-4109 GCF_000313985.2 Echinops telfairi | reverse complement strand
GAGCTGGGTTTACCGACCCATGGAGCTGCAGCTGAGTACCTTATGGAGCAGTAGAGACGTATGGAGCAGTAGCATGACCTTTGGGAGTTTTTCAGAAGGTTGTGGTTACCAAGGACTAGTCGCTGTTCTTAGGTAATATCCTGTCAATTCTGAGTCCTAGTGACGTTCTCACTTACATTCAAAATTACTGTTTGTTGAATCCAGTAGAACTTTTACAATCGGTACATAAACGAGAAAACAAAGCCATTGCCATCAAATCGATTCCGAATGATAGTGACCGGATAACAAGCTAGAACTGGCCCCTGTGAATTTCCGAGACTCTGAACTCCTCACGGGAGTAGAAAGCCTTGTCTCGCTCCGAAGAGCAGCTGGGGGCTCCAGCTGCTGATCTTGCTCAACCAGGGCTCCTAATCCCTATAGACCACCAACCAGCCAACCAACCAACCAATCACTGCCATGGAGTCATGACTGCCTCAGAGCGACCCCCTGAGGGTTTCCGAGACTGTTGCTGATGACGAGAGTAGAAAGTCTTTCTCCCACGGAGGTGCTGCTGGTTTCAAACTGCCCACCATGAGGATTTCAGCCCGACAGCTGACCACTACACCGCCAAGGCTCCTAATCCGTAGACAGAGCATACTATGTACATATTTCAATACTTTATTCCAATCCATTTCTTCTTTTATAACCTAGAGCATCTTCCTTCATTGTTTGATGGGCTTGACTCAGAGGAAGCTGTGATGCCCAAGGTCAGCCAGTCAGGTTTTTATTCAGAAGTCCCAGAACATAGGATTTCAACCGAGCCAAAAGCTCACCCCCAAGTCTGGCAGGCATCAGTCACTCTGAGAAGGGGTGCAGCTACACCGATGGCAGGGTGTCCTCAATGGAGGGTTATTGAGGGAGGGCTCTGAGCAACCGGAAAAACACCTTGTTGTCAACTGGTGGGGACCGAGCTCAGAAAAGAAGTAACAAATGAACCTCACGACACAGCCTACTCTTATCTTTATCTCTTTCTGACAGTAAATGTGGTTATTGTGCTCAGAAAGCCCCTGGGGGTCTGCTTAAATGGTCCCTTGTCTTTGTTGTGTTGTTGTTATGGATGGTGGTGGTGGTGTTGCTGTTGGTGGTGTCCTCTATTGTGTGGCAGGCACTTTATTTACAAAGTTGCTTACAGAAAGAATGAGAGGCCTTGGATCATGGGTGTCTTACTTTTGTTGAAATGATTTGCATTTCTAGTGCCAGAGCCCCAGTGGCCTCCTGGTTTTACTCTGGGATGCTAACCAAGATCATCCGTTCGAAACCACCAGGTGGGAAACACGGGACTTTCTGTTCCCATGAAGAGTTCCACTCTCAGACCCCCACAGGGGCATCTCTGGCCTGTCCTTTACACAGGTCACTATGCGTCGGAAACCACGCGATGGCGGTGAGTTTGGATTTTTGGTAAGTGCACTGCACTCAGCGCTGATCAAACTGAGAAATGGAGACCGCCAGAAAGTTAACGACAGCTCCCTGCGGTGCCTGTGGATTTCAGTTCAGTGACTTTGCAAGGGTGCATTTCTTCAGACACCCAACTCAG
>NW_022104701.1:0-838 GCF_000313985.2 Echinops telfairi | reverse complement strand
GAGCTGGGTTTACCGACCCATGGAGCTGCAGCTGAGTACCTTATGGAGCAGTAGAGACGTATGGAGCAGTAGCATGACCTTTGGGAGTTTTTCAGCAGTGCTGAAGGAACTTTGTAGCATGTGCCAAAGCAGGGCAGAGGCTAAAGGGTCACTTAACAAAGAAGCTTAAGTCTAGAAAGAGTCCTGACTTGTAAACTGTTAACTTCCCTAATAAGCCCTCAAACAGTATTATATGTGGAGTATTGTATTCTGTGTGGCAGAAATCATTGCAGTGAGTGTATTGAATCATTGGAATGGGGATGGAACCCCAAAGAGAAGTAGAGTGTCATGGCAGGGACAGTTGATGTCAGAATAGGGGAAAGAAGGTTGAAGGGTCAGAGGCATGTCTGACCTTGACCTCATAGAAATTGGCTTTGAGCTGAGATAGAGTTGGATTCTCCTTTCTGCCAGAGGAGGTCCGAGGCGGCCCCCACACACTTTTTGCACTGAGTGAAGTATGCGTAGTGAAAAGATACAGTCTTGACATACATTCCTGATTTTGAATAGTGAATTTAGTGAGTCTCGGGATATGTGGTACCTGCTCAGATATGCTTTTTAGTTACTTCAAGCAATGCTGGCCTCACACCCACTTCAAGTAGAATAGGAATTACTGCTTAGTTTTAGCTTATGTTTAACTTGATTTTTAGTGGGGGATAACAAAACAAAAGCATAAGATACAGTAAGTGGCCAGACACACCACAGTCCATCATAAATTAGGTTAAAGATACAATTAGAGAAAGTAAAAATAAATCGCTTCAGTACTGTTTTGTGAACAGTAGTTATTCAAAGGCACAACACT
>NW_022104700.1:5155-6598 GCF_000313985.2 Echinops telfairi | reverse complement strand
CCTGAAATCTAGAAGAACACTTAAGCAATTAGAGAATCCTGCTCATCCCTAATGCTGGCCTCCATTGCCAAGAAGCTGATTCCCAGTCCTGGTAACCCTGTGTGTGTCAGAGTAGAACTGTGACTGGTCAGAAAATGTCATGAGGAGAAGTGATAAATGGAAGGAAAGTGGAAGGAATCTGAAACGTAAAAGCGGTTGAGACAGGCTTGCAAACATCCTTCTCCAGCATAGAGGTAGGTGAAGGGCAGAGAAGAATACATCTCCTCATCAATGAAAGAGATCAGAGATATTGGGGAAAATGAAATGAGGGGATAGGGGAGGGGAGGGGAGAAAGCCAGGATTTTATACAACCCCCACAATGACTGAATAGGCTCTTGAGTTTGGGGTTATAGCAAGAGCACAACATGAAGTCTGGGGTACTGGGTTGATAGAGTGTTAGAATATACATACCTGACAGGATACAGGGCACTACAGAGGACCAGGTAACATTGCTGGGAAGGCCACCAATAGGCGAATATAAGGCACAACTAGGTCTCTTAGAGTTGATAAGGGCCCTTTGGAATTTTCTTTGCCAAAGCATCCCTATTCAAAAAACTCCCTCTATTTGTTCAAACCTTTTCTCTGACTCTTGTCTGAATTCTCTCCCTCACGGAGAGATTTAGAATCCTGAGCTCCTCCAGTAACAATGGGATTTTCAGTAGCTAGGCTTTTGGAAGTAGAGAGTCAAGCCTTTCTTCTGAAGTACCTCTAGGTAGACCTGAACCAGCAAACTGGTTAGCAGATGAGTGCAGTGCTGCTTGCATACAATATCCAGAAACTATAGTGATATTAAACACTAATTGGGATAAGTTAGTGCTTTGGGATAATGAAGTATCATTTTAAGATTTTTCATGTATATATTTAGGGTACATGTGTTCCTGTTAGATTTCTGGGGTGATTTACCTTGGTTCTTGCTTCTCAATGCTGAAATAATTCACTTGGCAGGAGCACTTGTGTAATTCCAGGTGACTTATATGAGGGAAAGGGAAGTTGTGGGTAGTACAGTCTCACGTACTGCACACTAAAGTACACATAAGTAGTATAAAATACACAGAAAGGGAAGTTGTGGGTAGTACAGTCTCATGTATTACACGCTACATGCTAAAGTACACGTAAGTAGCGTAAAGTACATGCTATCTCTGGAAAGTGTGCAAGGCTGCATGTGGGGGCTGTGGGAAAGTTTACAACTGAAGATGGCTGTTTCAGGGGGACGTGAAAAATCATGTGGCAGGAATACCAGAACACACGGAATCGGCCCAGAGCAGGAAATCCCAAGAGGCCAAGAGAATTCTGGCCCCAGGGGCCCCGCAGACACTTCTATTCCTGACACACCAGAGAGATTCCCACTGTCTGCTTGCAAAGCTCACTGGAACAAGAGAAGAGAGATCCTTAGCCTGCCTATGG
>NW_022104700.1:2441-3500 GCF_000313985.2 Echinops telfairi | reverse complement strand
TAACACACTGACAGTCCTTCAAGTCTTTAGGGTTGCTGGTTAGTCCTCTGTAGAGCAATTCAGGTTATCTTGCCAAAGGCAGCAAACAGCAAGGCAGGTCACCAACAGGCAGACAGATGACAGGGTCCAACAGTCCCCAGCTCAAGCAATAGCATGGCGAAGCAGGTCTTGAAGGAACCTCAAACTACAATGACACAGTCCATGGGATAGGTGTCCCACAGGTAGTGTAGCTCACAAGTTGAGGCAGAGAACTAGCTAAGGCAGCTGCAAACTGGTCCATTCATCAAAAAGCAAGAGACCAAAAAAGGGGAGCTTTGCCAAGCCATTTATCTCTCCGTCCTTCAATTAATCCCACATGTGTTCATTGGCCATGTTGGCACAATAAACCTACCTATCACAATCCACCCCTTGCCAACTTGGCACTTGTACACAATTTTTTAGCCACATATAATTTCCAGATATTAATGAAATCACACTTATACTTAACATCAAACATATAAATGAAAACACACTGAGTCCAATGTATCTGATACATGAATAAAAGAAAGATATTCAATAAGCACATATTAAGAATATAAACTTTCAATCAGAAACCTCGCTTTTGCAATTGATCATGTGATCATAACTTATAGGTAGAACTACCTTCTACTACTACCCATTCAGTATTACCTTTGCCCTCAGCAAGCACTTCAGCTGGCTGTGGATTTTTTGCGTGGTGGGGTGACCCAGACCTTCGTTTCTGAAGGGTCCAGGTCATTAGATGTCCTGTCAGGATTGGGTTGCTGTAACTTACCATTTACTTTAAACAGGGCATTGTATTACTAAGAGACAACCTATGGTATCCCTTGGATTCCAGACATATTCTTCTTTTCCTTCTTTATGTGGCACCAGTCCAATTTCTCCTTTGTAATTAGGATCAATCACATCACTCAGTACAGTGACACCCTTCATGCCCTGTTGATCAAAGGCATGAGAAGCCCAAAGTGGCTAGGGGGCATTCTCAGCTGCCAGTTCAGTGTAATCTGTGTTGTGTTTCCCGGTGGGAGAGTTCCTTCCTTC
>NW_022104700.1:0-1197 GCF_000313985.2 Echinops telfairi | reverse complement strand
AAATAATGAAGTTAAAGAACTGAATAGAAAATCTAAAAGGACTGTTTGAGAAGACAAAACAAATATTCTAATGAAATGTGTAAGCCCTAGAATTAGAAAACCAAAGGGGAAGAACATGCTCAGCATATCTTAACCTGAAAGAGCTCAGAGAAGACCTCCAGTTGCATTCTTAAAAGATTCTATAAGCAAAATAATGAATGATGCAGGAAACATCAAGCGATGGTGAAAATACTACAGTCCCCATACAAAAAGAACTTGATGAAAATCATCACCATTTCAGGAAGTAGCATATGAGCAAGAACCAATGGTGCTGAAAGATGTTTAAGCTGGGGGACTGTGGGAAGATGGTGGATCAGGGGACCCACATACTCTGAGAGCTCTTTCAAACAAGGCGGGTTTGGTGTCCAGGTAGCCAAGTGGAAGGTGTCTGGTGAGTGAAATATCCCCCACCACACGCATTTGTCCTGGGCCGGGGCCTCAGTGATCCAGGATCTGATTCTTGGGACATCTCAGGTCATTAGGTTGCCACCACCACAGCTGTGACTAGCTAGACCCCCCACTCCATCCCCAGACTGGGACCCTGTGCCCAGAGCCCCTTGCCTGTTCTGCCGAGATGCACACAGGTGAGGTGGAACACCCTACAGCAGCTGCCCACTTGTGGGACCCCACTAGGAGAGAAGCTTCCCTTTCCCGTGGTTCCCCTCTCCCCACGTGGCAGGGATCTGCCCTTGGGCCCGTGTCCCTCCTTCCATTCATCCAAGGCTCGGGGAACTAACCTGCAGGCTACCGGTGGGCAACCTCCACGGGGACCATCCACCCCCATTGATGCCTGCGACCTCTCCACCAGCACCCCACTTGCCCGGCCACCCGCCCACTTCAGCTTAGCTCCAGCTCCACTCCCAACCCAGGAAGCTATGCTGTGCACTTCCCGCCAGTGCAAGCCTGCAGCCAGAGCCCATCCCGCTTCTATCCACTACACTGCGTTTCCAATGGAGCCACTTCAGGCTGGCCTGTGTCATCGCAGAGCCCTGTGCCCCGCTCTCCCTAGATTATCTCAGACAGAGATCAGGAACCCCAACAAACCCATAGTGAAAGAAGAAATAGAGAGGGTCATTAAGAACATACCAACAAAAGAAGCCCCAGGACCAGATGGCTTCACAGCAGAATTCCACCAAGCATTCAAGGAAGTGTTGACAT
>NW_022104699.1:0-6679 GCF_000313985.2 Echinops telfairi | reverse complement strand
ACACACACACACAGCACGCAGACAGCATTCTGTATGGAGCCTTGGACGTGGGAGCTGGAAAGAGGCATTGACGGATAGGACACCACACTCCATGTCTTTAGCAACGACTATAGATGTGTAAGGAGCCCTGGTGACGGTGTGGGTTCAGTGTTGGTCCTCCAACAGGAAGGTCAGCGATTCAAACCCACCAGCACCAGCCGCTCCACGCTTAGGCAGCCCTGGGGCAAGTTCTCCTGCCCTGCACAGTGGCTGTAAGTAGGAATCTATGGGAGGACGTAGAGCAGCGGTTCTCAACCTTCCTCACACCGCCACCCTTTCCTACAGTTTCTCATGTGGTGGTAACCCCCCTAACCATAACATTTTCGTTGCTACTTCATCACTCACTTTGCAACTGTTATGAATCGGGCAACCCCTGTGAAAGGGTCATTTGACTAGCAGAGGAGTCGCGACTCTCAAGTTGCACACCGCTGGCATAGAACAACAGAGCGAGACTGGGGTGGTGGTGTGGTATGGTGTGGTGTGGTGTGTGTGTGTGTGTGTGTGTGGTGGGGGGAGTGCGGCAGGGGCCCATGGTAGAATGCTGCCTTCCAAGTACAGCTAGCCGCTCCTGTCTCTCACCGGAGACTAGCTTGTGGCTTGGGCCAAAAAGCCTGCAGCTGGGTTTCCAGACCAAGCCATGCTAGGAAGAAAGGCCTGGTGCTCTGCTTCTGAAACTCACCAACGAGCCGATGGGGCACAACGTCTGCCCGGCCCGGAGTCAGTGATGGCTCAGCAGCGTGAGGAGGAGGTAGGGTTCTAGATGGTTCCAGGTAGAATTCTCCCCTTCCGAGCAGGAGAGCAGCCTCGCCAAGGCACAGCGCGTGCACCGCTGCCTGTCTGCCGTGGAGCTGTGGAGGCTTGTGCATTGCTGTGCTGCTGAACAGGGGTCCACGGAGCTTCCCTCAGAAGAAAGGGCTGGTGATCTGTTCTCAAAAACCAGCAAACGAGACCCCCGTGGTTCCTAATGGTCAGATCTGCGCTGGGTCCCATTTTCCTTCCATGTCCGAGGCGTCCCAGGAATCCGGGCCACCTCCTGAGCAGCAACACATTTCTAGAGAAACCCCCTCCTTCTCCTTCACCCTGCCTCGATCCTGCTGGGCAATGTTCAAGTGGTAGATGACCTCTAATCTAAAACTTGGAGAAGGAGTTACCTGGAGCGTTGAGAAGTTCCTTCCAAGGAATCCCTGCAACATGATTTCAGTGTTGGGGGCTAGTGGTGGTTTTCAGGTCTTCCACTTTATCCCCAGGATCAAGATTCCATAGACGTCTAATTGAATTGCCAATGGAATGTGTCTGCCAGGGAGGGGCTGTTCACCTCTCCTAACTAAGTTTTCTCTGGGATCACATTGCTAAAGGAAATCCTGCATTCTGCACACTTAGGTGGAATGTGGTTTGCAAATGAGGATTATACAAAAAGCGTCTGGATCTTCCACTCCCCCCCCCAATAGTGAAGAAAGAAGAAGTGGTAATCTGTCACGTGCAGAACAGTTTCCCCTCAGGGTCCATTGGTGACAGTTACCTCTCTCTTCTCAGGTCTCCTAATGCCGTTACGATGGACAATCACACGTTGATCCATACGGAACACTTGCCTTTGCCTGCACACGGCTGGCCCTAGCCTGTGCAGTCTATTCTCTACACAGGCGCTGCGTGTATTCTTGTGTTGCCTGGGGCGTTTTGAATAACCCCTTTTAGGTTTTCTCTTTTTTTGCCGATTGCTCCTACAAAGAAAGAGGACGCTCCATGTTCTGTGCTAGTTTTGGGGGTGTTTTTTTTTGTGTGTGTGAGGTGCTTGTGCTGACTCATATTTTTAAAATTACCGATATACTAAGATGTAGAGCAGGGTTTTTGAGAGCAGTAATGAGATTCTCAGAAAATATGAAAACTTTCCTTTCTGATGAGAGAAAGGTTGGGGAAGACAAGGGGAACTACATCGATGAGCTAGTCAAGGATTGTTAATTCTTGAGATTCATTTGGTGACTCATATATTCAGTGCCCGGCAGACTGTCAGTGCCCTTGGCCTCACCCTGTATTGGTAGCAGGACAAACCCCAGTGTTCTCTGTTACGGTCTGCCCACGCTTGGTAGGGGTTTCTCTGCCTCTGGGAAATCAAGCCAGAGCCACCTGGAGCAGCCGCAGCCCTGACCACTGTTCAAAACGGAATCATCCCTATTGACCACACTCAGCTGTTCTGATGAGCTTGCCTGAGGAGTTACTCTAGCTGTTGATAGGCTAATTATTATGCCTTTCCTTCAAGACACGATCGGAAACTGAATCCACTTCAAAAGTACCTGCACATATGTCCCAAACCCAGTGTTTCAGAACATATTCTCGAGCCTAAAATGATAAAGATAACAACAGTCCCCATGACCCACTTACAAGGTGCTAAGCAGACTGAGTTTGAACTCATGACGCTCAGAGTGTGAGAGCTGAGGGACCAGCCATGGAGAGGCGAAGCCACCTGCCCAAGGTCACACGGCAGTCATGGCTGGACTCAGGGAAGAGCCAGAGATCCACTGCGAGCCCTGCCTGCCAAAGCAGCTGGGCAGAAACACACTGGTTTTCTTGAAGGCGGTCATTGGTTTGTGAAGGGGCAGGTATAAAGTATTTCCAACTAGGGACCGTGGCCCTGGTAGAAATGACGTGACCCCAGAGAGTCTTGGTTTTTACTCTGAAGTCATCCTCTGTTGCCATGAGCCTCGTAGGAGACGAGGTATAAGCTGACTCTTTGCTCTCTGGCTTCTGTTGACAAACAAAAGGTTCATTGTGACATGTGGGGGCATGTGACACAGGTGTCTGTGTCTGTTGACAGAACCCATGTATCGGACTCATGGTGTTACGTTCTCATTGGGAAGGACTTAGGGTCCTGTCTTGGTTTGGTTCCTAGAGCTGCTCCATGGGGCTTTGTTGGCTGTGGCCATTTAAATGAAAATCACTGCGAATTTTTAGGTGAAGGTTTATAGAGCAGATTGGAGTTTTACGTTCAGTAATTAAGACATTCTGATTCAACTCATCCATTTCAAGCCCCTCGATGTGGCACCACTCACGCCAGAGACTTCCGCCTGTGTTTCCTGTTTCCACGCCCTCTCTCCTGACCCTCTGAACTTTATCCTTGGATAAATGTTGCCCTTTTGGTCTTAAATGGTTGATGATTCTAACCCGGGGTGAATTCAGTTCCAGACCTGGAGGCTGGGTAAGGACCATAGTCATGAGGGGCCACCAGCCTCTCTCTGACCGGTAAGCCTGGTCTCACGATTTTGAGCTTGCTCCCTGTTTCTCTCCTCACTCTCCCCAGGACTTTCTACGGAGCTCCTTTTCGGAGCAGTGGGTAGTGGTAGTTGGGCACCATTTAGCTCTTCTGCTCAATTCTCAGGGGGACGGAGACCAGTACTTGACGGTCCATTTGCCCATGAGACTAAACTGTTTCCAATTAGATGGCTGCTAGTGAATTGTTAAGACCCCTGTCAGGACTCTCCTGCATAGGATGTAGAACCGTTTTTCTTTGTGAACTATATTTTGTCCAATGACTAGGGTCTTGATCCCCCAGGCCCAGTGACTGATTCCTTCAAGGGGGTTGACTGTCTGAAAAGTACTCATCTCATTGCCCCCCGTATGCTGCACCACACTCATGGGTGGATTTGCAACAAAGGTACATAAACTCACTGCCATTGAATCAATTCAGACTCCTAGCAACCCAATAGGGCAAAGTAGAACTGCCTTTTTGGGTTTCTGAGACTAACAACCTTTTTTTTTTTTTTTAATACTTTTATTGGGGGCTCTTAAATCTCTTATCACAATCTATACATTCATCTAGTGTGGAGACTAATAATCTTTATGAGACTAGAAAGCCTCGTATTTTTCCCACAGAGCAGCTAGTGGGTTTGAACTGCTAACCTTACGTTAGCAACCCAATGTATAATCCCCTACGCCATCCAGGCTCATGGGTGTGCTCCCACACGTTGCCCCTGGGCCCGTTCGGCCTATATGTCTATCCAACCATCTACTCATAAACTCTCTGGTCTCCCGTTGAAAAATAACCAAACTCACTTCCATCCAGTCAATTCTAAGTCCCGGTGGCCCCACAGGACAGGGAAGAACTTCGCCGGTGGGTTTCCCAGGCTATCGGTCTGTACAAGAGCCAAGTCTCCTCTTTCTTCCGTGGAGCCATGGGCGGTTCTGAGCTGCTGACCCTTGTGTTAAGAGCTCCGCGTGTAACCCCCTGCGTCACCAGGGCTCCTTGCCTCATAGAGCACCTCTATGCAGTTGTGTGTGTGACCGCAGCTGTGTCTAGTGCAGCGGTTCTCAACCTGGGGGTCACAGTAGCAACATGACGGTGATGAAGTAGCAACGAAAATAATTTTATGGTTGGGGGGTCACCACCACGTGAGGGACTGTATGCAAGCGTGAGGATGCTTGAGAGCTGCTGATCTATTGTCTTTAACGCTTGGAAACCTCCCAGTGCCTCCCCTGCGCCATCATTTTCTTTTTTTGTGCCAACCTCTTCACCCTTGCTTTCCCCGTCCCCCAGGATGACACCTGTCTACCCTTCTGCCCTCCCTTCCTCTCCCACCTCTGGTAATCATCAAAGAATGTTCTTTCAGTGTGAAAACGTTTTCTCGACTATTTTTCTATAATGGTGACCTCATGCAGCATTTGTCCTAGCATCGTGCCCTCCAGGTCCATCCGTGTGACAGAGTCCTCTCCTTCCTTGCATGAGCTCTGTTATCCCGTTGTGTGCATGCACCCACGTGTATGGATCCACTTGTCCACTGCTGGGCACTCTGTGTGTTTCCATCTTCTGTGTGATTCTGGAGAGGGCTGTGATGCACACGGATGCAGGTGTCTGTTCCCGCTGCAGCTGGTACTTCTGCGGGATCCACACCCAGGAGCGGGGTTGCTGGGCCATAGGGTATGGCTAGTCCCACACCGCTTTCCATGGCCGGGGCAGGTTTTACAGTCTCACCACCAGCCTATGAGAGTTCCAATCTCTCTGGTCCGTCACCACCGTGGCAGGCTTTCTGGCTTTGTTTTTAACTGTACTGTTAATCCTGGGGTGGAGGTGGGTGAGGCCGTATCCCACCATCATTTTGAAGTGCAGCTTTCTGACGGCTAATTATCAGGAACCTTTCTTCCCATGTTTGTTAGTCGTCTGAATGTCTGCTTTGGGGAAGTGTCTGTTGATGCCCTCTGCCCATTCTTCAGTTGGACTATGTGCCTTTTTGCTGCGGAGGCGTTGACGTTTTCTACAAACCTTAGAGACTAGTACCTTGTCTGTTAGGTCATGCTCAACAGTGTTTTTTTCCCAGTCTGTGGGTTTTCCACCCCCCTACCCCCACTCTTTGGTGACATCTTTTGATACACATAAGAGTCTGATTTTCAGGGGTCCCTGCCCTCTAGTTTGTCTTACTGCTGTTCATGTGATTTTCATTATGTTGGGTAGTAATATTTATGGCATGTATTAGAGCCCTTGCTAACTGCAAGGTCAGCAGTTTGAAACCACCAGCGGTTCTTAGGGAGATACACAGGGCTTTCTACTCCCATAAAGAGTTCCACTTTTGAAATGCTGGTTTGCAGAAGCCTATGGATGACAGGAGGAGCTCAAAATACATCTACGGGCTCCATACAGGGAAGAAGCCGCTGGTGAGTCCCCTCTGACCTCAAGTGAGGGCCGGGAATGACCCAGTGATCAGACCGTATTGGAGAGGGGACTATAGCAGACTAGACTGATACACCTGGTGATCAGACAGAGAGTATTGGAGAGGTGACTATAGCAGGTCAAACAGATACATCTGACCCGGATGGTTAAAACCCTGTCATTTGATTTCCCTTTGTGCTTGATCTGGTTTTTAATAGTCTCCGTTTTTTACCCAGCAGATTGGGCTTCTCTCTGCTGTGTGTTGTGCTCGTTGGTAGCGTTCATGAGTCTGTATTACATATCTTTCTATGTTTTTCAGTGCATGACACCTCGGTTGGGTAAATCTGTAGAGACAATAAATAGAATTAGGGTTCCTGGGGAGTAAGGCAGGGGGACGGGGAGGGTAATGGACGGGCGATACCAGGGAGCACAAGAAAGAAGGATGTTTTGAAGACGATTGTGGTAGTGATCGTACGACACAGCTTGATATGACTGAACTATGGAAGGTGTGATGTCTGGATCATGTCCAAATAAAACGATTGGGGGGAAATGAGTTAGGCTTGGAGACGCGTAGGAGCAGTTCTGCCCCGTCCTGCAGCGTCTCGCGAGTCAACGTTGGCTGACTGTATAGCAGTGAGCTCGACCGGAGATTTACGATTGTCCCTCATTTTTCACTGTTGGTCTCTCGAGTTCTGGGTTTACGTTTAGGTCTTCGATCTTGAGTTTGCTTTTGTACATGGCATCAGGCAGGGATCCTGTTTCCTTCCTCCGCAAATGGAAAAGCAACAACACAGACCTAGTCTTTCTTTTTAATCATTTTATTGGGGGCTCGTGCAGCTCGTATCACAATCCATACAGCCATTGTATCAAGCGCATTTGTACATATGTTGCCATCATCATTTTCTAAACATTTACTTTCTATTTGAGCCCTTGGTATCAGCTCCCCTCCCCCCACCCTGTGACCCCTTCATAAATGATAAGGATTATTATTTTCTAGTCTTATTTTAT
>NW_022104698.1:5661-6708 GCF_000313985.2 Echinops telfairi | reverse complement strand
GAGGACTAGTCAGTTTTCATTGCCATCCTACTGGTTATAATGATGAGCCATCTTAGAAGGCAAGAGAGAAGCCTCAAGGACCCTAGAAAAGTAAATTCAATATCTCTTGCTGAAGTGGTGGTGGCTGCAAAGGACCACAGACTGTACCATGGTTCAGATGGACCACAGACTGTAGCAGGGATACTCTGAGGAGCACCGCCAAGATTCCAGGTACCTTCTTATGCTGCCCCAAACTATAGAACTATGGGACAGAGCAAAAGGTGGGCTGTCTTCCTGGCCCATACAGGCCAAGGCCAATGGACTATATGGCTGTGAGACTGAGAGGCTAGATTACTTAATGTAACTCAATGTAAAGCAGACCAAAATCTTCACAGCTGTATCAATAGGTAACATCATGATAAAATGAGAAAAGGTTGAGGTTGTCAAGGATTTTGTCTTACTTGGATCCACAATCAATGCTCCTGCAAGCAGTAGTCAAGAGACCAAAAGATACATTGTATTAAGTAAATCAAGAACTCTCTAGAGTATCAAAAAGCAAAGATGTTACTTTGAAGAATAAGGTGCACCTCACCCAAGCCATGGTATTTTCAGTTGCCTGTGAAAGTTGGACCTTAAATAAAGAAGACTGAGAAAGAATTGATGCGTTCGAATTGTGGTGCCAGAGAAGAGTAGTGAAAGTACCCTGGTCTGCTAAAAGGACAAACCGATCTTTCTTGGAAGACCGACCAGAATGCTCCTTAGAGGCAAGGATGGCAAGACTTTTGTCTTACGTGCTTTGGACATGTTATCAAGAGAGACCAGTCCCTGTGTCGATCTACTTCCCCTGCTGCATGGTCCCTCCAAATATTTTGTCCATAGTCTTTTAATGTTGCAACTCAAGGCTTGAATTTCTTCTTTAGTTCTTCTAGCTTAATATACGCTGAGAATTGCTTTCCTTTGGGATTTTCTGACTCCATCTATTTGCACATTTTATTATACTTTCATTTCTCTTCTCAAGCTACCCTTTGAAGTTTTCTATGTAGTTCTTTTCCTTTATCATTTCTTCCA
>NW_022104698.1:2767-3836 GCF_000313985.2 Echinops telfairi | reverse complement strand
TGGACAGTGCATTGTCCTGTTGCATGCAGGGCTGCTATGGGTTGGACAATTGGATGGCACCTATAACAGCAACAACTCCTTAAAAAAAATTTTTTTTAATGTGGCGGGCAAAGAGAGGAAGACAATGGTTCAGTATCTTCCGATGACAAAACTGACATCTAAACTTCAAACTCCCCCCCCTCCTTTCTATAGAAAAAAGCAACAAAAATACCCTTTCATTGAACACAGGAGTACATTATAAAATATATACTTCATCTTCTCTTTATGTTATTAGAAAATCCTTACTTTGTTTCATGCAATGTTCTTTTCTTACACCGAAGAGGTGTCATTTTTGGATCTTGAAGGATGCGAGCACTTTGTTTCTCATTGTTTAAATTTTGCTCTGGATCACTGATTACAGCCCTGTGTAATAAAATAAAGAGTCAGAGCATTAAATGTTGTACTGTGCTGCTCTATCACTGATGTTTCCATAAGCAACTGGAGAGGCACATGTGTTCGGGTGGGTTCTTGAGAGAAGCAAAACCAGTGAGCCTGTGTGTATTTGCACATAGAAGGAGATACACTTCAAGAAATGGCTTACACATTTGTAGAAGTAGATAAGTGAGTCTAGTAGGTTCAGGTCAGGCTTCTCGTGCTTTATGGAAGCTGAAGAACAGGAAACAAGGTCATGGAGAGGCAGTGGGGGGCACAAGCTGGTGGATGCCGAGGTAAATGATTGAATACACTGTCATGGTCTGATGATGGTGTGTGGGATCAGTCAGTGGCACAAAAGAGGAACCAAATACAAGATCCAGCTCCTCAGAAGTGAAGACCCAAGGAGATTACATTTTGCTTGGTCTCTTTCTTTTCTTTTGTTTTGTTTTTTAAATCCTTTTTTTTGGGGGGGGGGCTTGTACAACTCTTATCACAATCCACACAATCCATCCATGTGTCAAGCACATTTGTACATTTGTTGCCATAATCATTTTCAAAACATTTTCTTACTACTTGAGCCCTTGGTATCAGCTCCTCATTTCTTCCCCTCTCTCCCTCACGAACCCTTGCTAATTTATAAATTATTATGATTTTT
>NW_022104698.1:0-1014 GCF_000313985.2 Echinops telfairi | reverse complement strand
AGAGGCGATCAAAAGGGAAGAAAGCAATCAATGAGGTGGATGAACACAGTGGCTACAACGATGAACTCCAATGCGGCAATGACTGTGCTGAGGCACGTGCCCGGGCTGGGCCTGTCTGCGGTACACAGGACTGATAGGAGTTAGAACCAACCCCAGGGGCACCGAACAGCAGCTCAAAGAATTGCTGTGAAAATGAAGTCCGTTGTTAGCACAGACCCATGAGCCATGCTTCTCTGCAAGCCTGTAAGCTACGAACCCGAGGTGCTTCCTCTCAACCTGAGTTCCCTGCCTTGAGAGCGTTATAATGTATAGAATTTTATAAGCAGGGAAAACTATGCATATCCATACAAAGTTCTACAAATGCCTGTTGTTGAGGTATACTAATGTTTAGGAACTGGAAGAGGGGAGAGTAGTCAATGAGTTTTCATGTATCCCATGTAGAAAACCTGGCAGCTCAGCAGAAATCGCCCAGGAGGAGATGCCATGAATTCATATACAGGACACCCCGAGTTACTCTGCAGTCAATATGAACAGTGGACTCTGTCTGGAACCCGCTTGGACGAGTTCGGGCTGGAGGCAGAGAAACGGAGATACCTCCACACAGTTCAGTTGCACTCTTTTAAAGTGGAGGTTCAAGGGACATTTCTGTTTGCTGAAAGGAACTTCATGTCCTTCTAATTACATGAAAGGAATATCAGTTTCTTGCTTGGTAGCTTTCTATCTAGACCTCCTTATAGTGTCTCCCAGAAACCTCCCCAACAAGGGTGCTGACGCCACCATAGTCTGAGCACGGCGACTGTGAGGACCTCTCTCTGCTCACTGCACACACACTCACCCCGCCCTTCATCCCTAAGCTCAATCTGTGTAAGCACAAGATCAATGTACAGAGCTTTTCCCTGCCTGGGAAGTCCTGCAGCTTGTAACCTGCCTCAGAGGCCGGGAGTGCAGGCTTGGATGAAATGCCTTGGGCTACTAGATTGCTGGCTGCGAATAAACATGGCTTTCACTTTCTCA
>NW_022104697.1:5516-6712 GCF_000313985.2 Echinops telfairi | reverse complement strand
TTGTCTGAACATCCTGTGCCTACGTGCGCTGGTGCCAGCAACACGAGTCTTCTGGGGGCAGTGCACCCTGGGCATAGTTTGTGCCACATTTTGTCAGATGGAGGCTTTATCAAGCTGTCGCTGACAGGCCACGGAATTCCCACTTTTAAAGCACACATCTTACAAGGTTTGTCATTTGAATGTCTATGGATCAGGTCACGTTCCTTCATTGCTGCTGGAGACAAACATTGTCTTTTCCGTATGAACTCTTTGTGCTGATATTACCTGTGAACTTTGGTCTTAGTGCTCACAAAAGTTAACAAAGAGCCTAGGAATCGTGAACGTAACTTGAAATGTTTTCATGGTGGTTCGAGGGAAGCTTACAGAGCAGAGCAGTTTTCCACTCAACAATTCATGCACATTTTGCTCCACGTCATTGATTGCAATCCCTGCAGTGTAACATCACTTCTCCCTCTTCCTCTCTCTGCTTCCTGTTTCTGTGTCCCGCCTTCCTTCTTTCCGATGCCTTCTGAAGTTTGTCCTGGATGATCTCCAGTGGGTGATTATTCCAAGGTGTTCATGAGCCACTGGTTTATTCCTCCCCTTCCCTTCCTTCCTACGGTCGGATTGAACAATGAGCTACCAGCAGGGTGACAGGACCAGCTCTGAAGGGCCATGGGGGCCACTGTCTGGGGGTTTCTCCAGGCTCCAGCTGACCAGTAAACCTGATCTCTTTTGGGGTGTTGACCTGTGTTCCCCACAGTTCTCCGACTCCCTCTAAGACCCTCTAATGTCATCCTTTTCAGAGCAGTTGGACGTGATGGCCACGTGATCATCTAGTTAATGAACTGATATTGACACACGATTGTTATCTACAATGATTCTGATTTTCTTAGTTTTTGCAGAACGCCACATTATATCTAGGCAGCACCTCGGCCTAGCACCCATTGGCTAAGTGTCAGACTTGTGGGTTTTTTTTTTCCCCTGTGTCATTGCATTTATTTATTCCTTTGGTAAAGTGAAGTTAAATATTATCTTTAGCATTTTTTAGTTTATGCTTCAATAAATACACAAATATTCTCTTTTTCTTTTTAAATGATGAGATGACCACATGTGATAGTTTCTATCAAACTTAACAGGTTATTGTTAGGGTCAACTGTTTAGAATTTTGATTGAGGACAGCCAACACAATTTCTCTAAAATAGCTTTTTTCCCCC
>NW_022104697.1:2794-3883 GCF_000313985.2 Echinops telfairi | reverse complement strand
ATTGAGGTTGTTCTCATCATCTTTCTTCCAAGTCAAACTACATCCAGCTGTATGAAGGATAATTTGCACAAACGATCGTGGTGTCCAGGCAGGACCAGGGGCAGACGGTGGTAAACAGTGTACAAGAACTCTCTTCCTCGGAGATTTGCCCAAATCAGAAAGGTACTCGAAAACACAGTGAAGGCTTCAGCGGAGGCTCTGAGCAGGGAAATTGAACGTTTAACTTCGCACGTTGTTTCGCCGTGACTTCCACGACCAACCATGACTTCCAGAACGGGAAGTGAAAGTGGCAGAATTGCCCGTCTGAAGTCCTACGGTAGCAAAACAAAAACCAACCAACCAGGACTTGCTGCTCGCCTGAGTAATGCTGTATAGGGGAGGGATGTGGCAGACAGGAGGGTTTGGTCAATCAGAGGGTCATTCTCCTCGTCCCTGTCACACGAATTCTCCCTCCATCTGGCAATGGTGAATGCTACTATGGGGAACCTGGGTGGGATTCTGTCCGATGAGTGTTGTGGACCTCATGTCTCCGGGATATAATCCAAATAGAGAGAGTGAGTGCTGGGTCACAGGACATTTCTTTTCCCAACTTTTTAAAGAAATGCTTGGCTCTTGCACACCGTAGCTGAGCCTTTGACTGTCCCACCAGCAGAGCGTGAGGGGTCTGTCCCTCCACAGCCTCACCAGCATTCCTTGTTGTCTCCTGTATGAGCTTTCGCAGGAAGGCTGCAGTGCGAGGCATCTCATCGTTGTGTTGGGTACATCTCTCCACTGCCTAATGACAGCCAGCCTGGTTTCCTAGGTTCCTTTGCCTCCTGGATGTCTTCTTGGGAGATAGCTGTTCATGGCTGACCCCTGCCCATGGTTTAATGAGATCATTCGTCTTGTTCTTGCTCAGGGGCTGAAGTATGACCCTGAATACATTCTAGGCCGGTAATGATCACTGCATGCAAGGGCCTCCAGGTGTGCTCACTCACTTAGTGTGCACAACAGCGCTGAAAGGCAGATTTTTTTATCCCTCTTCGACAGCGTAGTAAACTGAGGCACAGAAAGAAGTGTCAGAGCTGGGATTTGAACACAGCCAGTCAG
>NW_022104697.1:0-1095 GCF_000313985.2 Echinops telfairi | reverse complement strand
GTTCGGTGATACTCATTCATGTGTAAGAAAGAACTTTATACCAAGTCGTAATCCAATATCCCCAAAAGGCATCCCAGCTCAGTCCAACTCAAGCCCATAGGTTCTATACTAGTCTATAAGCCCCTCCTCAGACGCAGGCAACCACATGCGATGATGCAGAAGGCAGAAGTCACGGACCCGAGGCGAGCGAGTCCTGTGGCTTCAAGGTTGGGGGACACGTGGCAGGACGCTGGCAGCTCTCCAGGTCAGTTGCAGGGGTCCAGCCCACAGGAAGGTGCGAGGCCCAGAGAGAGAGGAGGAGGTTCCCAGTTCTCCCACTTAGAAGGAAGCACCCCCCAAAGAGGCATGATCAGACTGTGACCCGATTGGAGGGTTGGCCTCCACATCTACACTTTCACACTCCTCAAGCTGACCTAGAATCATCAGACTAGCACAGGAGGGCACTTGGAAGAAGAGCAAACAATGACTTGTCAGAGGTCGTCAGCAGGCCCCACACTAGTTCCTGCAGATTCAGAGATGAGCATCTTCCTCTTTGGGCACTTCTCCTGGGAGAGCAGTCTTGCTTCCCCACACCCCAGCCTGGAGGATAAGCCCTGATAGCCCTAGAAAGGCTCAGGTTCCTCACTGTGTAACCTTGGGCAGGGTACCTGACACATCCCTACCTGTTTCCCCAGTTGTGAGCTGGATGATAGCAGTCTAACCTGTGAGAGAGCCCTGAGCAGGAAATGGATTACCCCAATAAAGCACACAGCATGGTGCCCAGCACCAGTCAAAGGTCCCTCAGGGTTCCATGATAACCCTGGTCACCACCACTATTGTTGCTGGTATTGATATTCCAATAAGCAGCAATGCACTCAAAGTATCCGACCTCCTTTGGCTTCCCTATTACCACGTGCCAGGGGTTAGACAACCACTTCTGACACCAATCCTTTCTCCTAAGCCCCTCTACATCTCTGCTGGGGTGGATAATTCCTTGCAATAGCCCCATAGAACTCACAGAGGAGATTCACAGTTAAGAGGGGTTCTTAGGGGAGGCAGTAGGCTATCACAAGTCCAGAGCAGCACACAGTAGGGACACCGTCATTGGTCTCCTAG
>NW_022104696.1:5607-6691 GCF_000313985.2 Echinops telfairi | reverse complement strand
CAATGAAAACGCTTCAAGGACATTTAGGAAGGTCAGGTTATTAGATTGTAATGAAAAAGGAGAACACTGTAGAGTGTCTAAGGTCTCATCTAATTATACATTTGAGTTTGGAACGCTCTACGGTGGTTTACTTCCTCTCAAAAGAATGCACCATAAAGCATAGCTGATTTAAAGCTCTCAGTCATATGATTTACCCACAACAAAATGGAAAGTAAAAAGCCTTTATGAAAATCACCTGATAAATATTCTATAAACAATCAGGGCTCTCATTACAGAATTAAATACTTAATGGTGTCTATTGTTTGGGGGAAAATGACTATAAAATTAATAAATGTGTGCAATTTTAGGTTAGTTAATCAGCAAGCTGAACTGAGTTACCCAAAACCACTCTCCCAAAATCAATTACCAGGGATTGACAAAATAAAGACACATCTGACACTCGGTTTATGTCACAAGCCCAGAATCCCTCTCACCGACACAGCTCTGCAAAGAAGTTCCCAGCAGGCAAGTAACTCCCAAACTGATGGTGAAAAAATTCATATATAGTTTTCATGAAATTCATCACTTGACATCTCTTGATATATAAAAACCTTTAAACCAAGCATCTTAGGGAGGCAATTGGATAATTCTTTCCTTAAGATGTTATTCAATGTACCACTACCGCCATCAACTCACACACACACACACACACACACACACACACACACAGTAACCCCAAGGCAATACTGACTGTAATCATACAAACGGCTACCACAGTTGGCCAAATTCATTTTCGAGTTCCTTCAGTTGCACTCCTTGCTGGGCTTTTCAAGCCCCAGAAGAAGAATGAGACAGACATGATCTCCACTGTTAAAGAACTCATATTCTAGTGATGCGGATAAAGTAACTGTGTTTGTCTGGGCTGGCTAGAGAAATCCAGGGACATTCATATATGTGTAGGAAAGATCTTTATATGGAAGAGCAGTTGTATATTAAGAAAGCATCCCAGCCTTGGTCAGATCAAGTCCCTAAATCCGATACTAGCCCCTAGGTCTGATACTAATCCACAAATCACCCTTCAGACTCACGCAGAAACATGCAATGA
>NW_022104696.1:0-1112 GCF_000313985.2 Echinops telfairi | reverse complement strand
GATGTTCTGTCTGTGGTTCCCTTGGCCCAGTCCTTTCTTTTTCCTGCACTTTCCAGGACTTTTTAGGACTCGAACGTCCATTCTTCAAACATTCCGTTTAAAAGTTAACAGCTTCCCAACCACTGCTGCCTCAATTCCATCACACCCTAAGCCACCCAAGCCCGCGCCAAGTAGGCTTCCACTGAGCAGACTCCAGCCTAGTTTGTGTTCTGATGGTGCATATCTACTCTTCTAAACGGACCTTTTGTGTAGCTCTTTCTTATGGTTTATCATTTGCAGTCCCCCATCTGTCTACATCTGTCTGATTTATGCCATCTCCTCAGGCCGTCACTCAGTACCTAACACACACCAGCTATCCATAATATTATTGAATGGAGAGAATTAGTGAGCAAATCAATCATTGAACTTTAATTCCTAGAGGATTTGGGGAGGGGGGATGGTTCTGTGTTTTAAGGTCCCTTTTGTATTTTGAGAACAATATGGCTCTTTGTCTATTCGTTAGCCTGGATTGAAAAAAATATGCACCATGATTACCATCATCTATTTTCAGTAGAACAGCCAAATTGAGCATCATAATGATTGCTATATAAATTCTTACCAATTTAAGATGATAAGCAACCTGAAGTCAGAGGATTCTCCCTCCTCTATTCCTGTATCAAGCATTGAGCATTTAAGAAGACCTTTCTCATAACTTGGTATGTACACTGGTGGTGTAGTGGTTACAGGTTGGGTGGCTAACCGCAAGCCCAGTAGTTTGAAACCACCAGCCACTCCTTGGGGGGAAAGACAGGCTTACTGCCCCCCAACAAGTTACAGATAAACGGTAATTTGAAATTTCATGATTAATTGAACCATTTTTTTCACACAAGATTGAGCTCACACCCTTGCCCCAATGCCAACACAACCTAGCACACAGAAAGAGTTCAATGAGCATTTGAGGAATGTATGAATAAACAAAATGACCCGTGAAAGCATTTGAAAAGCAAGTACCTCCAGTTCATAGTGGTTTGAGCGTACTCAGAAGTCTGAGAAGAAAAGAGCAATGAAAACGCTTCAAGGACATTTAGGAAGGTCAGGTTATTAGATTGTAATGAAAAAGGAGAACACTGTAG
>NW_022104695.1:5632-6715 GCF_000313985.2 Echinops telfairi | reverse complement strand
ATTGTACAATTCTACTTAACGTGAGTGAAATATGGAATGACATGACATATCTATTAAATCCCAACTAATAAAAATAGAAGAAGAAATCCAGGTAGAATCCAGATTATAGAGGGAAAAAATGAAAGAAAAGAAAAGGCTTTGGAGTCTATGATTAGGCGAGGGGATACGAGTGGAGAGAGAGGAGGGACAGCAGGCAAGGACGGAGGGTGAATCAGAAAACAAAACCCCAAACCAAAAAACCCAGAAAGAGACACCTACGGGCGTGTTATTGGAATACTGTCATTGTTCTGACGTGATGGGCTGTGCAAACACGTATGGTGTGCTTTTCTTTACAATGTTATCCGCCACACATAAAAGGGAAAATAAAGCTAACATAAGCAAAACATAAAAGCGAAGGATCACAGCCTTAGAAACCCGCCAGCTTCTGTATCCATCGGCTGCAACCACTGGTCCGAGTGGTTGAAAAAGGAGGAAAATAAAATGGAAATGAACCTTATTTATTTTGTGGTATGCAAATTAGTTTCAAGGAAACAAAAATAATTTAACCTCTTTACAAAAACTATCCCTGTACTTTTCATCATCACCGTCTAACGGAAGGCATGTTTGCAGTTTATTATTCTCCAGAATCCCCTGTGTGTGTGTGAATATACCTTAGGCTGTAATCTTCTTCAAAGAAAGGTGAATTGTGGACATCCTGCAGCGGGCTGGGAGATTTTGGACAAGTGTACGCCAGCATAGGGAAAAGAGCACGGACAGTGGGGTGAGTTCAGCCTTTTTCCAGACGCAGGATCTGTCATCCATTGACGGTACAAAGTTGAAAAAAACTCACTTCCCTTTTTGCCAGTTAAAATTGCTGTCCGAATGACTTGATATGGTATGAGTATTAAAAGAAATTTTGCATAAGAAGTGTCTAGCACAGGTCCAGCATATAGGAATCAGCCAGTTAATGTGGCCATTTATTAATCTTTAAACAGTGAATGCTTTCATTGATCCTGTACTCATTTTGAGACCTTGTAACCTTTACTTGCAGTGTTTGCTTCTAAAAAGTTGTACTTCAACAAGCTTAATGTTTTGTAATTTTTT
>NW_022104695.1:2341-3909 GCF_000313985.2 Echinops telfairi | reverse complement strand
GAAGCCTCTTTAAAACACCAAGGATATTTTGAGGATTAAAGTGCATCTGATCCAACCCATGGTATTTTCAGTAGTTACTTATGCATGTGAAAGTTGACCATCATATAAGGAGGACTAAAGAAGAATAAATGCATGCAAATTGTGGTGTGTTGAAGAAAATTGAAAGTCCCATGGATTGCCAAAAGACAAACAAATGAGTCTTGGAAAAAAATCAGCCACAGTGCTCCTTAGAAACATGGGTAGGCAGACTTTGTCTCGGGAAATTTGGACATGTTGTACGATGAGATCCGTTCCTCAAGAAGACTTCATGTTTGTAAAGTGGAGCAGCAATGAAAAAGAGGAAGGCCCTTGGCAAGGTGGATTAACACAGTTGCTGCAACAATGGGCCCAATCATGACCACAACGGGGAAGGTGGCACAGACCTGACCTCGATTCGTTCTGTTGTACATAGATAGGGTCTTTATAAATTGGGACCAAGTCAATGGCAGATACTGACAACAACTGAAAGCACTGGCAGAAAACAAGTCTCTAGGCATTTTAGAATGTAGAGTGAAATGTTTTAGTAAATGGAAGAAGCATCGAAGGTGACCACTTTTTTATTCCAAGAAGTTTGGAAGATAGTTACCTCACCAATTGACTGAAAATGATCCAAATTCATGTCCATTCCACAGAAAGGACGTTGAACAGACTGTGGAAATTATTGAACAATAAAATCAATGTTACATACAAGTAAACTTTTACAATGGTTGCAACAGTATATTGACAGGGAGCTGCCAGAGGTTCAGACCAGATGAAGATGAGGTTGTGGCACAAGGGATGTTGTTGCTATGTCAGGTGGATCTTTACTGGAAGCAGAGTATTCCAGAAAAATGTTACTGTCATTTTATTGGCTGTGCAAAAGTATTAGACTTTATGGATCATACGGATAACATTCTACTACTTGTCTGTCAGTTTGTCTGATTGTGCTTTATTTGTGTGTTGCTGTGATAGTGGAAGTTATGATACTGGTATTTCAAATACCAGAAGGGTCACCCAAGGTGAGTAGGCTTCAGCAGCACTTCCAGACTAAGGACAGATTATGAAAAATGAATAAGCTGTCCACTTTTGAGAAATTAGGCTCTGAAAACCTTATGAATAGCAGTGGAATATTGTCAGATATTGAAAACCTCATGAATAACAGCCGTGCATTGTCAGAAATAATGCCAGAAGATAGGGATGCACTCAAAATATGAATCTATAGTGTCATTATGAATTGGAACTGACTCCATGACAGTGAGGTCAGAAGGGGCCGGAGTAGAAAGAAGAGTGGGTTTCTGAGACTGTGCACTTTAATGGGAGTAGAATGTCTCATCTTTCTTGGCTGGTGGTTTTGAACTGCTGACTTTGACAACTTATGCCCACCCCATACCCCACATCATGTCTGGTGAAGCCAATCAACAACAAAAAAGAGCAAGGCACTTAATGAGATGGATTTGCGAATGACAGTTAACAATGGGCTTAAATTAAGCGTAGCAGAACATTGTCAGTAAGGCCGAGGATCAGGCAACTCTTCATTCTTTTGTACCACA
>NW_022104695.1:0-914 GCF_000313985.2 Echinops telfairi | reverse complement strand
ATCTAAATCAAGAAAACCCTAATAGTGCTGTCTTATAGAAACATTTTGATCCACTTAGTCCTTTAAAAGAATTATGGAACTGCATTGATGTATGCCCACAGATTTGTAGGAAAGTATATCTGAGACTAAACAAAAAACTCATCTGCCTTTTTCCAGTTTTAACTTCTGACTAAATGAACAGTGACTTCTCTCTGAAGACCTGAAAGTTCAAACTTTGTCTTTGTAAGGGTATAATTAGTCATGTAATAATTACATTACTTCCATACACTGGAGTGGTTTAAAAATGTGATCTCTTATTGTATCACTTTATTGAAAATTTTGAATGAATTACAATATAATTATCTAAAAAGAATAACTTTGACAATATTCAGAACTATAAATACTTAGAGACCCTTCAACACTTTTCACAATGGTCCTTGTCATTACCAGGTACTGATTATTAAAATCTACTCTCTGGGACCCAATGTTTTCTTAAATAATAAAAAAAAAGACAGGAATATTTACTCCTTTATTGTTATACATTGTGTTTTAAACATCGTATTTAATAACAGAATTTATGCACGCCTTGCTCATTTTTCTCGGGAAATAAAATTGAAAACGTTAGCTTACAACACCCTATCTTTGCTCAGAATAGGCTCCACTGCTTTGGCTCTGGCTCTCTCTCTGAGATCCGTCCTCCTCCTCATTCCTGTTCACACACTCACCCTCACCATCTTTCTTTTAAAACTACCAGAAGTCAACAGATATTGGCTTTTTGTACTGGTATTCTTATAAAATTGTTGAAAAAAATTTGTTTTTATAAACATGGACTTGCTAGCAATGAACTAATATTAAGGGGTTTCCTAAGCCTCTAAATTTGTTTTGAAAATTAAAGGTTCCCAGGGTGCACTCCTATCTTGTTAAAAATATATAAA
>NW_022104694.1:5347-6704 GCF_000313985.2 Echinops telfairi | reverse complement strand
GGTTCTGAGTGGGGCTGCTAAGTGCTAGGTCATCAGTTTGAAACCACAAGCCATTCCTCGGGAGAGAGAAGGGACTTCTTCTTCCTGTAATGGTTATAATCTCAGAAACTCACAGGGGGCAGTTCTAGGCTCTCACAAGATGAGTCAGCATAGACTTGCTGGCAGTGACTTTCGGTTTGATGATTACTAAGAGGAGCTCTGGTGGCACTATGGGATAAACACTGGGCTGCGAATGGCAAGGTTGTCAGTTCAAACCCATCAGTTACTCCATGGGAGAAAGATGGGCCATAAGAAAGTAGAATGGGAAGGCTTCACTGTGCTCCTCTGGGACCCGGACAAGGACTCCCCCTATGACCAAGCATAGAACTTACCATATAACCCACGAATTCAAAATGTTCCTGGAAATATACAAATAAAAGGTCATGGAATTGTCCCATGAATTTTCTGAAGGTCCATTTTATACCTCAAAGACTTAATAGCCGAGACTCAGAGAGAGACCTGTATACCAGTGCTTACTGTTTCCAATAGCCAACAGACAGAAACAAATGCCCATCTTAAGTGGATAAACAAAATGCTGTACATACATACTACTCAACCAGAAGAAGTGAAGTCTTGATACATGCTATAAGATGAGCGGAGCCGAAAGACCTTTAAACACCAAAATCGAACCTCACTGCCATGGAGTAAGTTCTGATTCACAGCACCCTCCGAGGGGCCTCCTGGGTTTTGGGGAGTGTAAATCATTAGGGGAGCAAAAAGCCTCAACTTTTTCCCTTGGAGCAGCAGTGTGTTCCAGCTGATGGCCCTGTAGTTAGCTGTCAATGCATAAAGACACTGCTGCGTGAAATAAGTCAATCACAAAAGGACAAACATTGTGTGACCTTGTTTATATAAAAAAGCAAATGTATAGAGATCAGAGTTTACTAGTACTTATCACAGCCAGAGGAAGTGGGGAAGAGGGGATTAACAGTGATGCGTTGCACAGCCAGTTTTAAAAAATTAGATTTGGTATATTAAAAAGAAAAACTCATTGCCATCAAGTCGATTCTGACTCACAGTCACCCTATCGGACAGGATAGAACTGCCCCTGTGGGTTTTGGAAACTGTAATTCTTTACAGTAGTAAAAAGCCCATCTTTCTCCTGTGAGGCAGCAGGTAGTTTTGAACTACTGACCTTGTCAATAGCAGCACAACACATAACCACTACTCCAGCAGGGCTCCCGATTTGGTATATGCAGACTTATATGACCAGCTTCCTGTTACACTTTAGATCACTCAGAAACTCCAGTAAGACCCAGTGACATCGGGATCATCTGGGCAACAAATGGACACATGTGCTTGACACAATGGATGGATG
>NW_022104694.1:2853-3703 GCF_000313985.2 Echinops telfairi | reverse complement strand
GCACATGATCCGTTGTTATTGAAGGATCCTGTCATGTGACTACTTACTACATCCCACTAACCTCAATCTGTATATGACGTCCAGTCAAAAATTATTGCTATAAAATAAGAAAAGCTTTTATTAAATAAAATTATCACACTGTGAAATGATTGTTTCTGGGCAGATCTTCCATGTCTACATGTCTACACACTCCTGAAAGCAGTGTGTCCAGGAGCTTGGGTGGTACTGTTGGAAAAGCACTGACTTACTACCCACAGCCTCAGCAGTTCAAAGCCACCGGTCCCTCCTCGGGAGAAAGGTGAGGCAATCTGCTCCCACGAAGTCACTGCGAGTTGGAATTGACTTGAGAGCAGTTAGTTTGGTTCCCTAGTTAGAATCCTCGAAGAGTTCCACACTTATTTACATCACATCTAAACAGCATTTGACATCCTCTGCGGATTAAAATGTTCTTTTTAAACATCCTGGGGGAGCAAAAAGAAGTCTGAAGGGTCCAGATGAGGGCTAGAGGGTGGATGGGGTAAGTTCGACTACATTCTCCTAAGACAGCCCTAGCTACATTTGAAGAGGACCACGTACACTGTCATGATGGGAAAAATTTCCTTGGCACAATTTTCCTGGCCTTTCTCCTCACCAGTGCAGTTTTCCATGTTCTTAAAACGTCTTCTAAATAAATCCCCAGGACCATCTTATGTTCTCATGTCCTTCGAGAAAATCTATCAGATTATCCCTTTAGGATTAAAAAAACAACACACAGCCACACATCAGTCTCTATAACTTTCTAAGCTGCCCTCGGGGCCTTGACGTGAGCTGGCCCGGCAGATGCCCTCAGAAGCCACTGCCTTGCTCGGAC
>NW_022104694.1:0-1110 GCF_000313985.2 Echinops telfairi | reverse complement strand
CCAGTAAAGTCACCTCATGTCCATTCAGTGTTAACAAGAGTTATGCTTTTGGTCAGTTCAGGGTACCTGATGCATCTCTGATCTCACTCCTGGGCCCAGTATGTCCAACTACTGACTGCATTGGGAAGAGGCCATAGGCCAGGAGGGAACATTACTGACCCCTCATCCCACCACCTCCCTATTCTCCCTGAATGATATCTCTGAACACAGAGCCTGCCTTGGTCAAGTTAAAGTTAAAGTCATCCCATGACTTGAAGTCTAGCCACCTGAGATGATCCCATTGGAAAAGCACTCCTTTATGTTAAGATCTTCATAAATAACCTGTAATATTGTTGTTGTCGCTAGGTGCTATCGATGAGGTTCTGACTCATAGTAACCCCATGGACAGCAGGGCAGAACGCTGCCCGGCCCTACCTTATCTTAAGTAACATCAGTGCTGTGTTTGAACCCACTGCTACAGGCACTAGGTAAATCCACCTCATGGAGGGTCTTCCTAAAATAGCTTTAAAATATATGAATAACAGCTTTATATACTGATTTTCTGTTAGGGTCAGCTCTTCTCCTTTTCATCGGACTTTTACTCTTCTGAGCCACTCTCTGGAGATCAGCAAGTCATCCCAGGACAAGGTTCAGAGGGAGCAAGAGGTGGAAAAGCGAGTTTGGAGAGGAAAGGAAGAGAGCGCAGAGGAGTGTGGAGAAACTATTTGTAGGGAGGAAAGATTTGAACGGGATTTGAGGAGCAGGAGGAGAAGCAGAGAGCAATAGAGCTCAACGTGTGCTGATAAGAACAGAGTGGAAAGTCAAATTTCAACTCCTTCAGAAGTTGATTAGACCTGCAGAGAGCCCATCCTGGAATGAACGAAGGAAATTCTAAAAAGCACTCATGCCATTGAGCCAATTCCAACTCAAAACAACCCGATAGAACTGAGTAGAACTGCTCCTGTGGATTCCTAAGACTATAAACCCTTACTTACGTCGAAAGCCCCATCTCTCTCCCTTGGAACGGCTTAAACTTAACACCACTTATCAAACATCTTCTATTTGGTCAGGAGCCCTGTTGGCATAGAGCAGCGGTTCTCAACCTGTGGGTCACGACCCCTTTGGGGGGGG
>NW_022104693.1:5405-6672 GCF_000313985.2 Echinops telfairi | reverse complement strand
AAAAAAAAGATGAACAGTTTTGGAAACCCACAGGGACATTTCTAACGGTCCCATAGGGTCACTATGGATCAGAATTGACTTGTGAGTTTAGTAAGAGTTTCTGCATGAGGGCACTTACCAGTCAGTGGTTAGAAGGGATTCTCTGTAATCTATGTGGAGATCCCAAGTGGATTTTGTCCTTTCACAAACATATAGCCTTCCAAAAACATAATGCTCGGAATGTGAAACTCTAATATGAGGGTTTTCTTTCTCACCGATCCTCTACTTTGCCAAACATGTCTTTAGATAAGGGTGTGAAACGTCCCTTTATCACAAAGCTTAAGGAAAATGGTGCTTCTCTTAAGGGGGATGGTTAACTTTTGGAATGAATATTGGTTCACAGCATAATGAGCGCAGTGTCACCACAATGTAAAGTCACATTTTCAAATATTTTGTCACCAATATATATCGGCCACAATAAAAAATACTCACATCCCTCTATAACATGGCATGTGAACTTAGTTTAGAAGGAAGTGCATTCATTAGCTATGAAATGAGTACAGAAATGAATGCTCTGGGCAATAGCGGGCAGCAGAACAAAGATCCTGGGGTGGGGCATCTGGCATTTTGGAAGAACATCAAGAATGCCAGTGTGCCTCTAGCTTCGTGAGGAAGATGGGAGCAGCCTGGCAACAGGTAGATGAGATAGACAGGTGCCAGACCTAGGAGTCATGCCATCGAGCTCGCTTTATGTATTTTAAATTTATGGAATCTGCTGGGGCATTTTAAACAAAGGGATGAAAGCCTTTAATGTGTGGAGGACTGGTAGAACAGGATATTGAGTGAATGGTGAAAAGTAGATGCATCTCAAGGTGACAGATTGTGGGGAACAGAACCAGGAAGAGAGTGTATTTGGACAAACTCTCAACACTAATGTTTCAAGGAGTCTGGGAGGCTGGGGCTCCCATAAGGGGCAAGCTTCACATCCGTAGGTTGGAGATGCGTTCCAGTCACATTCTCCTAAGTAAAATTTATTCCCCTCAATGTCCCCCCATGATAGTGCCAATTCTGTAGTGCTGTTTGCAAGCACATTGTCGCTTACTATTCTCTCAAAGGTTAACTGCTTGAAGGCTACTTCCCTGAAGGTTGTCTGCCATCAAGAGCAATCAGAGCCTATTGTCTGCCATACCCTAAGTAGGATCCAATCCTGTACCTTTGTGTCACATGTGTGCATCTAGTTCAGTGGTTCTCAACCTGTGGGTCGCTACCCCTTTGGGGGTCGAATGAC
>NW_022104693.1:2870-3909 GCF_000313985.2 Echinops telfairi | reverse complement strand
TGTGAAGGAGGTAACTAGCTCTCTGATTCATCTTCCTGCTTACAAGCTAGATGTGCTACGCTGATGGAGCCAGAACCCTGGGGTGAGAGGAGCCACGTGGAGACCCACGCCAGTGCTAAGATGCTTCCACTGCCACTGGATCCACAAGACTCTCCACCCACTGGCCTTTGATTTTTCTTCCTGTATTCAGTACCATTGCATGTGCTGCATGAGTCTGAAGAAGAATTTATAGACTGGTAACAAACACATGAGCTAATATCAGATTTACGGACTTGACCTGGATTGGTCTGGGATGTTATCTTAATGTACAATTGTTCTTTGATATAAAGTTTTCTCTGACACACATGAGTGTCTATGAATTTGTTTCTCTAGTCTACCCAGACTAACACATGTACACATAATTCAATTTATTCATTGTGTGAATATACCAAAGATTATGAATTCAATATTATAATGATGGGCATTAGGGTTGCTTCCAGTTTGGGCCTAATATGAATAGTACTATTATGATCATCCTTGTATATGTCTTCCAGGAATGACCCAGGCTGTTGGGAAATTGAATTTTGATGATTGAATTTTGACTTCAATTCTGTTCACCAATACGATAATGCCATTACTGTTATAGGTCAAGCATTTGGACCCATGTTGGGGACAAATTATGAAGGACTTTGCTCTCATAAATGTGCCAAACTTTTGGCAACACCATGGAATCATTTGAGCAATTTAGAAAAGCCTGACTTGGATACCATCCTCTTACTATTGGATACCAACACACATTTACCTGCTAAGCAGGTCAGTTCGGTTGTCCTGAATAATATGTCCATCTTAGGTCTTTATACAGTTGGAGTTCACAGTTAAAACTGTACCATTCCATGTCTTACCACAATTGACTACAAATAAAGCCATCAGCTTACTGCTTTAAAAGTTGGATGATATTTTGACAACTTCTGCTTTATGGAACATAGTAAAACATATTACAAAAATAATTCACCACAAGACTGCTTCAATATTCAGACCACTGCAGAATACCTGAAAGAAA
>NW_022104693.1:0-1245 GCF_000313985.2 Echinops telfairi | reverse complement strand
GGCTAGCATGTTTTTGGAATCTTTCAAATTGGGACCGTAGATAAAATAAATATAATGTGTGGGGGTGGGGTGGGGGTTCAGTGTTACTGCCTTTTGACCCTCTTCTAATCTTTCAAGCTTCTATAATAATTGTGAATGATACCACTCTTCTTAAATGCTTTAATGCAAACATTTTCTGCTGAAGACAAACATGAGAAGTGGAATGAAAACAATAGAATGCAGTGTACTTATAATTTTGTCAAAATGTAATCAAAGACTACCTAACTCAATTATTAAAAAAGAAAGAAGGGCCCATTATACAACATGTATGTCATTCAGATGTGCCTTTTGTGTTTGCAGATTAAGGTGTCTAGCTAATGGGTTGCATACTGTCTTAAAAAAACAAAATTAATATTGCCAAGTATTACAGTTTTGTTTATATTGTATATAGTTAAGTGCACAGTTTTCTTTTATTGTATATTTAAGAATAATGCTAATAACCTATATAAACTTAAGTGACTCGAGACTTATAGTACAATCTGTTACTTCACTAATTCATAAATTCAGAGGAAAGGTTTCTGAAGGCATTGGAACCAAATCTATCTTGTCTTCAAAACTGGTAACTTTATAAATATCCTGTTAACTGAAACCAGTGTGTGTGTCACGTATCCGGTAAACCATTCGATATTTAAAGCTTTTAAAAATCTTTCTAATCAGATAAGTGAATAAAAGTGGGTTTTTTTTTGTCATTTGATAATTCACAGTATGAGGGAGGGAGGTTGGGGAGGGAGGGGGAAAAATTGAGAAGCTGATACTAAGGGCTCAAATGTTTTGCAAATGATGATGGCAACAAATGTACAAATGTGGTTGACACATGGATGGATGGATGGCTTGTGATAACAGTTGTACAAGCCCTCAATAAAATGACTAAACATACACAAATTCTATAATTTTTTAAAAAGAGAGAAAACTCAAAGCCATGAAAGCATGGTTGGTGAAAGTGCTGTAGCAGCAGTTGTAAAGTAACCAAGACCCATGTTATTTATTAACTGGTCTGTGGCCTTTTATTTTGCTTTGGGTCAGAATTCTTAAGAAGATTATAAAATCACTCCAGTCTTCATTTTTAAAAGAAAAAAAATCAAGTAAGGACTTAGGAATCTGTGTAAACCAGCTGAAATTTAACCTAATTCTACCCACTTTTCTAAATGATTACTAGTCCTTCTATGATTCAAACACTACATAAGAATGAATGTTTAAAAATTAATA
>NW_022104692.1:5028-6725 GCF_000313985.2 Echinops telfairi | reverse complement strand
ATCCATCCCATGAAGGGTCATCTGTTTTTTCACTGATGTCTTTCTCTGGGGAATAGTCCCTCTTGGGAACATGTCCAAGGGATAAGGCCTGAAATCTAGCCCCACTCTGTTCTAAGGAACATTCTGGCTTTACTTCTTTTAAGACGCACTTGTTCATTCTTCTGGTAGCTCCTGGCATATTCGATAGTCTTTGCCATTAGTTCTTCCTCAGTCTTCTTTATTCATTGTCCAGCTTTCAAATACAAATGATGGGGCCGTTGAAAATAACCTGGCTGGAGTCAGGCACATGTTAGTCCTTGAAGTGATGTCTGGTATTTTAACATTTAAAGAGGTCTTTTGAGATCGATGCAGCCAAATGCCATATATTCTTTGACTTTTCTTGATTGCTGGTTACATCCATGCTTGAAGATCCAAGTACAATGAAATATTTGATCATGTAAATATTTTCTCCATTTAGCATGATGTTGTTTATAGGTCCCGTTGTGAGGATTGTTGTTTTATGTTGAGGTGTGATCATAGTGAAGATTGTATTATTTGATATGCATTTGCAAGTTCATCAAGTTTTCTTCCATTCTAGCAAGCAAAGCTGTGTCATCTGCATATGAGTTTTCCTCCAATCCTGATGCCATATTCTACTCCATATAATCCACTCTTGAGTTTTCCGTTGTCTGTACAAATTGAATAAGCATACTGAAAGGAATCAACCCTGATGCCAACCTTTTTATATTTTAAATCATCGGCTCCCCCTTGTCCTGAACAACTCCCTCTTGTACTATATACAGGTTCTGCATGAGGATAATTAAGGGTACTAAAATGCCATTCTTCTCAATGTTTATATTTGTTATCATCTATACAATCGAATGCCTTTTCATAGTCTATAAAACACAGGTAAACATCTTTCTAATATTCTCTGACCTCATCCAAGATCCATCTGACATCAGCGATGATATCTCTTGTTTCACATCCTCCTCTGAATATAATTTGGATTTCAGGCAGTTCCCTGATGATGTCCTGCTGCAACCCTTTTTGAATGATTGTTAGCCGCGTGTTGCTCATGTGAGCGCTGGTGGCAGAGTGAGTTGTGCATTGAGCAATTGCTCTGCGTTTCATCCCACTAGCTGCCCTCTGGGGAAAGGTGAGATAATCTACCTCCATAAAGATTTAAAAGTCTCCGGGATTCAAAGCAGGCTGTTCTACTTTGTGCTATAAGAATGCTTGGAATCCGAATCAACTCAATGACAGTGAACTTGGTTTTGATTTTGGCGATATTAATCCTTTCTTCTAAAATTTTTGCATTCTGTTAGAGTTCATTTCTTCGGAATCGGCACTGTAATGATTTCTCTCCATTGGTTGGCCAGGTAGGTGTCTTGCAGATGTCATGTTTGAGCATGTGGCTATGTTTTGAAACTTCTCAATTGTTATTTGATCAGTTTATTTTTGGCAATGCCATCTGTGTGGCGTGGACTTGTTCCTCAATACTATCAATTCTTAATCAAAAATGATCTCCTGAAATAGTTGAACACTGGTCATTTCTTTTGGGTACAGTGATTGGGTGTTCCTTCCTTCTTCTTTTGATCTTCCTGCATCCTTCAATCTTTTGATAACCAAGTGAAAACAAACTAAGCCCACTCCCCTTGAGTCAATGCAATTCATAGCACCCCTATGTAGGGTTTCCAAGGCTATAAATCTTTACAAGA
>NW_022104692.1:2760-3790 GCF_000313985.2 Echinops telfairi | reverse complement strand
TATACCCTATCTCCAGTGTCCTTTTTATATTTTCAAGTTATGTGTAGTTTCCAGCTACCAATCCTGCTACTTTGTTTCCAACTTACACTTTCCAATCAGCAGTAGTTATTAATACATCTTAATTGCATGCTCAATTAAATTCAGATTGTAGAGATTGGTAAAAATGATCAATTTCTTCAGTTTTGTAAATCATGATTAGTGTGTAAATTTGAATAATATTACTATAAACTAGCCTTTCTATTACACTAAAATAATATTATAATACCCTATTATTGAAAGTGCTGTACTTGAAGATATATTCTAAAATGTTCTGATAATTAATATATCATTTCTCTTCAAATATGTCATTTCTGTCACAGGAGACCATATATTTGCCCAATTCTAAATGGACATAGCAATCTATTTAAGATCAATAATGCCTTAGGATATAAACCATTGTGTGTTCCATTTAATTTTTAACAATTTACCATTTTCCTAGATTTGTATTTGGTGCAGCCCTTGTTCTCATTATTGCTAGCTGTTTGCAGATGTTTCTTTTCAAGTGGACCCATGCTCCAGCAGCACAGAACAACCCTGAGAGCTTTACTCATTCACATTACGACAGAATCTACTGGGAAGAGACTGTTCTTCCAGACCCTGGGGGGGCGGGGGGGGTGGGGGCTTCTACCTGATGGGGCACATCTTCTGGCATATGTTAGGCGATGTTCCACGAGGGGCCTGTTTTTTCAGAAGTAGAAGCCTAGGTCATTCTTTCTAGTACGTCTTAGATCTATCTGTAAGCTCCACTGAAATCTGTTCACTCTGGGTAACCCAGCTGGAATTTGAAATCATGGTGGTGTAGTTTGACAGCAACATGCAAGCCCCCACAGTATGACAAATTAATAGTATCTACTTAAATAGAAATTGCTACCAAATTTAGTCTTTAAACTTCTGGTGGCTACATGTGTTGGCTTGTTGATGTTGATGTTGTTGTTGGTTTGTTTATTGTTTAGCTCGCTACTATTGGGTTTGAGGAGCACTGGTGGTGTAC
>NW_022104692.1:0-1049 GCF_000313985.2 Echinops telfairi | reverse complement strand
TTTCTGACTGTATATTTAATAGGCAGGATGGGCTGCTCTACCTTTGATATCAACAATATGTGGGGCTGATCATAAAGAAAACAAATCATTTTACTACTTAATATCTTGACAAGTCTGTGCACGATCATCGCCAAGGCAATCAGCCTGCCAAGCGATTGTCAGTGGTGAGCCCTGCTGTGCGTTCTCTGTGCTCACAGTCTCCCTTCAGCATACAAAGCTCAGAGGGAAGATTTCCACTTTAAATTCTGGATGGTAGGAAATCTCACTGGCATTGTCTCCATTTTGTTTATCACATTTTTAGGGTATTTCTTTTATATTTTAACTACACAGGAATCAATGCAAAGTTGATCACTTAGAACCTTACTTGCAAAGTACTACTCCTTCCTCTGTATACTGGGCCTGTTATTTAATCAACATGTTCTGTGTCACTTTCAAAGTGATGAGATCCATATGTACCTGGAAGAAGGAGGTGGGGTGGAAAAGCATCTGCCATAGGTACACCATGACCGATGATGCTAGCCTTATTTGCTTATTAAGGAAGACACATATTGGAAAATCAGAGAAAAGCGGAAGGAAATACAGAAGGCGTTTTGCCTAGGCAAAACATCTTCAAAATAGCCATATCTAAACAGTGATTTTCACTCACGAATGGGAGACGGCAATTAGTCCAGTATGAGAGGATATTTGGACACTTTTGAATAGGCTAGTGGTGTTAGGCTGGGTTCGATAGGGAAGCAAAACCAGTGACATTTATGTGTGTATATAGAATAGAAAAAGGAACTGGTATCAAGAAAGTGGCTCCCACAGTGGTAGAAGTGGATCCGTCCAATCCAGTCCACGTCTCTGGGTCAGATGTTGTGGTAGAAGAAGATGAAGGAGGAAGCTTACAGGGTAATAGATGGAGGGTCCAATTAATCCAAGATCAGCAGGAGGTTGATGTCTCCTAGGAGCAGCAGGCAGTATGGCAGGGCATCACTGAACCAGATGCAGATTCCAGACCCAGCACAAGCCTTACCACAAAGCTGGCCGAAATCAGAGCAGGACACACC
>NW_022104691.1:5669-6725 GCF_000313985.2 Echinops telfairi | reverse complement strand
AGGCTTATTAACAACCTGCGCTATGCAGATAACACAACCTGGCTTGCTGAAAGTGAGGTGTACTTGAAGCACTAGCTGATGAAGATTAAGGATTGTAGCCTTCAGTAGGGATGGCAACTCCAGGTCCAGAAGACCAACATCCTCAGAACTGGACCAATAGATAACATCATGATCAATGGAGAAAAGACTGAAGTTGTCAAGGATTTTGTCTTGCTTGGATCCACAATCAACGCTCGTGGAAGCAGTAGTCAGGAGATCCAAAGAAGTATTGCAGTAGGTAAATCGGCTGCACAAGACCTCTTTATAGTATTGAAGAGCAAGACTGTTCCTTTGCGGACTAAGGTGCACCTGACCCAAGCTATGGTGCTCTCCATCACCTTACATGCATGTGACAGTTGGACATTAAATAAGGAAGACCAAAGAATGGATGCCTTTGAATGGCGGTGCTGCAGAAGAATATTGAAAGTACCATGGACTGCTAAAAGGACAAACAGAGATGTCTTGGAATAAGGAAGGCCTGAGGGCTCCTTAGAGGCAAGGATGGCAATATGGGAAGCAGAAGGATTTCTCTGAAGCTGCCTCCCCCCAGTATATCCAGACTTAGCTGCTTGAGAATGACTGTACACTTGGAGGTTATCAGGAGTGGATTGGGGGTCATTCTCCCTGAGAGTTATCAGCTGTCTAGACCAAGCAGACACCACTGTTTATCCCACAAGTAGGGCCCACTCTCTTCTGATAAGGATAATAGTTGTCTGTTTTCCTGTAGGAGACACCAGAGAGGTCAAACCCGCCCAAGGATGACCAAGCTTAGGCTGCCATCATGAATCCAGGGTCCGCCCATCTTGTCACATGTGTTCCCCTAGACCTTCACATTCCTATGGGCACACCCCTAACTCATCCCCTTCCTGTTACGCTTATGCCTACCATACATCCCCTTCCTACAATGTATATGCCTATTGTACTGCCCCTTCCTGTGATAGGTGATACTGTAATCATGTCCCCCTAAAGGGATATAAGGATTGGTTAGCAATAGAGAAGAGGCTCTCTCTGGCTCCC
>NW_022104691.1:3676-4528 GCF_000313985.2 Echinops telfairi | reverse complement strand
GTCTGATTCACGGCAGTGAGATTGGAGCAGAGATTCTTCAAGACAGATGTTTCTCTCCTAAGAGAGCAGCCAGAGAGAGGATCTTTCTTTTTCTGCGTGTGGTGAGGCCAAACGTGCGTGCTACCGTCCTGAAGGCAAGAGCTCCAGAGTCAGGCACGTACGTACGTCCTGAAGCCCAGTGACCTTTAGAGGGTTAGTATCGAGAGCGAATGAAATCAAAAGGCAGGTGGAGGTGTGCTGCTTGCTACGGAAACCCACCTGAATGGGCCTGTGTTTTCTCAGATGGATTTGGACTTAATTGCACAAAGCTGGGTGTAAGGAATGTCATGCTTATTTCTTCTCACTGGAGTGCCTTCTGCTCCCAGCCCTTAATTCACAGAGAAGTAGGAAAGCGCTCTCTTTACCAGTCAGTCAGTCTGTGTTTTGGGGAGATGCTGGGATTCAGGCACAGGTCAGAATATTAGGGAATACCTGTGGCCTTCAGGAGCCCAGGAGGTATAGTGGTGACAAGTTGGGCTGCGGTATGCAGGGTAGGCAGCTCAAAACCATCTGCGGTTCCTCAGTAGAGAGACTGGGGTTTCTACTTCTGCAAACAGTTACAATTTTGAACCCCACAGGGGGTTGCTAAGAGGCAGCATTGACGCATGGCAGTGAGTTTGGTTTTATTTGTGTGTGTGTGTGTGCGTGTGTGTCCTGTGGTTGCCTCTTATACCTGCTGAGAGGCCCTCTGAGATAGTTTATTGTGCCAGGCTGGCCGATAAACACAAGTGGGATTAACTGAAGGGCAGAGAGATAAATGGCTTGGTGAGTCTCGCCTTTCTTGTCTCTCGCTCTTTGATCATCGGACCAGTG
>NW_022104691.1:0-1193 GCF_000313985.2 Echinops telfairi | reverse complement strand
GGGGGCGGGCCGGCAGCCCAGGGAGTCAGAAGTGGCCGCCCCAGCGGAGGAACCCTTATCTGAGGAGGTGAAGCTGGACAAAACTTTTTTAGGGGGGGTGGGGGACTCGAGGCCCAAGACCCTGCGGCCATTGGTGGGGTCTCAGTCAGGGACTAGGGGGGCGGGGGATGGAGAATTTCCCACCAGTACTTGTCTATGAAGGGACTTCAAAAAGTCCGTGGAAAGATGGAATGGGAAGATAATGTAATTTTCCCACGAATTTTTTGAAGCCCACGCATGCACACAGTCTTCTTAACACGATATAAAAAGTGAAACCCTCTTTCATCTCCCTCTCCCTCTGGATAGGTGGGTGGGTACCCTTCCATCAGGGGCCATTTTCCTGTTGAAACTTGGTCTGTGTAAGAGCTGGAAACAGGGAATCCAGGACAGATAAACCCCTCAAGACCAATAATGAGAGTAACCATACCAGGAGGGGGAGGGGAAGACGGCGGAGAAAGGGGAACCGATCACAATGATGGACATATAACCCCGTGGGGGGGGAGGATGATGGAAAACAGAAAAGTGTGCAAGACATGAAAAAATAATAACTATAAATTATCAAGGGTTCCTGAGGGAGGGAGGGGAAAAATGAGCTGATACCAAGGGCTCAAGTAGAGAGAAAATGTTTTGAAAATGATGAAGGCAACAAATGTATAAATGTGCTTGACACAAAGGATGGATGGATTGTTATAAGAGCTATATGAGCCCCCAATAACATGATTAAAAAAACAACAAACTTCGTCTGTTACTTCCCAGTGCACACCTCGGCCTGAAGGCCAACTGTGGTGGATATAGTGAAATCTCCTTGTGTGAGTGCCATCTCAGGGACCTGCCTGGTGGCCCGCTGGTCCTCCTGGGGCAGCCCTGACCCTGCACTTCTCACGGGTCTCCTCCCAGCTCAGAAACTCACTGCCATCGAGTTGATCCTGACTCACAGCTCTAATCAACTGTCGCTCAAAAAACAACTGAAGGCCCTTCTGCTGCCGTGCTGCCTACAGAGGACGGCAGCCATCTCCCACCCCTGGTGAAGCCTAAGTTGTCAAAAAGGGACCAAGTAGTTCATCTGGCACTAATCAGATCGCTATGTCAAGATGAAGCGCACCTGGGGCAAGCCCAGAGGCATCAACAGCAGGGTGTGGAGAAGATTCAAGGGG
>NW_022104690.1:5457-6702 GCF_000313985.2 Echinops telfairi | reverse complement strand
GTCATTTCTTCCAATTACTTTAGCTAATCTATTATCAAGAAAAAAATGCTGTGTCTTTTCTGACATCAACTTTGATCTTTTATTTGAACTTGTCTTTTTAATGATATTTTACTTTCTTCTTGCTTTGTGTTCTTGATAGCAATGGTCCAATACCTAGTTGGAATTATTAATTTTTAGCTCAATGGAAGTACTACTTGCTCCTTAATAGATTTGATTTTCCTCTCCCACTAAGAAGACCTAAGTAATCCAGTAAAATATTATAGGTCAAAAGCCAAACAAATAAAACCATTTAATCTGCCAGGAGGTCTTGTAGAGATACTATTGAGATAAGCACAGAATATGAGGAATATGCTAATTTTGTTTTATTGACTGTGGAAAGTCGTTCAACTGTATGCATCATTATAAATTATGGATAACCTTGGGAAATCCCAAACAATTAAATGTGCTCGTGTGAAAGTTTTACATAAACACGAGCCAGTTATGTGAACAGAACAAGGGAATACCGCATGGTTTAAAATTAAGAATGGTTGTGTTAGTGTTGTTTCCTCTCAACAAATTTGTTCAACCTATATGCTGAGCACAGAGTCAGAGAAGCTAGATTATATGCAGAATGAGGCATCAATATTGGAGGAAGTTCTATTAAAACTTTTCATATGCGATCACCCTGGGGCAGTGACATATAATTCGGATGGTTCAAAGTCTCTGACTCCCATTAAACAACATTTTCCTGCATTATTCTAGTAAGAAAGTGGGAGAAGATACTGATAAACTTCACCTGTGAGTAATTGTGAACGGGGACACCAGCAATGGCATCTTGTTTTGTGCAAAATGAACACTCTGGGAAATAAAAGAAGGGATTTAATTACCAACAAGAGCCAGGACTAGAGTGTGCGCTCTGGAGTGGTGACCCCTGTTTAGTGAGCATCCTGGATTCAGAAGATTGCTATAACATTGAAGGAGTAACAGCACTAAGGAACCAGAAAATGGAGTGGAATGGTTGATTTCCCAACCCACAGCGCAAGTGAAGCTGAGTGACTTTCTGCAGGAACTTGGCTTGAGGAGTTGGTTTGTCTCTGGACACTTAAATGGGGAAGTTGGACTTTCTGACCATGAAAATGTAGCTGGGTGTCTTTGGGCAGACGTGTACTTGAGTAGGGTGCTTCTGGGGACTTAATTGGGGGGAAGTTGAGCTTTCTGACCAACACAACTTCAGCTGAAATTATATGAAACGTTGGGCATTTATTA
>NW_022104690.1:2758-3818 GCF_000313985.2 Echinops telfairi | reverse complement strand
CTCTATGAGGAAGAACAGGTTAACAGTTATCCACTTGGATATTTGATACTAGTCAATCTCAGGTTAAAAAAATGATTTGTGTAAAAGGAAAAAAAATTCCATACCTCAGTCCAAGAATCTAACTTTGTAACAATAAAAATAATTATTATGTTAAATCTGTCTTGAGAGAATACATATATATATATATTTAATATCTATGTGTGCTATTGTAACTTTTAAACACATAGATGAGAGAATTTTTCAGAAGATGTGAATTTCTAATCCTTAGCTAACATTTCTTCCACATGACAGAATAAATGCTTTTTAAATGGAAGTGAATGCTCTAATGCAAATATAGATTAGTTCATTTCTGTGTTCCAGAAGAAAAAAATAACAGCTATTCATGATATTCAAAACCACTGCTAAGCCTTTATTCACATTTTCCTTTACAGAGTTTGTGCATCATTGGAACACAACATTCAGGGGCCTGTGAAACTGCCTTAATGATAACTGCTTATGCACTTAGTGGTTCAGAATCCCCATGAATATAGAAATCAATTATGTGAACAGGTGCAACCAAGTAACTATGTTTCATGCTCACTGGAATATCACAAACATTTAAATTTGATAAAGTTAATCCACAAATATGTGCCTTCATATAAAACAATAAGTTAATATACATTCATGAAAATGCAAATGTAGAACTCAAAGGCTGGAAAGTGATTAAGTTTCTTTTAGGAAATTGATACAATAATTTCAGCTCCATGCAAGATTCTTTTTACAGATGGAATTAATTTAGAAACAAAAACCAAGCTGATTGCTTTTCGCCAATCATATAGTTTTGGTCAAAGTGAAAGTTAATGATTCATGCTAATAGAAACAGTAAACTTATAAAGTATATTTGAATTTACTATGATCACGGTCTTGAAAAGAATGCTATGCAATGTTGCAGAGCTAAGGATTGAGTTGATCAGAGTTAAGTAAAATTAACTAAAACTAGTGTTTTGATACTAAGATATGTAAGTTTTTAAAATGTTATAAACAATAACACTCTGTTGATTCACTAAAATATTTCTATGGA
>NW_022104690.1:0-1106 GCF_000313985.2 Echinops telfairi | reverse complement strand
ACACCCCCTTACTGAAGGGTTGTGGGGAGGAGATGAGCCAGTGAGGGTGCAGGGTAGCAATGATGAAACATACAACTTTCTTCTAGTTCGTAAATGCCGGTGTTTTGAGGGGATTTCAAAATGATACTTTTGATAGATTTTCTTAAGGAACACATGACAATAATAAATGCTTTTATGTTTTTATGGAAATACTTTTTAAACAGCCTTGTATAATGTTATTTAAAGTTAATTGGGCTTTTAACTAAATGCTTTTTTCTTACTGTGTTTTAGTTCATATGTAATTTATTGTATTCAATTTTCTATTATGTAATATAAAATAAATCGTCATATGAAAAGGCACTAAACAAAAAATATGCTTATAATTAGCACTCAAGAGAAACATGCATCAAGACTACATAGATGCAGAAATTTGAGGAGCAACAAAGTGGTTGCCAACAGTGTAGTTAATCAAATGTAAAGGAAAACCAGAATAGTGAATCAGTAGATGAGAAATGTTGGCATGGTAGTGGATAAGATTTCTTAAAATAAATGCAGTATTAGGACTAAAACTACAATACTGCAGTTAAATAAATTAGTGAGTTTGAGAAGAAATGAGACTACAGAAGAAAAAGTCACAGGAGACAGTACTAAATAAAGTTAAAATATGTAATATATAAATGTTAAAATATGCATGAAACACCTCACCTCGTGGGAAGAGCTGGAAGGAATCATGCTAAGCGAGGTAAGGCAAAAGCAAAAGGAGAGGTATAAGTTGAGTCCCCTGAGGTAAGTACAATCAGCACATCAAGAATAGAAGAATAAACACCTATCTCGCAATAAACGGGTGGAAGCATACAGTTGGAGGGAGGGCAGGCCACACCTAGGGAGGTATATGAGAGTCCAACATAAAGAAGGGGAAGGGGGACAAGTGGAGCGAGAAGCAGGGTGGGGAGAAACTGAGTTGATGGCAGGGGGGTGGGGGGGAAACAGGCCACTAAACCACCCAGGGGGAGAGTATTGGTTGTGTCTCCACAGAACTGGAACGTGCATACAGACCCCATCAGGACACGCCAAAGCAGAAGAGCCACGTAACACGCGGAGGAACCCACAAAGAGACTGGACCATAC
>NW_022104689.1:5147-6726 GCF_000313985.2 Echinops telfairi | reverse complement strand
TCTAACTGCTAGGTCAAATCACCTTATATACCTGGAAATGAACCTAACAGGGGCATCATAACGTTACTATGATATATATTTTCACGCCTATTATCACTAGCTTCATCACCCAAACCAAAAACCAACTCACTGCCATCAAGTCAACTCACTTACAACGGCCCTCTCATAGGACAGGGTAGAACTGCCCCCATGTGCTTTTCCAAGTCTACAACTCTTCCCTGGAGTGGAAGGGCCCAACTTTCTCCACGAGCAGATGGTGGTTTCAAACCCCTAAACTTACAGTAGCAGCATAATGAGTAACCACTCCGCTACCAGGGCTGTAGCACTAGTTCTCCCTAAGCTCACTTTTTTTCTCATACTTGCAATTTTTTAAATCATTTTATTGGGGGCTCATACAACTCTTACCACAATCCATACATATATCGTGTCAAGCACATTCGTGCATTTTTTGTCATCATTCTCAAAACATTTGCTTTCTACTTGAGCTCTTGATTATCAACTCATTTTTACCCTCCCTCTCCACTCCCTCATGTACCCTAGAACCATTTTCTTTCTTTTTTATTATTATAATTTTTTAACATTTTATTAGGGGCTCATACAACTGTTATCCCATAGAACCAATTTCTATGAATCAATATTGCACAAAAAATCAATGCCCCTGCCATTCGCCATGGGTGGTCATGGAGGAAACGTGTTACCACCCAGTCGATTCCAACTCAGTGACCTTACAGAACAACTCAAGAGTTTCTGAGCCGGTCATTTGTATGGGAACAGCCTGCACCATCATTCTCACAGGGAGCGCCAGGTGTATTTCATGGGTGGGAAGTGCTTTAAGGAGGCGACAAACAAAGCTACCCTCAACCTACCTTTAAAAGATCAAATTTTCCCCTTTAATGCCTTTCCAGTCCCTTCCATCCCACCAAACTACTACTTACATCCTTCCGCCCTTTGTTTTGTTTTTTAACTTCTTTTTCGTACTAACAACTAATTTGACCGCCTTCCATGCGTGCTCGCTCATTCCCTTGCAATTCCAATTCCAACCCCCTGCTTCTTCCCACCTCACCCAGTGACTTTGTATTGGTCAGTCCGTCTCCAGAGACCTTGAAAGGGCGCGCTCGGAAGGAGGAGCATTTGGCTAAAGCACTGGCCCCTTTGAAGACGCTCTCCAGACCCCCTGGTTCACTCTCACCTGCATCTTCTCAATCAATGTCCTTGAGCCCAAGAAAGATCAGCCCCTCGCCCTCCCTCTCAAGCACTCCCTCGCGGCTCGCTTTTCGCGCGACCGGAATCCCAACTTTTAAGTTTCCACCTTGGCTTCCCACTTCGGCCGGCGAAACTTCGGGCCTTTCCCTACGCCCCTCGGGGAGGTCTCCGCACACCCGTGCCCCTCGCCCGCGTCCACCTGCCGCCGCCCCGCTCTGCCCCAGTCCTCCCGCTCAGGCCTCTGGGCCCCTTCTACTTAGATAAACACTATGTCAATGGAGAAGATTCAAGTGAATGAAAAACAACATTTGATACAAGTCAATCATACTGTATTTAAAATAAAAATAAGATATCCTCTATAAACTATTTCCGGAAG
>NW_022104689.1:2550-3638 GCF_000313985.2 Echinops telfairi | reverse complement strand
AATTCCTTCATGATCACCTCAAGGGTGGGTCCTTCAACTGATGGACTTAAATTGTGAATCTGAGCTGTCTATACATAGGAAAAGGAAGGAGATATTAAGAAAAAATAACTTTTTAAATGGGATATTAAAAAGTAAAGTATTCAATCTTCAGACCGGCATCAGCAGGATTGATTGTGTTCCCTGGTAGAGCCATGCTTGCCCTGAACCTGAGATCTTCCACTAGTGACCTTACAGCTTAATTTCCCACAGATAATGAGAGTGGATAGAGCTATCCAGATCTGTAATCTTACTATGAGACGCAAAGGCCCTCATACACTGAATAACAGTTCAAGGTGTTGTCTACCAGAAGAATTACAGTTGAGTGTTCAATATGCCATTCTATAATTCCATGAGGCCAGATGCTTCTAGAGGTAATGCACCTAGCTAGTGGACATATAGCCCCAAGATGGCTTGAGAGGGCAACTTGAATAACAAACCATGGGTTACTAGTTTCCCTTCCAAAATGTGACGAGTCATCCCATTACCCTTTTGCCTCACCTTGGCCAATCATTAATAATCTTCAAGTAGTCCACAATTTATTATGGGATTCAGTTCTGACAATGTCAGTGCAAGCCAGTTCTGATGAACTTGCCTCTTTTAAAAATGTTTCATTGTCTCTTATCTGCATATTTACAAGTATGATCCGTGAAGGGTTAGAAACATGACTTAATGTATTTTGATACATTAAAAAGGAAAATGTATTTCACTGATGAACAAGAGTTGGATGATGTTGGCATCTTGTCAATTTTATCAGTAACTCCACTTGTGGAAGGTTCTGGGTTATCTGGAATGGGGATGGAGTTCCTAGCCAGAAAAATTAGTGAGAATCATTTATACAATGTTTTTCCTTTTCTCTTCATGCATTTCACAATAATGTCTCCCTGCTTCCAAAATCTATTGACTTTAGCAGAACAACCAGGATTTGGGGTCTTTTTTTTAAAGCAACTGAAGCCCCTGGTATAGTTTAGACAGAACTCCAGGTAATCCCTTCACTGTAAAAAAAATTACATACAATTTTCCTCCAGTTCTTGAATGTTTCCTCCCCCCCC
>NW_022104689.1:0-1219 GCF_000313985.2 Echinops telfairi | reverse complement strand
ATCCTTGCAATCAGTTCAACTTCCATTCTATTAAAGATATGGAATTTTTTTCTTTGTTATGCAATAAAATCTTAATTACTGATTAACAACATCTTTCTTACCATTTTATTGGGGGCTCATACAATTCTTATCACAATACATACACCCATCCATCGTGTCAAGTACATTTGTACATTTGTTGCCATCATCATTCTCAAAACATTTGCTTTCTACTTGAGCCCTTTTCCCCCTCCTTCCCCGCTCCCCTCTCCCTCTTAACAACATCATTAAATTACTCTCAAAGCCATCTCCTTTGTGAAATCTTTACCAGAGTTGATCCTCTTTTGAACATGTAATACCCTTATATATTCTGCCCATATATTCTGATCTGTATTTTAGGCATGTTTTATTCCCATCTAGATTTAAACTCTATGAACATCATTGTAAATAAATATTTTGGGGACTGTCTTAAAAGCTGTTGATGAAAACAATAATTAGTTGTAGATGTGGCTTAGATAACCAACATAATGAAGTTGTAAAGTCTGTACTGTCTTCCGATTCAGAAGAGCCCTGTTGCATATGGTTACGTGTTAGGCTGCTAATTGCAAGGGGAGCAGCTCGAAGCCACTAGGCACTCCAAGAAAGGTGAGGCTTTCTCCTCCTTTAAAGGGTCGCAGTCTTGGAAACCCACGGGGCAGTTAGACCCTGTCCCATAGAGCCACTGTGAGTGGGAATCAGCGCGATGGGAGTGCGTTTCGTTCAGTTTTCCATTCTCATCAAGAGTGGGTCTTGGAAACCCACAGGGACAGTCCTATTCTGTCCTGTACTGTCTCCGTGTCGGAATCAACCTCGTGGCGTTGACTTTGGGTCTTGATTTGAAGCGGTTTTTCAGAGCTCCTCACTGGTTCTCATTGTACGTTGGCTGTCTTAGTTTGTTTACAATAGCATTTGAAATGTCAATGGGTGTCTGGTCAGTAGCTTTTGCATTTGTTTTCCAAGCAGGCCTCACTTGTGTCTCATTGAAGCTGAACACATTTGCCCTCTTACCACTAATCGTTAGGAGCTGCTGTTTCCTTTTCCATTGAGTGGAAGCCCCACACTCACACGAACCAGGTGACTACTGCTCTCTGTTGCTGCTGCTATTGTTAGGTGCCATCAAGTCGGGGACACAGGGGGACCCGTGCACAACAGAAAGAAACACTTCCCCATCCTGTGCCATCGCACAGCCATGACCAAGCCT
>NW_022104688.1:5711-6726 GCF_000313985.2 Echinops telfairi | reverse complement strand
CCCCCCAGCCAAACTCCTATGCCTAATGTTTAATTCAGAAACGTACTGGGATGAGGTCTATAAAGAATCTCACAGTTTGACTTTTCTACATGCATTTAAAGTATTATGATTCTCAAGCTATAGAAAGTTTCTCTCGCTCTCTTTCCCCAAAGTACACTGATCACATGCAAAGTGTCCTGGATGCATTGTTAATTATGAGTTGGGCTGTTAACTGCAAGAGAAAAAAACGAGACACCTATTCTTGTAAAGATTTAGTCTCAGATACTCAAAGGGGGGCAGGTCTACTCTGTCCTACACGGAGTCTATGAATCAGAATTGACCCAATGGCAGTGAGTTTGGAGGAACTTGGGGGGTCTTGTTTGGAGGAAGACTTCTGAGGCCCCAGGGTGGTGCAAATGATTAAGAACTTGCCTACTATGAGAGAGGTTGGTGGTTCAAACTTAGATGCACCTTGCAGGAAAGACCTGGTGACCTGCTTCTGCCAGCTTGCCAGGCTTGAAAATCCTCCTGGCCACATTGAGTGGCTAGGAGTCAGACTCTTCTTGACACCTGGGTTGGCTTTAACAAGCCTTTTTCAACCTTTTGTCTCCCAATCATCTACTTCCCCCAAGACATTTAAATATCATGGAGCTATTTACGGAGGTCATTTGGAGTGTCACAAACCATGATAATATCGAAGATGTTTCTCACTTGCCAAGAGCAAATGAATGGGTTTGAACTGTCAATTGAGCATTTAGGCACTTTTGTTAATTCTGCATCATAGTCACTTACTATGCATCTAACAGCTATGTGATTTTAGATAAGTTGAGCCTCAAGTTTCATGTTGAGTGTTTACACTTATTACATCTTCAATATATTAAGGAAGATAAAGTTTGAGAAATCTTTTACATAAAATCCCTCAATAAATATTCCGTCTTCCTGTTCTCCATGTGGTCACCGCTGAGCAATAAAGGGTTCCACATTTTCCACGGATCACCTAATTTCAAAAAAAGGAGTAAATACAAGACACCACTAC
>NW_022104688.1:2258-3816 GCF_000313985.2 Echinops telfairi | reverse complement strand
CTCTAATTGGTTAGGTAGCTATTCCCACCAACCTATCAAGAGGAGCCCAACTCTAGTCCTCTATAGAACTTCTCCAAGCCTGAACACTCAGAAGCACCAGTGTCTGCGACCTAAGAGAGCAATTGCTTCACACTTCTTCTCTGTCCGTCATTTATTCTTCTAAGTTTACAAATCACTTAAATGCCAAGCAATTCCTGCTAGCAAACTCCTGACATGGATTCATTTGAACAAGACCATGCTAGCAGAGGCTCACAAACCGACAAGGCTCTTTCACCGAATGAAGTAGTGAATAAAAAAAAAGCCAGATGTGATTTTCTTAGAGTTGAATAAAAGACATCCTTTGTGAGTCTGCCTGCAATCTCAGGACTGTGGGTGCAAACTGCCAACTTTCAGCGGTTGGCCACAGCGTAACCACGGTACCACTCGGGCTCCTTTCTCCATCTGTGATAAGACAGTTTATTTTCTGCTGTAGTGCCTACGGCATCTCAAGGTAGCATCGTAAGGTCTTTACGTTTTCAACCCATTATTTCATTTAGGGTAGCATGATGGCTGAATTCTTCAGGACAAACACACAGTGGCAGTCCCCGGTCATCATGAATACATGTCAACTTACTGTGGAGCATGGTCAGCACGGCGCTCATTCCTGCGACTTGGGATAAACACAGGTCAGTGTATTGAGCAGGCTCCAGACCCCGAAGAAAGTGACTCACTCCTACAAAGAAAAGATAACAGAGGTTATTTGCCCATGTCCCAGGCCCCTCCAGGTGGAGTACAGATGGCATCAGACATATCCTAGCAGGGTGGGAGCATTCCTTCCCATCGCGGTCTCAACATCCCTCCCCTGTGCTCCCACAGACTCCCATTGTCTCCAAAATGAAAACGTACCTTTCCAAAGATGAGTTTGCCTCTAAAAGGGGAGGAAAAGAAACAAAGTTACCACTCTTCCCAAACCAAACTCACTGGTATGGAGTCAACTCGGACGGACACAGTGGGACTCTTGAGGGCAGAGCAGAATGGCCCTGGGGGTCTTCAAGGTGAGGATCCCTGGGAGTGTAGAGGGTTACTCACCAGTCAGCAGTTCAAAACTACAAGCCGCTCCCTGGGAGAAAGGGGAAACTTTCTATTCCCATAAACAGTTACGAGTCTCAGAAAGCCGCAGGGGCAGAAATCTTTACAGAGGCAGACATTTCTTCTTTCTCCTGTGGAGTAGTTGATGGTTTTGAAACGCTGACCTTGTGGTTAGCAGCGCAATGCAGAACTCCGTAGGGTCCCCAGGCTCCTGAAAGTTACTACTGGAAACACTAGATAGGGGAAGTCTCAAAAAATGTTCAAAGGCAAGGAAAAAGCATCTTGTGAGGATAAAGCAGAGGTTAGGGTTATATTGCCCCAAAGCACGGAGAGCTTGAGGCTAACAGAATCTGAGTCTCCCATCGACCCTTTGGAAAAAAGCTTGGTTCTCTGAAACTCTAAATTCAGACTTCTAGTCTCAAGAACCGTGAAAGGCTGCATTCCTTCGTTATCACGTTGCGCCGTGCCCTAGTGGTGCCCAAGACGTTCC
>NW_022104688.1:0-1186 GCF_000313985.2 Echinops telfairi | reverse complement strand
ATTAAGATGCACTAATCAAAGTATACAAGTTATACATTGAACTCCATCGATTTACGACTGCCTGACTCCATGGCGATCAACATTGAATTCATTGCTGTTGTTGCTATTGCGTCATTTAGCTCTTGTCGTTGGTTGACTGTGCTGAGTTTATAATTATAGTGAACGTTCATTTCCATTTATCGTCATTTCAGGAAGCCATTTCCTTCACGCAGGCACACTAAACACTTACTCATGTTCTTTTTCCTCTCCTTGAACACTATCAATGAAATGATGGTGTTCGGAAGGCTGCAATGGGTAATTGAATCAAAATGTGTATGATTATTGAATGTAAAACAGATGATCTCCTTTGTAAACCTTCACCTAATTCATAAAAAGGTTGAAAAAAAACCAAACAAAGGATAAATAATGATATATTACATCACTGAGCTGCCAATCGGCTTTCTTTTAAAATAAATGGTATGCTTTGGGGAAGCAATTTTATCCATGCATATAGAGCTACATTGTCCTTTTTTAAACGCTGAAGAGTTTCCCATTGTAATGTATGCAACAATGTTACTTCAGGAATCCCATGTGGTTACAGGTTATATCAAATCTCTTACTATCAAATTCATGATAGCAGATACTTCTTAAACACTTAATATGTATAAGACATACTTAATAAAAGTCCAAGATACTATTTACTAAGTTCTATCTCATTCAATCCATACAATAATATTAAGAACAAGGTGCCTTTATTATCTCTGTTCCACAATTAAGGAAACTGAGTCAGACGTTAAGTGACTTGTCCCAAACAACTCAAGACCTAGGAAATAGCAGAACACAGATAGGAACTCCAACAATCTGGCTTCAAAGAGTACTTCTTAATCGTGGCTCCCAGCAAGCTTAGTTTTATATTGGATTATATGTTGGGCTGTTAACCACAGGGCCATTAACTTCAAATCCATCACCAGTTTCTCAGGAGAAAGAAGAGATTTTCTGCCTTGAAAACCCACAAACGCAGTTCTATCCTGTCCTATAGGGTGGCTATGAGTCAGAATTGACTTGATGCCAGGGAATGCAGTTTGGAAATACATTAAAAAAAATCATTTTATTAGGGGCTCATACAACTCTTATCACAATCCATAAATGCATCAATTGTGTAAAGCACATTTGTACATTCATTGCCCTCATCATTCTCAAAACATTT
>NW_022104687.1:5737-6665 GCF_000313985.2 Echinops telfairi | reverse complement strand
GACCGTTCTCCTCCCAGCAAGTTGGGTCAAGTCAACCCTGCTTAGGACATTCCCTGGGTCCCCATTACCCTCAAGTCCTCACCCCCAGAGCAGCCCACAGGCCCCTCCCAGTGCGTCTCTGCTGACTCGCCCAGCTCTTCCAGCTGGACCCCACTGCTTGTCCTTCGGGTCTCAGCGGTCCCTCCTTCCTTGTCTCCTCACATCATGGTTGTTTTCACAGTCCCCATATACAATGTCACAGGGCCAGGTCTGAGGTCACAGCCGGGAGCAAGCTGACCCACATTCTCCTGGACCAATCTATGGTGACATCAAAATGTCACTTTTACCCTCTCTCCCTGCTTGTGGGGACAGGGACCGCCCTGGTGGACAGTCTGTGAATCCTGGTTGAGACGGGAAGGCCTTCAGTGTCAGAGAACTGAACTTGGGAGCCGTGTGGTGACAGCATGCAGAGCCTCTTCGGTGTCATGTCTGTGTAAGCTGACCTTCTCAGAACAGAACCAGTCCCAATTGCAAGTGCTCTTCAGACACGGGGCATGGTAGTACTAAGAGACAGTCCAGGGATCTCCTGGATTCCAGACACATTCTTCTTTACCTCCATTAGGTAGCACCAATCCAATTTCTCCTTGGTAATCAGGATCAATCCATATCCAGAGTAGGTGTCTATTCCCGTAAGAACAAAACACTGTCCCCATCCCCTTACAGAAGGGTCACAAAAAAGGGACAAGCCATCCAGGGTGCAGTGTAACACTGATGAAACGCAATATTCCTCTAGTTCTTTAATGCTCCCCGCCCACCATCCTGACCCCAGTTCTACCTTGCAAATCTGGTTAGACAGGAGCATGTACACATGTACAAAGATAAGAGCTCTCAACACACAGAATCCAGGACAGATAACCCCCCCAGGAACAATAATGTGATTATCCATGCC
>NW_022104687.1:2971-4018 GCF_000313985.2 Echinops telfairi | reverse complement strand
TGGGTCTGTAAACTGGCTAAAGTCAGGGAATTGATTGAAGGGTTGTGACTCTCTTTTCTGGTGATTTGTGTTAAACCTGATTTAGCATTCTTCTGTCTGTATAGATCACATGAATATTTCATAGGTTTCCCCTGTATTTCACTTCTGGGGACAACGGTGGCTAAGTAGTCAAGGCCCCATGAGACAGATTGCTCTAATTACTGCAGATACCCAGAATGCCTTGCTGTCCATTAAGACCACCCCATCTCTGTTGATTCAGAGCTGACACCTCCCCTGTACCACCATGGGCCAAATTAACCCCATTGTAGGCAAATGTCCAAGTTCACTTAGGCAGTTCACACTGTGAACCCTGCTGTGCATAAAATAGCAATGGGGGAGTCCTCAGGGATGATGGAGCCCACTTCACAAACTTCTTCCTTATAGTTTTGGTGACAGGTATGGCCTTGGGGCACTCCTATTTGGGGTCTATGGGATTATTCTGATAGACCCATTACAACATACCAATTTCCCCCAGCTTTTGGATGCCTTCTTCTAAGGCGTACCAAGGTAGGTCAGGTACCTCAAAAGTTGGTCAAACTAGGCCATCTGCTAGCCCATGCTTCAGTGAACCAGCCAAATAAGCTCTTAGATCCTCTCTTAACCTCTCTTGTGCTGTATCAAGAAACTCAGACTGGTCTAATGGTACATTCCTTACACCAGTATCTCAGACCCTTAGTAAGCATTCCCAGGATATTCCCCAGGCTTCCGCTTGTACGTATTAGAAAAATTGAGCAGCTCTTTGTGGGCGTAATGCATTTCTTCCTGAGTCATCATCTGAACCTCACCTTCAGGAACTTTCCGAGACTTAATTCTAGTGACAGGTCTAGTGGAAGTAATGGGTGGTGGGGGTGCTTCTTGGGGCTCTCATCACTATCTTGTAAGGCACCCCCCCCCCACCCCACAGGCAATGCTCCAGATACAGCACCACGTGGCATTTCAGCTTGAGCAGTTTGGTTAATCTGCTCAAGTGTGAGTTGATTTACTGATAGGGGATTAATTCCCTCAGGG
>NW_022104687.1:0-1041 GCF_000313985.2 Echinops telfairi | reverse complement strand
CCTCTTGTAGACCTGCCTATTGTTTGGTTGAAAATTGAGTGGTGGGAGGTGAGCTCAGTCCTAGATCTCAAGGGTGACTGAAGGTCATCGTCTCTCTGGACTTCCATCCATCTCTCTGACCATCAAGGCTGTACATTTTGATGATTGCAGAATTTGAAGAAGAAAAATGTAGATCTTTAAGATATTTGTGAAAATTGCTATGACCGCTTACATGGTCGACTCCCTGAGCCTCCTTCAGCCTCCACAGATGTGCCCTTCTCGATTCCCCACTCTTCTCTAGCTGTGCTCTGGTCCTGCAGTATCCCACTTGCAGCCTCTGCCTATATTTCACAGCCTTCGATACCAAAAAGCAAACCCGCTACCCTCTAATCGACTCTAACTTGGCCGCTGCCACGGTAACCACAAACACACCCCATGACATCAAGCCCATTCCCACTTCTAGCAACTGGATTGGACAGAGCAGAACCGCTCCTCAGAGCTTCCTAGAGGGACATCTTTCCGGGAGCAGAACAACTTCATCTGTTTCCTGCAGAGCAGCCGAGGGGTTGGAGCCACTGACTGTCTTCTTAGGAGCCCGACACGGAGCCCACTCTACCCCTCTTTAAACTTTGTGCCCACAGGCACCTGGCCCTTCTCCCTCCTCCCTTCTCAGAGCTGTCTCTTCCGCACTCAGGGTTCACTGCATCGCTCCCTTTAGCTGCAAACCAGTCTCACAGCCATACAACCAACCTCCCTGGGCTTCACTTTGCCCTCCAGTCTTTGCTCTGTTTTGCTGCTCTGGTTTACAGCGAGGTCAAAATCATCCCCATTGGCTGTCTTGACTCTGCCTCCTTCCAACCTCTCCCCGGACTTGCCCTTGATTGCCACTCCATCAAGCAGACCCATTGTTGGCTTCATGCCCATGTCACCTATTCAATTCACCTTGCTCAATTCCACCTGTTGCAATCCCTGACTTGACAGATGCTTTCTGCCCTGAATATTCATAAGCTGATTAATTAATACCTGTGCTGGAGGTTCAAAGAAATCTCCTGGCTTCTCCCA
>NW_022104686.1:4723-6741 GCF_000313985.2 Echinops telfairi | reverse complement strand
TGGTAACCCTTTCTTCTGTGCTCTTGAGTCCCTCTTTGAAAGTTTCTGTTCTGCTCTCTTATGGAATCACTTCTTACATTCACTTTAGCGCCTTTGTATTTCAGAGCAAGTTTCAGGTTCTCTTCTGATATCTATTTTAGTGGGAGTTGTTTTGTTTGTTTGTTTTCCTTTTCTACATGTCTACCATCTTTGCTTTCTTCATGTGTGATTTTAATTTTTTCTTTAAGGTCATCCCATAGCTTGTCTAGTTTTAGGCCTTCACTTTTCAAAGCATTACATAAATTCCTGAGATAGCTCCCAATTCAGAGTGGGATGTCCTCAAAGTTGTACTTTCCCCCTGTAGGACTCATTCATTTACTTTTAGGCTTTAATTTGGACTTCTACATGAGCGGTGGAAAGGCTGTTCCTGCGCTAGCCCTAGGTCTTATTTTAACTGTTGATGTCGAGCCTTTCCATTGTCTCCTCCAACACAAGTAGGCAATTTGATTTTTGCGTATTTCGTTCAGCAAGGCCTACACATACAGATCGCTTTTATGTTGCTGGGGGGAAAAAAACATGACTAAATAATTGCTTTTGCAAAATTCTATCACACAGTCAATCATTTCTACTACCAAAGTAATATTTTCTACTTTCCAAGCCTTCTTTTTTTCCCTGCAACTTTTGAATTCTAATCACCGTCAATTAACAATGCAACTTGATTGTTTGTTTGATCAGTTTCACTACCACAGTCGACCCCCAAAATAATTTTATTCACCCTTAGCATCGTTGGTTAGTGCATACCTTTGAATACTAGCCATATTAATGTTGCTATTATTAGGCACTTACAATTCTACTGACCTCTGCTCATTATCCAATTCCAAAACGGTGTCCACATTTTAAGTATCAATTACAACAACATCCCACTCTTCGGGTGATAAATCTTAGTTGTCTATAGCTTATAAAACAGAAATACCAAAGGTGGGTGTGGGTAAACAAAAACTTATTCTCTCACAGTATAAGGCCTACAAGTTCAAATTCAGGTCACCAGGTAAAAGACATGGCTTTCTTTCTTTGTCAACTCTCTGTAAAGGTCACTGTCTCCTTTCAAGATCAATGGCCCTGCCGCTCCACAGAGATCTGCATGTGTCTTTGCACCGCTCTTCCCATGGGTTAGCAGGTCTTGAGTGCAGAGACTCAGGGTCCACAGAGCACATTCCCCCTCCCCAGCTTGCTCATTGTGCTGTTCTTCCCACTGCTCTTTGTTCTCGACAGTAGTTAGGTCCTTCCTCTCTGCTTTCTTCTCTCTCAATTTTTGCTCCCATAAAAAATAAATAAATAATGCAGGCCACACCTCAGTGATACTCACCTCACATCAGATCTGGACTGTAACTGGATAAGGGTGTTACTTCGTACCTTGAATCATTTGCACCGGATTGGCTAACCAGGACAGAGCACATTATGGGGAATGATTATGTAATTACATAACTGACAAACCAAATCATAGAGAACCATGGCCCAGCCAAGCTGACACATAATTTAGGGGACATAATTGAATCTGTGAGAGGTGTTTAGAACAATACCTGGCTATATGTTATAATTCAGATGTGCTAATTAAGTATAAAACAATAAATATTGCTAGATGAAAATATTTATAAGAAAAGGGAACTTTGTCCCATGCCATGACTAATTTATAGAAGTGATTTATAATGGATAGCACAGAATAAGTAAATCTAATATCAAGTGTGCAAATGTTGTACCTATGTTTAGAATGAATTTATTTAACTTCATTTAAAACCATTGATATTTGTTTATTTTTCCCCCTGAAAAAGAATGAGAAAATTTGAAAGAATTTGATTGCTATTTAAGATCTCCTAGCTGTTTCATGACCTCCATTGTAGGCAATAAATCTTTGAGGCAGTTTAAAAATTCCTTTTTCGTTATATCTGAATTGAAAAATCACTTTATTTCTTCTCTAGGTCTGAATAAATAGAAATCTATTTTCTTCCCAATTGTAAAAATATTACACTGAAAGGAAAAAT
>NW_022104686.1:0-1032 GCF_000313985.2 Echinops telfairi | reverse complement strand
TCATACAACTGTTATCCCAATCCATACACACATCAATTGTGTAAAGCGCATTTGTACATCGTTTCTCAAAACATTTTCTCTCCATTTAAACCCCCGACCTTAGGTCCTCATTTTTCCTCTCCCTCCAATCGTTTTACTTTTACTCTTGGGCTTGTTACACACATTGAATTTGAGGACTTCCATTATCTATAAGTTTTACTGGGACACGGGCACCTAAGGCACTTTGTACTACTCCCAATGTAGTTAGGTTAATTTCCAAACTCACCCCATTAATAGAAAGTACTGTGAGAAGGCAGTTCCTTAGACCTTTCTGAGAGACACCTTAAAAGGGTTTCTGGGAAGGCTTGTACCTTCCACTGATGACCACTTCTCTCTCTGGGAGAGTTTGATGTAACTGGACCCTTTACTCAACTGTGGTGAGTCCACCCTTTCCCTGTGGTCCCAACAGCCATGTTGGTGTTCCCAGCACTTATGAGGGTCTTCTCAGTTCAGCTGAAGTTGATTATCTTGTAAGATCTTGACCATCACTAAGTCTCCTGGCTTGAAGTGATGAACTGTGCATTTGAGGGTCAGAGTTTGGGCCATGGGTCTTTAACCTGAGGGTTGGCTTAACAGAGGAAAGGGTTCTAGCTCACCAGAAACTGATCTTTGGGGTCCAAGATGGACAGGTCTGTGTCCTACCCAGGTAGGGAAGCCGAGACAACAGTTCTTAAGAGGACAGCCCTGGATCCCTCCTGGAGGCTGTCCTGATTTGAAAGAGGGCTATATAGGAAGGCACTTGGTCAATGGCAATTTAGTTCTTAAGACTAATTCAGTAATTTATTATTTAAGAGTCTGATTCATCCTTTTTACTTTTCCCAGGGTGGGAGAGTGCCCTTACTCCCTTCAATACGCCACAAGCAAAGTGACACCCATGGTTATGCATCAAAATATTTTCTTGTCTATTTTTTTAAGTGAGATTTAAGACCCAAAGTGTTAAAGAAATCTAGGGCTAATGGTTCACATATGCATTATCTAATCACAAAAACCAGG
>NW_022104685.1:5826-6728 GCF_000313985.2 Echinops telfairi | reverse complement strand
TGGGAAGTATGAAAATAGAAAGTTTGTAAGCCCACTTGCTTTGAGCCATTAAAATTTGATCTTTAGATGGGTTTAGGCTAAGCCTGCAAATAAAGCTATGCAAAGAAAGATATGCCCTGCCCAGTGCTTTGGAGTACTCAAGAACCAATGGTCTGCATCAGAAGCTGGAAAAAAATCTGGCACCATCAAGCAAATTGCTCTCTGGGGCTGAATGTTACATGGAGCCTGAGAGCAGGCAAAAAGGCTGGCTAGGTGATCACCTGGATCTACCTGTTGAGTAGAACTAGGAAAAATGTGGGAATAAAGCGCCAGGTTAGGTTTGGGCACCGATACCCGTGGACTTGGTTTACAGGATAAAAAGGACAAGATGAGAGCGTGTTGACTGGTCTGAACTTTATGTGCTGGCACAAAGGGTATAGGATTGTTGAGCATTGGTGAGATTCCCTTTCCTAAAGGCAAGAGGACCCATGGGCACACCCATGGAATCTGAGTGAGGCTGCCCACATGGACTTGACCATAACCCGATCGCTGGAGATGTTTGATCATGTGAACCTGTCCTTATTGTTGCCGACTTTACGGATGGCCTGTCCGGATATGACTTTGCTTAAGCATGCAGACTTCATAAGGTTCCGACTGGAATAAAGACTCTTCATATCGAAAAATATGATTGTCTTCTCAGAGAATTGTGTTGATGTAAGTGGGCCATGTAAAAATTGGATACTCAAAATTGGGGGATTAAGGCATGAAGTGGTTGATTTACAAATGTTCTTTGGTGAGGGAACATATTGACAGGATTATAGAATTAAGTTGTAGGTGTTTCCTAATTTCAATGTTAAGGCTAAAGAATGATGTACAGGTACTAAGTTGGCAAGGGGTGGATAGAGTTAGTTTGGTGGGCCAAA
>NW_022104685.1:2450-4309 GCF_000313985.2 Echinops telfairi | reverse complement strand
AAAAATATGATTGTCCTCTCAGAGAACTGGGTTGATGTCAGTGGGCAATATATGAATTGGATACTCAAAATTGGGGGATAAAGGCATGAAGTGGTTGGCTTACAAGCTTTCATTGGTGGGAGAACATATTGACAGGAGTATAGGATTAAGGTTTAGGTGTTCCTTAATTTCAATTTTAAGGCTAAATAATGATGTAGAGGTGCTAAGTTGGCAAGGGGTGGATTGAGTTAGTTTGGTGTGCCAAAGTGCCTGATACACACATGTGGGGTTAACTGAAGGGCAGAGGGATGATGGGTTTGGTGAGCCTCTCCATTGTAGGTCTCAGGTCTTTTGCTTTCTGATGGTCGGGGAAGGGTGCAGCTGGCTTAGTCAGTTCCTGCTTTAGATAGCAATGCTCACTTCCTCCAAGACATTCCCAAGGAGAAACCATATGGACCTACATGGGTGCTCGACACCTGTGTGGAGACCCCTGCCACCACTGAGGTGCTTACGCATTCACTGACTTCGCTTCCGACCTTTAGTCGACCTCATTATGTCTGTTTTGTGAGATGGGGAGGACTTTGTGGATTGGTGTTGGACTTATGGGTTAATTGGTTAATGTTAGACATGGGGGCTTGGACAGCACTGACTTTTCATGTTTTCATGATGTGCACTTAACCATCATCTAAATCTCTCCCTTATACATGAGTTTCTGTGGATTTGTTTCTTTCAATTACCCAGACTAATGGAATATGGTACAGAGGGTGGAGTCCTGGAGAAACAAATCATAAGATGGAGATTGGATATTTGACCTCTCCCTTGTGGTAGTCTTCCTTGTCTAGCCAGAGGTCAGATAAAGCCACACTATTTACTAGGTTATTGTAGGGGAAAACATGGGAAGTATGAAAATAGAAAGTTTGTAAGCCCACTTGCTTTGAGCCATTAAAATTTGATCTTTAGATGGCTTTAGGCCAAGCCTGCAAAGAAAGATATGCTCCACCCAGTGCTTTGGAGTACTCAGGAAAAAATGGTCTGCATCAGAAGCTGGAAAAAAATCTGGTACCATCAATCAAACTGCTCTCTGGGACTGAATGTTACTTGGAGCCTGAGAGTAGGGAAAAATACTGACTAGGTGATCACCTGGATCTACCTGTTGAGTGGAACTGGGAGAAATACAGTAATAAAGAGACGGATTGAGTTTGGACACTGACACCCGTGGACTTGGTTTACAGGATAAAAAGGGGAAGATAAGAGCGGGTTGACTGGTCCAAAGTTCATGAGCTGGCATGAAGGGGACAGGATTGTTGAGTATTGGTGAGAGAAACCCTTTCCTAAAGGCAAGATGAACCTAGGGCACACTATGGAGCAGAGTCAGTCTGCCCTCATGGGCTTGACCAGAACCCGACCACTGGAGATTTTTGAGGCTGTGAACTTGTGCATGTTGTTGCTGACTTTACAGATGTCCTCTCAGATAACGTTGCTTATGGATGCAGACTTTCCAAGGTTCCCACTGGAAAAAAGACTCTTCATGTTGAAAAATATGATTGTCCTCTCAGAGAACTGGGTTGATGTCAGTGGGCAATTTATGAATTGGACACTCAAAATTGGGGGATAAGGGCATGAAGTGGTTGGCTTACAAGCTTTCATTGGTCGGGGAACATATTGAACAGGAGTATAGGATTAGGGTTTAGGTCTCTCTTAATTTTAATTTTAAGGCTAAAATATGATGTACAGGTGCCAAGTTGGGAAGAGGTGGATTGAGTTAGTTTGGTGTGCCAAAGTGCCTGATACACACATGTGGGGTTAATTGAAGGGTGGAAGAATGATGGGTTTGGTGAGCCTCTCCATTGTAGGTCTCAGGTCCCTTGCTTTCTGATGGT
>NW_022104685.1:0-1683 GCF_000313985.2 Echinops telfairi | reverse complement strand
CTGAATGTTACATGGAGCCTGAGAGCAGGCAAAAATGCTGGCTAGGTGATCACCTGGATCTACCTGTTGAGTGGAACTAGGAAAAATGCAGCAATAAAGAGACGGTATAAATTTGGACACTGATACCCATGGACTTGGTTTATATGGGCAAAAGGAGAAGATGAGAGTGTATTGACTGGTCCAAAGTTTATGTGCTGGCACAAAGGGTACAGGATTTTTGAGTATTGGTGAAAGAGCCCCTTTCCTAAAGGCAAGAGGACGCGTGGGCACCCTAAAGGCAAGAGGACCTGTGGGCACCCGTGGGTTTAGGCAAAGCCTGCAAAGAAAGATATGCCCCACCCAGTGCTTTGGAGTACTCAGGAACTAATGGTCTGCATCAGAAGCTAGAAAAAATCTGGCACCATCAAGAAACTGCTCTCTGGGTCTGAATATTACATGGAGCCTGAGAGCAGGCAAAAATGCTGGCTAGGTGACTACCTGGATCAACTTATAGAGTGAAACTGAAAGAAATGCATCAATAAAAGAGATAGGTTGCATTTGGCCACTGACACCCGTGGATTGGTTTACAGGATTAAAAGGAGAAGATGAGAGCGGGTTGACTGGTCCAAAGTTTATGAGCTGGAATGAAGGGGACAGGCTTCTTGAGTATTGGTGAGAGCCCTTGGTCTAAAGGCAAAACGACCCATGGGCACACTGTGGAGGCGGAGTCAGGCTGCCCACATGGACTTGTCCAGAACACGACCACTGGAGATTTTTGAGGCTGTGAACTTGTCCATATTGTTGCTCATTTTACGGATGGAGTGTCCGGATATGCCTTTGCTCATGTATGCAGACTTCCCAACATTCCAACTGGAATAAAGACTCTTCATGTCGTAAAATGTGATTGTCCTCTCAGAGAACTGGGTTGATGTCAGTGGGCAGTATATGAATTGGATACTCACAATTGGGGGATAATGCTATGAAGTGGTTGGCTTCCAAACATTCATAGGTGGGGGAACATATTGACAGGATTATAGGATTAAGTTGTAGTTGTTACTTTATTTGCATTTTAAGGCTAAAGAATGATGTACAGGTGCTGCGTTGGGAAGGGGTGGATTGTGTTAGTTTGGTGTGCCATAGTGCCTGATACTCACATGTGGGGTTAATTAAAGGACGGAGGCATGATGGGTTTGGTGAGCCTCTCCATTGTAGGTCTCAGGTCCCTTGCTTTCTGATGTCAGACCAGGGCGCAGCTGCCTTAGCCAGTTCCTGCTTCAGTTAGCAAAGCTATCTTCCTGCAAGACATCCCCTAGGAGAAGCCATATGGACCTACATGGGTGCTTGAGAACCTGTGTGGAGACCACTGCCAGTGCTGAGTTGCTTATGCATTCACTGACTCAGTTTCCGACCTTCAGTCGGCATAATTGTGTGTGTTTTATGAGATTTGGGAGGACTTTGTGGATTGGTGTTGGACATGTAGGTTAATTGGTTAATGGTAGACATGGGAGCTTGGGCAGCACTGGGTTGGGATGTTTCCTTGGTGTGCACTTAACCCTTATATAAAACTCTCTCTTAGACATGAGTTTCTGTGGATTTGTTTCTCTAAAGTACCCAGACTAACACAATATGGTACCGAGGGTGGAGTACTGGAGAAACAAATCATAAGATGGAGAGTAGATATTTGACCTCTCCCTTGTGGTAGTT
>NW_022104684.1:5636-6698 GCF_000313985.2 Echinops telfairi | reverse complement strand
CGGCCCCGGGGACAGCGACCCCAAGCCCCAACTGCCCACCCGCCGCCATGCCCCAAACTCAGCCGCCCGCTGAGCGCCCTCTCGACCCCTGCTCAGCCCTAGGGCCGGGCCTGAGGACAACCACCGAGAAGGATGACCAAAGGGTCTCCGGCTCCGGCCCCGTGATCAAAATCGACGTCCCTCCCCCAGAGGACAAGCGCCCTTCGGCCCCGGCCAGGTCATCGGCTGCCACGGCAAAGTGGCTGCCGAATCCCTAGTCTGGACACACAAACCGACGCTCCGGGCCCCGCGCGCCAGCCCAACGGCCCGGGCCGGACCCAACTCACCATGGTGCTGGCCAAGCCGGACCCTAGGACGGTGCCGCACAGAACCGCCGGCTTGAGCAGGCGGCAAAGACGACTGAAACTCATCCCGACGACGGCGGGGTACTAGGAGCAGCAACTCCTCCCCACGCCCAGAGGGCCAATGGACGCGCGCCGCCGCGCCGCGCCTCCCCGCCTTCGGCCACGCCTACCAGCGCTCTTATTGGTTGATTGCGTCAGCGCAGCAGGCGTCTGCCTACGCCGGCCAATGGGGCGTCGGGGTAGAGGCGGGCAGGGGCGGGGCCATGCCCGCGGCTTTGTTGTCTGCAACTGCGCAGGCTCAATGGGAGCTAGCGGCCGCGTCCACGCAGTTGGTGGCTTGTGGACAGTTACAGGGTTGGTTCCCCATCCGCCGCCGCCAGAGCGGCTTCAAGCCCGAGAAAAGTACTGGAGAGTCGTCTATAAGGCTATAGCTCTCGGAAAGATCACCACGCTTTCGAAATTCCTATGGTTTTAATCAAATTAATTGGGTCAAAATCATATCCGATCTCCCCCAACTAGGAGCAGTGGTGTGACTTTGATAGACTCCTACTGCCCAGAAACCCCTAACCTCAGCCATGGGGGCCCCAGAGGGCCCTGACCCCAGCTATGGAGACAGAGATCCTGGCTCTGTGTCGAGGGTTGGAGGTGGGGGGCGAGGCCACGGCCCTATCTATGGAAGCCCACAGACTTGGTATTTTGCTGCTTATGTAAGTTACAC
>NW_022104684.1:2840-3891 GCF_000313985.2 Echinops telfairi | reverse complement strand
CAGGACAGGGTCACACATGGTCCTGGGTGTGGGTGTCTTCTGTCCTGGGTCCACACCTAGGAGCGGAATGGTGGGGGCTAGGTGGGCCGCAGCTCAAAATGACTTTTGTCTTTGTAAACACCCACCCACCCCCACACACACCCAAGGACTGGTTAGGAGAGTGCAAATGTGAGGGGTCTGAGGTCCTCAAAGAGGATTGGCTAAACGCAGACAAGCTCGCTGCCAAGGAGCTGGCACTGTGATGCCGACTTGCAGTCACCCTGTGGTTTCCCAGCCTGTCAGTCTGTCCGGGGACAGACAGCCTCATCTTTCTCCCAAGGAGCGGCAGGTGGGTTTGAACAGCTGACTGTGCATTTCGCAGCCCAGGGCGCCTAAGGAGATTGGGTAAAACGCAGAAAACCAGCTCGCTGCTGGTGAGTTGGTTCCACCTCACAGTGACCCCACAGGACAGAGTGGAAACTCTGCCTTTTGCTTTCTGAAACCTTAAATCCTGACGGGACCAGACAGCCTCCTCTTTCTCCCTCCAGGCAGCTGGTGGGTTCGAACCAACCGCTGGCCTTGTGGTTGGCAGGACAGGGTGCAGGTGCGCCTAAGCTGTTCGGATAGCTGGCCTAGAATGCTAAGAAAGGCAGCCCCACCCGGGAAGGGCTCAGCTCTGCCATCCTGGGAGGTTTAAAAGGACCTGTTTCAGAAGAGACGGGGTGGGCAGGCACCTCACGGCCACCTAGAAGGCTGAGCCCACGTGGCCCTGGGCCGTGCTGCCTGTCAGGCCCCTCGGTGGCCTCATGACCACAGGGCCTGCAGGCCAGAAGCTTGGAGGCAGAAGTAGGTTGACCTCTGCCCCATAGGAGCTGGCCTGAGGCTACTGGGTTGTGGGCTGTGACTGTGCCCCCCCCCCCCCCCCCCGCTGGTCAAGGTAAAAGGGCCAGGCTGCCACCACAGCCAGCCCGGCCACCCCCGAGAAAAGTACTGGAAAGTCGTCTATAAGGCTATAGCTCTCGGAAAGATCACCACGCTTTCGAAATTCCTATGGTTTTAATCAAATTAATTG
>NW_022104684.1:0-868 GCF_000313985.2 Echinops telfairi | reverse complement strand
TGGACTGACCTCAATGATGGACACACAACCACACACACCCTCCAGGGGGGAGAACAACAGGAACCGGGGGAGGTGGGGGAGCAGAGACAGCAGTCGGTGTGAGATACGAAAATAATAGTAGTTTATAATTTACCAAGGGGCCACGAGGTGGGGGGCGGGGCCAGAAAAGAGGAGCAGATCCCACGGGGTCAATAGAAAGTAACTGTCTAGAAAAGAATGACGCCAACAGATGTACACATAGGCTTGCTGCAACGGATGTGTGGATTGTAATAAGAGTTGTAAGAGCCCCCAATGAAATGATCTTTTACTTTTAAAAATTGTAAGCTTATATTCATATATGTAAGTTTTCGACAAAATAAGTTTCCTGATCTCGGCGCCCCCTCCCTGTTGGGAGGCCAGCTGCACCTTACTGGTTTGTGGCAGGATACCTGGCCCCTCCACCCGGACTGCCTCAGTGGATGCCTCTGCCCTGGGGCAGGTGGGCACCACTGTTCCCTGGATGCAGGACACCTCCCAAGCCCCCTCCCTCATCCACCTGTCTCCTTGTTCTCTCTGGAGCTGGGGTGCTGAACCCCCTACTCGAGCACTGCCCGGCCACCAGGAGAGGAGCAGGGTGGGGGCCCCGCAGTGCTGCATATGGCCAGTTAGCTCAGGAGACCCCCAGCTCCGTGGGCGGCTGTCCATCTGCTGCCACCAAGCTCACAGGCAGACAACCACGCGGGGGCAGCTGGCTGCCAGGAGTTGGCATGGACACAAGCCTCCCCCTAGAAGTGGGGGCCACAGTATGGGGTGGAGTCCCGCTGAGCCCATGGAGGTCAAAGGTGTCACACACACACACACACACACACACACACACACACACACACAC
>NW_022104683.1:5676-6695 GCF_000313985.2 Echinops telfairi | reverse complement strand
ATGGCTAGCCTGGTCTTATTACCCAAGTTAAGTGAAATGCAGAAAATAAACTGCTATCTTAGGATACCATCTCATCTAAGAAATGAGTGGAGATGAATTATTCCACTTGGTTACATAAGTATCTGGCCTGGCACCCATATAGAAGAGTAAATTCATATTTTAAAATTGTTTCTGGGTTAATAATGTGAGATGGTATTAGTCTCACAAGTAAGGGATCATTTTTTTAATGTAGTCTATGACCTTTATCTTGATGTACTGGAATAAGAGATTTATACATCAGAATGAGATGAATGGCTCACTCTTGCCAAGGATTTGGAAACAAAAGACCGAAATTCAAATTGGGAGCATTCAGGTTGGAATGAAAACTGACTAGGAAACACCAATGTAATTTCCAAGGCCCTAAGCCAGACCCATCCCCCCTCCAGAAGTGAACAGGTTCAGTGGTGGGTGGCATTTAGGAAAGAGAACTTTCTTTTTTACACATAATTTAAAATGAAATAGAGGAAATAAAAAAACCCTGCATACCCAATGTTAATAATATTTGGGGGGGGACATATGGTATTCTTTATAAACTTGCTTTAATACAATGGGGCTTCTTTATCATATATCTCATCAGATTTGGTAGAGGCTAAATAGATTTAGTCAATCTTAACTCAGATTTATTATTACATAAATTTTAAAACACATAGAGATATACTACTAGTTACTGTGGCATATGGGACTATGCTAACCTAGAGGATTAAGCACTGGGCTGCTGACCACCGCTTCATACTCGTTGGTTAATCTTCAGGAGAAAGATGACAGAGTCTACTTCCCTAAAGATGTGCAATGTAGGAAACCCTACTGAACAGCTCTACTCTGATTTATAGGGGTCCTATGGGTTGTAATTGAGCCAAAGGCAATGGGTTTGGTTTTGATATTTTAAAACTAATAAATCTTCCTTCATGCTTGCTAGGATTCTCTGTAATTCAAGAAGGAGCTGGGTGTAATCAACACTAAGATTTAATGCTTAGAGTTTT
>NW_022104683.1:0-1266 GCF_000313985.2 Echinops telfairi | reverse complement strand
ATGCCTCAAATTCCCACAAGATATTATGAGTGAATTAGGCAATTCCTGAAAATGTTCAAATAGCTAAAAACTATTTTTAGAACAAGTGTTGTAAGTCCAGCAGAACTGGAAATGGGATTTTTCAAAAATGAACATAATATGTTCAGAGATGAGAAGCCACTTCGCTGTTTCTAATCTATCAAACTACTGTCTAACCCGCCTGTCTCTAAAGGAACGGGATTCTACTCCTACAGGGAAACAAAGGTAAAGATAAATCACACAGCTGATGATGCTCAGAGAAAAATGAAGACTATCACAAGAGAGGAAGCCAATCAAGAAGCAATATGGAAGTATATTAAATAACATTTTTTGTTTTTTTAAATTTTTGGTCAAGTATTATTTAACATTTGTCCTTAATGTTTATAACTTTCTTAGATGATGGCCTAGTTTCATGCATCTCTTTTATTGTTCTTTTTTAAGTATGAACTCCATGAAGTAATAAACTAGCTTTCAGCATATGCTTTTTAATACTTGAAATGGCCATTAGGGCTGTTAACAAGTCGTTAAATTATTTGAGCCCCACAACTGGTTGTATGAGTGGGCCTAAAATGCCAAAGACTGCAATGTTAGGATTTGGCTTAGTGTGGGTAGTATGTCAAGGAAGAAAAATTCTTCTCCAAAGCCCATGAATAACACCAATAAATAACTGGAAATTTAGGAGTAGACTAAATGATTCTGGAATACCCATGTGCCAATGTGAATCCTGTCCTGGTGGTGAAATATGTTACTTGTTCCACTGCTAATCACAAAGCCAGCAATGTGAACGTACCCACCACTCTGTGGGAGAAAGATGAGACTCTTTGTGTCTAACTATTTATAATCCCAGAAAACCTGTACAGAGGTGCTGTGAGTTGGAATCAACTTGAAGGTAGTTGGCTTGGTTTTGTTCATTATTTTTTATGTGCATTCTTAATGTGAGTGAAACAACACACACCGTCTACATATCACCTCTATTTCTGTAGTCTTTTGGTAAGAATGATAGAAAATAGAGGTCAAAACTGGGCCGTGCTTGCTTCCGCAGCACATATACTAAAATTGGAACAAAACAGAGATTAGCATGGCCCTGCATAAGGATGACAGGTAAATTCATGAAGCATTCCATATTAAAAAAAAAACAAAAACTGGGCCAATCGCAATTATGTGGACATCACACCCCTCCCCGCAGAAGAATTCACTTCAGAGGAATGCACTGAAGCTACAACTCAGGGAGAGGGACATGTCTGGTCA
>NW_022104682.1:4675-6735 GCF_000313985.2 Echinops telfairi | reverse complement strand
TGTTAGTTTCCTGCTGCAGCTGCAATACACAGACCTCAAGGGGGGGAGGGTGGCTTCAGAAAAAGAAATCTATTATCTCCCAATCCTGGAGGCCCGAAGTCCAAATTTGTTGACTCCTTCTTTTCCAGCAGCCCTGCTTGCTCTTTGATTGATCAGTCAGTCTCTCCGGATGTGTGCCTTTCCCAGTATGTGGACACATGGTGTGCATCTTTGCTGTTCTTTACATACCTCGCCAGTGATTAAGTTTAGGATCCACCCTATCCCAGCATGCTCTCAACTGGCTGATTAGATTGCACCGTGGACAGTGATTACATTGAATTACATTGCGCCGTATCCACGGATATAAAAACCCACTGCCACCACCCAAGCCAATTTCACCTCATAGCCACCCTGTGTAGGACAGCGTGGACATGCTCCTCAGGGATGCAGACAGCCTCATCTTTCTCCCACTCTGCAGGTATAGAGGTAGGAATCCTGACATAAATTGGGGCGGGGATGGTGGGGGGGGGTGTCTACACAATTCAAAGCATAGCAGTATTGTGCCCAGGACTCTGGAAAGGAGTGAAATAGCAGGTGCTGGTTAGAATGGGAGAAAAAAAACATAGATTGAAACTCAAAACTAATGAAAAATAACAGACTGATTAACCTGATAGAGACTGATGGAAGCCCCGAGACTAAGGCCCTTAGATACCCTTCAAGCCTGAAACAGAGTTCACCTTGTGGTTCAATGCTCAGCCAAGCAATAAACAGACCTATAAAGCAAACAACAACACTGGGGAGATATGCGCTCCTCAGGACGACCGGCCCTGTAGATCAAACGGGCAGCATTTGTCCGGGGACCGCGCTCAGAAGGTGGGGGTAAGAGAAAGGAATGAACGGAGACGATAAACACAGGGAGGAAATGACAAGATACTATTACATCGGGGAGCCTGTGATCGACATCACAAATCAAAAGGTGTCCAATTTGTTGAGTGGAAAACCAATTTTTCTCCCTACCCTCACTAAAATCACAACCAAAAAAGCTAAAAATAAAAAATAAAAGCAACCCGTGTGAGATGATAAAAAGGATTTTGTAGTTTGAAGAACCTGAATCTGTAGTGATCTTTTTTCTTCTTCTATTAATCCATAACCACTGTAGACTTTAATACACCTCTATAGATACATCAAGTCAAAGGGGGGGAACATTGGAAATACATCCTACATTTGAAAGTACAATTAGGGTGAATTAATGGATGTATATAATTGTATCCCCAAATTACAGAGCTTTGAGGAAAAAGAAGAATGGAGTCCGTGTAACAATTGAACACGTCGGTTTATCAAAACCTCTCCCATGTTTTAGGTGCATGTTAGAGCATCCTTGTGGCATTGACTTCAGACAAGACTCAGACTCACTGTCATTGAGTCAATTCTGACTCATAACAAACCTATCACAAGGCTAACTCTTTACAGGAGTAGAAAGTCCCATCTTTCTGCCACAGAACAGCTGGTAGCTTTGAACAGCTGGCCTGTGGTGGTGTAACCACTACACCATCAGGGCTCCTACACACACACATTAAAAAAAAAAAAAAAAAGAAAGAAAGAGAGGAAATAATTAAAAGAGAAAGATTCCATTTTGAAAAAATATTTTATTTTACATTTGTATTGGCACCTAATCCACATATCATACAATTCATTTCAAGAAGAATTGCACAATCATTACCACAGTTGAGTTGAGAACATTATTCCCCCCATGGTTAAATCACCTTTAAAAATGAGTTGTGTAATCACAATGAGTTCTAGTGCTCCCTCCCTGCTCCCTCCTTCATTGTTCATCCCCCAAATCCCCTCCCCGCTCCCACCCTCCCTATCTCCTTCCGTTGCCCCCTATCCCACCCCACCCCCAATAAGATTCCTCTTTTTTTTTTTAAGACAGACTCAAAAGAAATCTAAAGGATCTAGGACTTGCTAGTTTGGAAATAAAAATGATTTCTCATGCCCAGATTTTCAAGATAATAGATACTCAAAATATGAGTCTCACCCACATGGAAGAAGCACACCAGCCTGTGTGATCACAAGGTGCC
>NW_022104682.1:1946-3908 GCF_000313985.2 Echinops telfairi | reverse complement strand
GGAGGTGTCGGACAGGGCAAGATATGACAAAATAATAATTTATAAATTATCAAGGGCTCATGAGGGAGGGGGTGGGTGGCGGGAAGGGAGTGGGGAAAATGAGGAGCTGATGCCAGGGGCTTAGGTGGAGAGCAAATGTTTTGAGAATGATGAGGGCAATGAATGTATAAATGTGCATTGCACAATTGATATATGTATGGATTGTGAAAAGAGTTGTATGAGCCCCTAATAAAATGATTAAATATATATATATATGAGAGTCTCTGCAACAAGGACCAGATTAAGGGTTGTTTCAGGGAATCTTTGGTTAAAACCACAGGAAAATGTGAGAGGTGCTGCTTTAATCCTTGCAGACACCAGAAGACGCTCTAGGAAATGTCAAGGTTTCAACAGGAAGCAAGGCATCCTGGTGGCACAGTGGCTAAGCCTCTAGCTCTGCGGTTCAAACCCAACAGCTTCTCAGAGGGGAGATAATCTAGAACCCGGCTTCACTATTGATTCTGGCCTTGGAAGCCCAGGGGACCAGTTCTACTCTGTCCTACGGGGTCACTCTGCATCAGAATCAACTCAATTGGAATGGGGGTGCTTTCTTTGGTGTTTCTCAGCAGATTTATAGGGGCCCAAAGATAAAGACATGTCTCAAAACAAATAAATAAACGTGTGGCTGGAGACTTTGTCTAATGGATTGAACATTAATTATATCCATAGAAAACACACAAAGGATTCAGGACATGTTATGGAGGAAGTTCTACTGTATTATACTAAATAGAGACAACGCACAGTGTGGACTCACATTATAAAAGAAAAAGGCTGATAAGAACACGCAGTTGCAACCTCAGTTTTCTTACAGAAGGGTGATTCTGAAGGCGGAAGCAAGAAGCAGAGGGCAGAGCCAAAATCCATGGAGAACAACAGCCAAAAGAGTAGTACTAAGCTCTACTCAGCAATTGGCAGCAAAGGCCTGTCTGGATTTCAGAACTGAGATGGGCCAATGGCAGCTGTGAACATCCCATGTCCTTCCCCGTTTTGAAAGGGAGTGTCTACACTGATTACCCTATGCCCGCTCAACATTCTATGTTGGGTTTAGAGGGAGAGGCAGGTAATGTGTCCCTTTGGGTCATAGACCATAAGGTCTAAAGGAACTGTACTCAGTTGCCTTCAAGGAACTGAACCTAAAGAGATTAGTTTGCATCGGTACTTGATTTTGATGACATTATTGGACTTTGAACTGTTGTAATGGGACCAGACCTTGGTGCCTTGTAGAGGGGCATAGTGTGGGTTGACTGCGGAAAGGTGAGTTTTTAAAAATAGCCACAACTAACTGGATTTTCCTCATGAATATCTACAAGGTGGACTTTCACTCCTATTCTGGTTCCATGATTCACATAAAACTGGTGGAATTGTTTCAATAGCACATTGATAGGGAACTGCCAGAAGTTCAGACTGGATTCAGAAGAGGACGTGGAACAAAGGCTATCATTGCTGATGTCAGATGGAGCTTGGCTCAAAGCAGAGAATACCAGAGAGATGTTTACTTGGGTTTCATTGATGATGCCAAGGCATTTGACTGTGTGGACCATAATAAACCATGAATAACCTTGAGAAGAATGAGAATTCAGGAACATTTCATCATGTACATTGGGAACTTGTACATGGATCCAGCAGCAGATGTGTGAACAGAACAAGGGAATAGTGCATGGTTAAAAATCAGGAAAGGTAAGCGATGGAACGATGCAAAAAAATAAAAAGAAAGAAAATGTTCTAAAATTGATTGGGGTAATGATTGTATAGTTCTCTTTATATGATTGAACTACTGAATTGTATGAAATATGGATTATGTACCAATAAAACTGTAAAAAAATAAATAAATAATTCCTTTAAAATGAATAAATTAAAGTCAGGAAAGATGTACCTCAGGGTTGTGTCCTCTCACCATACTTGTTCAATCTGTGGATTATATGA
>NW_022104682.1:0-1096 GCF_000313985.2 Echinops telfairi | reverse complement strand
CAATTGGGAGGATGGCCAGGACCATTCAGTGTTTCACTCTGTTGTGTATAGGGTCACTAGGGCTTGGCACAAACTGGATGGCACCTAACAACAACAACAGTTGAGTTATAGATTGAATGCAAAAGATCCACTATGTGTGGATATATAATGCAATAATTCTCCCAAATACAGTCTATCCTGAAGTTTAAAGTTGGTTTTCAAATTTAACAGTAGACTCCACCATGATAAAGGGATAACATGCATATGTCTATCTCACACAAAAACTTCATTTGAGCCCCTTTGTAGTGAATTCACTTCCCCTAACCCTGATATTTGCTTGTCAGTTTGTCATACTGTGGTGGCTTATATGTTGCAGTGATGCAGGAAGTTAGAGAGCACATGATATAACTTTGCAAGACCAATGACTTATTAATTGTAAAAGACTTTCTCAACAACACAAGCAGCAACTGTACACATAGACCTCTCCAGATAGAATACGCAGAAATCAAATTGGTTCCATCTGTGGGATGAGGCAATGGAAAGCTCAATAGCAGCAGCTAAAAGCAGGACAGGGGCTAACTGTAGAGCAGACGATCAATTGCTCATATAGAAATAAAGATGGAGGCTGAAGAAAATGAAAACAAGGCCACAAGAGCCAAAGTAAAACCACGAGTCTATCCCACCTGAATTTTTAGAACACCTCAAGAACAGATTTGCTGTATTGAATACTAATGCCTGAAGACCTGAGGCGCTGTGGGATAATGCCAAGAATATCATTCATAAATGAAAGAAAAGGGTCATTAAACACACAGGAAAGAAAGATCAAAGCGAATGTCAGAAGAGACTCTGAAACCTGCTCTGAACCATAGAGTAGCTCGGGCAAATGAAAGAAATGATGAAGTCAAAGAGCTGAACAGAAAATGTCAAAGGGAGGAAAAATTTCAAATGGAAGCTTGAACAGACAAAGTAAAATATTATAATGAAGTGAGCAGAGACCTAGAGTTAGAAAGCCAAAAAGGGAGAAGACACACTCAGCATATCCTAAGCTGAAAGCACTCAAGAAAAATTTCAAGCTTCAAGTTGCAATATTAAAACATTTTACTGGCAAAATATTGAA
>NW_022104681.1:4944-6741 GCF_000313985.2 Echinops telfairi | reverse complement strand
GTGTGTGTGTGTGTGTGTGTGTGTGTGTGCGCGCATTGATTTTATTGGGGACCATTGGATTGGCTCCAACTCATAGCAACTCTAAATAGAAGGAAGCACTGCCTGGTCCTGCCCCTTCCTCTAGATTTTTATTAGCTTGAGCCAGTTGTGGCATCGGTCGTGCCAATCCATCCCATTGACGGTCTTCTTCTTTGACACTGACCTGCTGCTTTATCAAATTTGATGTTCTTCTTTTGGTAGTGATCTTTCCCGATAACACATCAAGATGAAGGCTCACTTCTAAGGGATATGCTGACAGTCCTTCCTCAGAGACAGATTTGTTCGTTGTCCTGACAAATTAAGGTACTTTCAACAATTCACATCCATTCATTCTTCTTCTGAGGTCTTCTTTACTCATTGTTCATCTTTCACGTGCATATGAGGAGATTAAAAAGGCCATGAATTGGGTCAGGAACACCATACCCTTCAATGGGACATCTTTAGTCTTTAAAACTTTATAAAGTTCTTGTGCACCAGATTTTTCAAGTGCAGTAAGTTGTTTTCTGTCTTTCTTTGTTTCTTTCTTTTTTACTTAATCCTTTTTATAGGGAAATTATACAGATATCATAGCAGTCCATAATTCAATTAGGTCAAGCATAATTGTACAGTTGCTACTACAATCAGTTTCCAAATATTTGCTTTCTTTTTGAACTCCTTGATATCAACTCTCCTTTTTCCCCTCTTTGCCACACCCTAGCTCCCTAGGAGCCCTAATTTTTATATTATTATTATTATCATTGCCGTATCTTTTTTTACCCCATCCAATAAATCCATTCACCTACTATTCTATTGTTCTCTCCCCTCAAGTGGGGTTAGACATTCATTCTTGCTTTCAGCTCTGCCTCTCCCTCCCCACTCTCTTCCCATATCCTCAGGGAGACATTACTCCCATTACTGTTATTGAAGGATTATCTCTCTTGGTTTCCATGCATCGAATGATTTTACAGATGAACCTACACAGGTCTAAAAATATTAATGAGATAAAACAAAAACAGTAATAGTAAGGGAGGGAATGTTAAGAACTATAGTATAGTTATGTATTTTATTGGTGCTATACTGTACCCTGGATTTATCGACCAGGGTTGGTTGATAAATTTTTCATGTGATCCTTCTGTGAAGGACTGCCCAATTGTCTTACGGGTGGGTTGTAGGTCTCCACTTGATCCATGCTTCTTCATATCCATTTGATTGCTTGTTTTTTAAATTTTTGGTATCCATTCCCGTTGAAACAATCACTGGCTGGTGTGCTTCTACCATCTGGGCTTTGTTGCTTCCCTGCTAGATGACTGCTTGATTAACTACAAGCCTTTACATCTTCAAATGTGATATATTTTAATAGCTGGGCACTATTTGCTTTCTTCATCACATTTGTTTATGCACTCTCTCTTCTTCTTCATTGTTTCTGCTGATAAATCTGAGCACATTCTTATCTGATTATCCTTAAAGATGACTGAGGTTTTTTTTCTTTAGCTGCTCTTAATGATTTTCTCCTTTTCCTCAAAGTTGGATAGTTGGATAGATATGCCTTGGTGTGTTCTTCTTGGATTTCAGTCTCATTTGTGTCCACTCTGCTTTTTGGATTCTTGTCTAATTCACCTTCATTAAATTGGGGAAGTTTTCTTCCAGGAATTCCCTCATTATTTTGGCTAATGATTTATTTTTAGAATAGTGTTCCTCTTCATAACATCATTCATTTTTCGTACATTTTCTTCAGCTTCTTTGATTACCTTGTTTGATTGCATTTCACAATTGTTGGAT
>NW_022104681.1:2856-3941 GCF_000313985.2 Echinops telfairi | reverse complement strand
GTAAATAATATAGACAGCATCTTTTCAGGACTTTTGTTTGCTTATGTAGCATGACTCAATATACGAAGAAAAAGACACCAACAGCCATTGATAATGAGAACACGGTTTGTACAAGATATAAATCGAGGACAATTGATAGTGTCAATAATTAATTGAATGCATAAATGTCAACATTCTGGACATTAGTATTCTGAAATGGAGTAGTATTGCTGATTTTTACTTCAATAATCACATAAACTACCATCCAGGGACTGATTAATTTTCAAAGCATGCATTTCAAGATCTATACTGTAGGACAGTGTTGTTACTGATAGGATAATATTCATACGTATACAAGGAAAATCAGTGAATACTTTTGATATTGTTGTTAGGTACCATTGAATGGATATCTGTTTATAGCTACCCTTTGTGGAACAGAAGGAAATGCTTTTCAGTTCTCTCGTTGTCATATTTGTATATCAGTCTGTCCACTTGTCTGCTCTGCCACCAAATTTCTGGCTTTGTTTTGTGATGTGGCATATTGTATTTTGCTGTGATGCTGAAGTTATGCCAGCAGTATTTCACATACCAGCATCGTCCCCCCATCATGAACAGATTTTAGCAGAGCACCGAGGATAGGGCATACCACAAAGAAGGAATGGGTAAACTGAAAACTTTATGAGTTATGGGAGACGTTACATGATACTCAAAATACAACTGGAAAAGGGCTACATCCTCTAAGTCAGTGGTTCCCAACCTTCCTAATGCCACAACCCTTTAATACAGCTCCTCATGTGGTGGTGACTCCCCTGAACCATAAAATGATTTTAGTTGCTGCTTCATAACTGTAATTTTGGTACTGTTATGAGTCAGGTGACCCCTGTGAAAGGGTCATTCAACCCCCAAAGGGGTCGCGAACCAAACTTGAGAACCGCTGTGGAGTTGGCTTGGATGCCATAGATAAAGCAAAGCCTTTGACGACTTCAGTTTCTGATACGGCAGCCTCAAAGTAGGGATAAACAGCTGTGACATCAAGGATTAACCTTAAGTGAAAGGTACAAATTATGAATCTAGGAAAATTGTCAAGCTGTCAAAAAAGGAATTGC
>NW_022104681.1:0-959 GCF_000313985.2 Echinops telfairi | reverse complement strand
TTTTCTTCCATTAATCATTACAAATATTTCATGATTTATCACTTTCACCATGGCAGAATGAATATGGTTTCCCCAATGGTAAATAGCTCCATAGCCTTCTTTCTTTATTCAAAAGTTTCAAAAGATACTTTTAAACATTTATAATTAGATTTAGTGCTAGGTTTTTATTACTGAAACTTCATTTGAAACAGCAGCAGCATTGCTATCATTTTTGGGATGCCATGTTTAAATATCATGCTAATCTTAATAACTTTCTATTACTTTAAGCAAAATGTTAATATACAGCTTAAGTGAAACACACATTTTATAATATTAGACGTAGATTCATATGTTCAGCACACTATTTTGATAATTTTACTATGTTAGTTAAGCGTGTTCCTCTGATTAGAATAAGCACAGATGTATTTCATTAGTGTAGCTGGCACACGCACACGCACACACAGTTTATTGCCATCTAGCCAAGGTAGACACATAATGACCTTATTGGACAGAGTAGAACTGCTCCTGTGAGTTTCTGAGACTGTAACTCTTTATGGGGCTACACAGCCCCATCTGTCCCTCATGGAGCAGCTGGTGGTTTTGAACTGCTGACCTTGCACATAACCACTACACCACTGGAGCTCCAATATCTGCCATATATACCACGAAATTAGAAAACACAGATCAAGTTAAGCCACAAATTATTGCAACCATGGAAGCCTTTATTAAATAAAATATCAAAACTTGCTGCTATTCTTTATGGATATATCTTCCATCTGAAAGCTCTCATCCTTCCCCAAATAATTCTGTGATTTTCAATTTGCATCATATCAGGCAATGTTGCCATCCTTGAGGGGACTCAAATAATGTTCCTTTTAAATGTTTTTTGATTTTAGGAATAAAAGAATATGGAAGGACAGTATCAGGGTTGGAGGCTGGAAGAGGAAGGTTTTCCAATGTACTTCTCATGAGCAAGTGTA
>NW_022104680.1:5336-6755 GCF_000313985.2 Echinops telfairi | reverse complement strand
GCCTGATCCTGCTTCATCCTCATATAGGTTCCTATGTCTGAGCCCATTGTTGTAATCATGGTGTCAATCCATCTTGTCTTGGGCCTTCCTTGTTCTTGCCGCCCCTCCTCTGCACCAAGTATGAGGTCTTTTGATGGGGACTGGCTTCTCCTGACAATAGGACCAAAGTATGTAAGATGAAGCCTTGCCATCCTTGCCTCTAAGGAGCACTCTGGCCATACTTCTAAGACAGATCAATTTGTCCCTTTAGCAGTCCCTGGTACATTCAATAGTCTTGTCCAGCACCATAATTCAAATGCATTGATTCTTCTTTGATCTTCCATATTCAATGTCCAACTTTCACACCCATATGAGGCAATTGAAAATATCAGGCTACCTTAGTCGTCCAAATAATACCTTTGCTTTTCAATACTCTAAAGAGGTCTTGTGCAGCAGATGTACCCAGTTCAACACATCTTTTGATCTCTTAATTGTTGTTTACATGAGCATTCATTGTGGATCCAAGCAAAATAAAATCCTTGACAATTTCAGTCTTTTCCTCCATTTATCATGATATTGCTTCCAAGGCCCCAAGCACAACACAACCAGATCATGGGCCTTCATGGGTACAGATGACCTCCTGATTATCCTTTAGTCACAGAAGCGAAATGTTCAGCCAAGTTCCAGGTATCTAAAATTCACATTCTTATCAGCTTATGCTGATCAACTTTGCTGAGAATGTTGTTTGCTATGTTAATAAGTAAAGCCCAGAAGACTTGGAAAACTTCACAAAAATTATATTAAACATCAAAAAGAAGAGGTTTAGAAAAGATTTACTATAAGGTTTATAACGATTTACTATCAAACAAATGAGTGATAAATGACAGCAAAGGATTATATCCATATCTGCAAAGATTGCATATGCCCTCAAATCTCAGTAAAATGTTCATGAAGGTAACCAATTGGGTCTAAGATGCAGGAGGCAGTTACTACACAGAAAAGCCCTCCAACCTAAAATATTAGCCTTTAAGTCTGCCCTCCTAAGGCCAACCTTAGGGTTAAAGTTGATTTGAGAAATGAGCTACATATTGGAAGACACTGAACTGGTTCCCAAGGGTTAAAGTTGATTTGAGAAATGAGCTACACATTGGAAGACACTGAACTGGTTCCCAAGGGGTAAAACATAGAATTCATGCCTGCATTAATTCATTCACTCAATATATAATATTTACAAGGGTCAATATTTGTTGAACCCCCTAGCCTGTAAAAAGAGGATCCCTGTTGGTGTAAGTGACTACTTGTTAGTCTGTGATCCACATGGTCAGCAGTTTTAAACCACCAGAAGCTCTGTGGGAGAAAGACCGGGCTCTCTACTCCTGTGAACAGTTACAGTCTCGGAAACCCACAGCAGGTCGCCATGAGACAGGGTAGACAGCATGA
>NW_022104680.1:2434-3794 GCF_000313985.2 Echinops telfairi | reverse complement strand
TTGATGAATAGATCAATGAAATCTATTGATAGAATAGAATATTATCTAGTGAGACTTCCAGCAAGATGGCAGACTAGATAGACAGATGGTCTACAGCCTGTACAACAAAGACATGAGACATCAAATGAGACAGATATAGATCATAATCCAGGAAGTCCAAGCTTAACAGAAAGGATAGAGAAGACAATTGAATATTAGTTAGAAGAGGCCGAACAAATCTATGAGAGAGGATACAGATGTCATGGATGGATTATGAGCTGACCTGACACAACGCTATCATTTTGAACTTGGAAAGAGGAGTTCAATCGAGACAGTCAACTGATATTCTGCCCCACTCACCCGGGGCAGGATAAATTCAAACACAGGTCTGGCTGCTGACCTGAAGTTACTATCCTCCCCTTATTTTTCCACCCACATTCCTGTGGCCAGAAGCTTAGCCGGACCTTATCCTCACCCACCTCATGATCAGTGACACATACCCCACCTGCCTCTGCACTGTCCCTGCTCCACCTGAGGGTCAATTCACACCCTTGAGGATTGAGTGTGAAGTGGACATCACCAGCCCCTTCAATTTTTTAAAGACTTCAGGAAAACACAAGAAAAAAATGACTTAAAAAATGAACATTTAGAAACCATACACAAATGCAACATAGAAATACAGAAGATTAGTGTTAAGATTTCAGAAATAGATACTGTAGTAAAAGGTCAAAGGAGTTGGACTGAATTGTTGGATGACCAAATTAGTGAGGGTGAAGAAAAATATTTCAATCCTAATATATTATAGAAACAATTATAAAAAATAATGAAAAACCGAAAAGAAAGAAAGCCTAAGAGTTGTGTGGAACACCATAAAGAGGAATACTTTAAGGGTGATTAGAGATACAAAGCAGGAACAAAAAGGCACAGGAAAAAATTGTTGATTATTATTTGGAAGAAAATTTCCCTGACTTCATACACATGAGAAGATATCCATTCAAGAACCTGAATTAACCCCAACTATGATAGGTTCCAAAAGAAAATCACTAATGCACATAATACTCAAACTTTTCAAAACCAACGACAAGGAATGAATCCTAAAAGTAGCTGAGGAAAATGAAAACATTACCTGCAAAAGGGAATCAATAAAACTAGACTCTGATTTCTCATCAGAAATCATGCAGACAAGAAAGCAATGAGGTGACATCTATATAACACAAATTTAAGAAAGTTCAGTCACCAGAAGAAAATAAATAATAAAGACTAGAACAGAAATAAATGAAACAGGGAGGAAAACACATAAAAAAGCAGTAAGACAAGAAGTTACTTCTTCGAAAGAATCATTCAAATTAACAAGCCCCTGGCAAATCTAACAAAAGAAAAG
>NW_022104680.1:0-1589 GCF_000313985.2 Echinops telfairi | reverse complement strand
TCTATAAGGTAAGAAAGGGAACTTAAAGGCATCCAAATTGGCAATCCAATGGCAAAGAAGAAGTAAAATTCTCTATTTGTAGATAATATAATCCTGTATGTAGCAAAACCCAAAGACTTAGCAAGAAAATTTTTGTAACTAACCGAAAGATTCATTAATGTGGCCAGGCACAAGATCAACATACAAAATCAGTCCTTTATACTAACAAAGAGAACTCTGAAAAGAAAATCAGAAAAACAGTACCATTTTAAAAAAACTACCCAAGTGATTAAATACTTAGGAACAGATATCACAAGAGAAACAAAAAAAAAAAAAACTACAGGTATATAGAAAAACTACAGGAAAAAGAGAGAGAGAGAGAGACAGAGAGACAGAGAGACAGAGAGATGAACCTAGGGGATCACAACCATGGTCTCAGGAGACACCATCAACAGGCATAGCATAGTTCACAAAGATATTGTTCTACATCCTGATTTGGTAAGTAGCAACTAGGGTATTAAAAGCTCATGAGAGGCCATCAAAGGTGCAATTATTGGTCTCTCCCCAACCAGAGTAAATAAGAGTGATGAAAATCAAGACACCTGCAAATAATTAATCTGATGGACCACATAAGCATCAGTGTCCACAATCATAAACCAGAAGAAGTGTACAGTCTCCAGCTACCACTACCAATGGCTCTGAAAAAGACTACATTAAAAGTTCCTGGATAGAATGGGAGAGAAACATAAAGAACTCAAAATCTGGTTGAACAGAGACCAATAGAACCCTAAAACTATAGCCCTTATTCCTCACATCTGAAACGGAACTCGCTTCCACATTCAAATCATCCACCATTTAAGATCAAAGGGGCAGCCTTTACACAAGACCAAAGTTCCAAGGCTTAGGAAAAAAGGAATGGGAGAAGGAAACCCAGGAGGAAATGGATAATCCACAGTACGCTGTGTAGATGGCAATCGATGGGTTGAATCAGACTGTATATGAATTGTTGAATGGAAAACTATCATCTGCTCTGTAAACATTCACCTAATTCTCAATGGTAAGATGTTTTTTAAGAGACCTCAATGAATGGGAGAATTAAGAATTCAGAAGTAAATCGATTCACCTATGCACAGCTGATCTTTGACAGAGAGCTGAAACTCATTAAATGAGGAAGTAAGAGCATAAAAATGAAAGAGAACTTATAGCCCACATTGTAAATACAGAGGTATTCAAGATGAATCAAAGGCCTAAACATAAAATCTAGAACTCTAAAGATCACCAGTGAAAAAGCAGGGATAAATTTAAGGTCCCTAATATATGGCATGAATATACTACCCAACATAACTGAAAGAACACAAACAGCTTGTGATTGCACAGGCCGGTGTGCTTCTTCCATGTGGGCTTTGTTGCTTCTGAGCTAGATGGCGGCTTGTTAACCTTCAAGCCTTTAAGACCTCAGACACTATATCTTTTGATAGCCGGGCACCATCAGCTTTCTTCACCACATTTGCTTATGCACCTATTTGTCTTCAGCAATCATATCATGGAGGTAAGCACACAATGATATGATTTTTTTGTTCTTTGATGCCTGGTAACTTTGCTTTGATCCC
>NW_022104679.1:4994-6719 GCF_000313985.2 Echinops telfairi | reverse complement strand
CTGGATCCAAAGACTTTCTACCCATTGGCCTGTGATTGTCCTGCATTCGGCATCATTGCATGTGTTTCATGAGTCTGAAGAGGACTTTATAGATTGGTATCGGACATAGGCGCTAAGATCGGACTTATGGGCTTGGACTGGACTGGGTTGGGATGTTATTTTAATGTACAAATTACCCTTTATATAAAACTCTCTCTTATACACATATGAGTTTCTATGAATTTGGTTCCCTAGTCTACCCAGACTTATACAAATAGATAGGCTAATGTTTCTTATGGAAATTCTCTAGGGCAGTACTGGCTACCGTCTAAGAATGAATAGATTCGTTGGTGGGAAAAAATTTTCTCAGCACAAATTTTTTTGCCTTTTTCTCATGAACACATTTTCAGTTTTATTAAAAACATCTTCATAATAAGCGCCATAGGATCGTATTGTGTACTTTGAGCAAATCTATCTCAATCTATCTCTATTGTGTACTTTGAGCAAATCTATCTTTGGGGATTGTCTTTATGGAATCCCCAAAGCAGTCACTAGAACCTTATGAGCTAACCTTTGCTTTCAATATAACTAGCCATGGTTACTCTCATTGAAGCCACTGTTTTGATTAGACCTCCATACCACAGTATCAGAATTATCTACTTGTACAGAATCAATCCTTTCATGACTGGATGCAATTTACACAAACAATGGGAGTTGGTTGTCAGGAACATTTCATAATAATATTCACTGAGAATGTCAGTCGCGGGTTTTCCAGAATAATAAATATCTTAATAGAGCATATAGAGCATCGATGTTGGAAGCCAGTGTTTTTCTGCCTACCAACAGTTCAACAATCTTGGTACAGCTGTCTTCTGCTTATGTGGCAGTTAATAATCTGTCAACTTGCAAAGGGGTGAAGTCTAGCCTGTCCATCAGGTCATAGCCAATGCAGCCTCCCTGTGGACCTGGCCTTCTCCTGAGGATTCTGGGAACTCCTGTATATTTCCCAGAGGTGGGAGACTCTCTGCTTCATTTTCCTGCTGACAAGCCTCATGGAGCTACATTGATGCAGACAGAACCCTGGAACTGGAGGAGTCACATGGAGACTCATGCCAGGGCTGAGATGTTTCCACCACTATTGGATCCACAAGACCTTCTACCCATTGGTCTGTGATCTTCCTGCATTCTGCACTATTGCATGCCTGTGTGAGTCTAAAGAGGAATTTATGGACAAGTATTGACATATGGGGTAACATCTGACTAACACATTATGGTACATTGGGAGTGGGGTAGTAGAGAAATAAACCATAAAGATGAAGAACAGATGTTTATTTGACCTGTGCCTCTTGGTAGTTTTTCTTATTTGGCTAGCCAGAGGTCAGAACTAGCCAGACAGTCTACTGGGTTATTTTCTGGAAAGAATATGAGAAGTTAAAGTTTCTATTATTCTGTTTGGTTGTTGCTTTGGGCTATTCCTATGTGAGATGGCAAAAATGAATCTGATTAATGTATATTTTGAGCTCAGGAGACAAAATTGCCCCTTGAATTTCTTAGAGCTGCTTAGTGAAAATGGCTGACAGTAGGCCTGGTCCTGGTTTGAGGCAATGCAGCCAGAGACCTAAGGCAATATTTTGTACCAATAAAATAGTTTAGATAAGGATTAAGATAAATTTAGATAAGGATAGATTTTGATTGTTTTAAGATTGAGTTTAGGATCTGACTGTACTAGGTTTATACTGTTTTCTT
>NW_022104679.1:2576-4403 GCF_000313985.2 Echinops telfairi | reverse complement strand
GAAAGGCAAGGAGACCAATGGGAACCCTGGTTAGGCAAGTGAGGCAGCCCACATTGAGTTGACCAGAACCTGATCAGATGAAGAGAAGATTTTTGAGCCTCTGAACTGGTGCAAATGGCTGCTGACTTTATGGATGGCGTGTCCTGATGTGACTTTGCTTCTGGATGCAGACTCACGAGGTTCCAACTTGAATGAAGATTCACTTCAAAACACATGTTTGTCCCCTCAGAGCACTGGGTTGATATAATTGGGCAGTATAGAAATTGGATACCCCCAATCCAGAGGATAAAGGTATGAAGTGGCTGACTTACAAACTTTCATAGGCATGGGGAATATATTCCGAGGATTATGGTGTAGGTGTTCACTTAACTGCAATTGTTAGGCATAGAATATTATTGTGTTGTTCACTTATAGAATATGATGTTTAAATGAGGTTTTGACACATATTTAGTTGCATGCATTTTAGTTTTATCCTGTTAGGTATAATTTTATTATAATAATATGATTTTATTATTGTTTTGTTAAAAATTATGTATGGTCAAAAAGTTGGTAAGAGTGTCAAGTTGACAAGGGATGGTCTGTGGCAGTTACATAATCTGTCAACTTGCAAAGGGGTGGAGTCTAGCCTATCAAACAGGTCATAGCCAATGAGGCCACTGTGTGGGCATGGCATGCTCCAGAGGATTCTGGGAACTCCTGTATTCCTTCCTAGACGTGGGAGATACTCTGCTTTGTCTTCTTGCTGACAAGCCACATGGAGCTACACTGATGCAGCCAGAGCCCTGGAACTGGAGGAGCCACGTGGAGACCCATGCCAGGGCTAAGATGCTTTCACCACTGGATCAGTATTAGCATATGGGGTAATATCAGACTAACACAGCTTACTCAAACACCATGAATTTTGCATTTTAATTCCTCAGGATACAAGTGTGAAGGAGGTAGAATCCAGTGCACCCAGGGGATTTTCCATATTGGACCTCACTAATGCAGCCTCTTGTACATGCCGTGTACCTTGAAGTTCCAGGATTCAATGCCCCAGCATCCCACCACACATGGCCTGGGTCCCCAGGATACAACCAGGCCAATGTGGCCCATTCACTACATACCATCAGGGACAGTCCCCATCAAAGGTCTCCCAAATCATTTTTAGTCATTTTTTCCCCTCAACTGGAGATCATTCCTCCACTTTTTCTACCAACAGTCATGTGTTTGAGCTCCCCAAGACATACTTTGCAAGATTTTTTTTTTATTTGATGTATGTTATTATAGGTGTTCCAGGTCTCTTTTGATGAGTATTTACGTAGAATATACTTTTCAATCCCTTAAATTTCATTTTATCTCTATCTTAGTACACAAAGTGATGGATTATAGACAACATATAGTTGGTTCATTGTTTTCTAAATCTATAGAGAATTTAATCTATGTGAAGAATGAGAGGGTACCGCCCAAAAATGAATTTTTCCCCAAAAGTTATGTATTTACATTTTTTTAACCAAAAAACCTTATCACCTTCAAAGTCCTTTCCATTAGACTTAATACATTTGTCAAATCTGTGATTCCATTCTTGGAAACAGTTTTCAAGCTCATGTGTTTGCATGGCTGACAGCACCTCCCTCGTTTTTGATTCACCTCTTCTACTCATCAAATTGCTGTCCTTTCATGTCCCTCTTCATTTGCAGAAAACAAAAAGAAGTCACACAGGGCAAGGTCATGTGAGTAAGGTGCATCGGGCAAGAGATGCATACTGTTTTGGGCCCAAACTGGAGCAATGAGATGGCTGCATGAGCAGGTGCATTGTCATGGTGGCAAAAACCAATCCCCCGTCTG
>NW_022104679.1:0-1119 GCF_000313985.2 Echinops telfairi | reverse complement strand
GCCAGTGGGTGGAAAGTCTTGTGGATACAATGGCAGTGGAAGCATCTCAGCACTGACATGGGTCTCCACGTGACTCCTCCAACTCAAGGGCTCTGGCTCCATCAGCGTAGCTCCAAGTGGCTTGTCAACAGGAATGTCTCGCAGGGAGAGTATGTGTCCTGTCTCCAGGAATGAAGACAGGAGTTACCAGAATCTCCAGGAAAAGGGCATGCTCACACATAGGCTTCATTGGCTATGACCTGATTGACATACTGATTCCACCCCTTCTTTGAGTTGACAGTAGATTACATAACTGCCACAAAGACAAAGAAGTATCATTGATAAGGAAGACCAAAAAGGAATAGATGTTTTCGAATTGTAACGCAAGAATAGAATATTGAAATTGTCCTGAACTGTTAAAAGGACAAACAGGTCTACTTTGGAAGAAGTACAACTAGAGTGCTCCTTAAAGGAAAGGATGGCAAGACTTTGTCTTAGATACTTGGGACATGTTGTCAGGAGAGACCAGTCTCTGGAGAAGGACATCATGTTCCGTAATTGTGAGGTTGGCGCAGGATAGGGCAGTGTCATTTTGTTGGGCATAAGGTCACTATGGATTGGTACAAAATCAAAATCACCTAACAACAGCAACAATAGTTGAAGACATTAATTGAAAGTTTTGATAATAGATTAAACATGTATACAGAAGATTACAAAGAAGTAGAAGATTTACATGACATTATATAGAAAGAAAACATTTCACCAAATATCAGAAGAATATCCATTCTTCTCAAGTGTGCATGGATTATTAATTAGAATAGGCCCACATACTGAGCCACAAAACAAGTCTCAATGACTTTAAAAACACTGAAATCATTCAAAACACACTTTATTCAATCACAACGGAATAAAGTTAGAAATAACTGAAGAACAAAAAAAAAGGAAATTAAACACTTTTAAACAGCCAATGAGTCTAAGAAGAAATTACAAGAGAAATTAGAAAATTAATAAATAAGTAAAAATGAAAACACTACATATGTGTTAGTCTGGGTAGTTTAGAGAAACAAATCCACAGAAACTCATGTATAAGACAGAGAGTTATATAAAGGTTAAGTGAGCATCAAGAAAACATCCCAACCC
>NW_022104678.1:5495-6749 GCF_000313985.2 Echinops telfairi | reverse complement strand
CCTGTGTTGCAGGCTCTTATCTGTAGCAGTGTGCATTCTCTGGTCTAATCCTATTTGTAAGGTAGAATTTAGGTAATGATAGGTGAAGGAAGCACCAAAGAACTAGAGGAAGGTTGTGTGTTTCATTGGTGCTATACTGCACCTTGACTGGCTCATCTCTTCCCAGATGGCTTCACAGGAGAATTCTACCAAGAATTCAGGGAAGAACACCAATCCTACACAAACTCTTGCTATGAAGCTAGTATAACTCTGCTTCTTAAAGCGGACAAGGATCCCACAAGAATTGAGAACTACAGACCAATATCCCTAATGAACATCAATGCAGAAATCCTTAACAAAATACTGGCCAATAGAATATAAAAGCAAATAAAAAATAATAATTCACCATGACCAAGTGGGATTCATACAAGGGATGCAGGGGTGGTTCAATATACAAAAGACCATTAGTATTATTCACCACGTTGACATGAAAAATTATAAGAACCACATGATAATATAGATAGATGAGGAAAAGCATTTGACAACATCCAACACCCATTCCTGTTTAAGACACTCAAGAAGATAGGAATCAATATTATAATGCTATATATGAAAAACTAACAGCCAATGTGGTAATAATGGAGAAAAGATGAAAACAATTTCACTGAAAAAGGGGAGCAGACAACATGCTCCTTGTCCCCACTCATATTTAACACCGTACTAGAGGTCCTAGCTAACAACCTAAGACAAAAAAAAGACATTAAAGATATTCATCTGGGGAAGGAAGAGGTGAAACTATCATTATTCGCAGAAAATATGATTTTATACATAGAAAATCCCCGAAACTCCAAAAGTGGAGTGTTGGAAGCGATAGAGGAATATGGCAGAGTGGCAGGATACAAGATCAACAAACAAGTCTATCGGACTTTTCTACACATCAGACAAGATCACAGAAGAGGCCGTTAAAAAGGTAGTACCCTTTACAATAGCCAAGCACAAATTGAAATATCTAGGGATATACCTGACTAAAAAATATATATATATATATTTGTACAAGGAAAACTACAGAACACTATTATAAGAAACCAAGGGTGACCTCAACAAATGGAAGACTCTCCCATGCTCGGGGATTAGAAGACTCAATATAGTAAAGGTGTCAGTTCTGCCCAAGGCACTACATAAGTTTAATGCTATCCTCATACAAATACCATCATCCTTCTTCAGAGAATTGGAAAAACTGATTACCAACTTCAGATGGAGAGGGAAGAAGCCCAG
>NW_022104678.1:2511-3541 GCF_000313985.2 Echinops telfairi | reverse complement strand
TTTAGTAACAAGAGCATGACCTCTAAAAAGGGGGTCTAATGTGTTTGGCTGTTATGGGCATGTTTATAATTTAGATGAATGAATGGGTATGGAGAACAGTGGGTTTGATATTAGCAACCCCTTTTTCTGTTGCTGAAGTATAAGGTAGGGAGAGGCACAGCAGGCAAGGAGGCTGATAAGCCGCTTAAGTGCCTTTTAAAGAGCCTTGAAAACCAGGCTGAAGGTGCTGGGTTCTATCCTGTAGGCACCAGAGAGACAAAAATCATCATCAGGAAGATGAAGCATGCAGCAGTACAAAGGAGGAGATGAAGGAAAGAGAGGCAACTACCAGGTTGTTGCACTAGTCTAACAAGAAGTCCTAAGACCAAGGAAGAAGGCATGCTGGTCAGAAAAGCAGAAAAGGACAGATGGCTTTTTTTTTCCTTTGTTGTTTTCATGTTTTGTGAGTGTGTGTGTGTGTTTGTTTTCTTTTAAATCATTGTATTGGGGGCTCTTAACAGCTCTTATCATAATCCATACATACATACATTGTGTCAAACATATTTGAATATATGTTGCCATCATCATTTTCAAAACATTTTATTTCTACTTGAGCCCTTGGTATCAGCTCATTTCCCCACCTCCCCTCTCCCTCCCTCATGAACCCTTGATAATTTATAAATTTTTTCATATCTTACACTGACCAATGTCTCCCTTCCCCCACTTTTGTGCTGTCTGTCCCCCTTGGAAGGGGTTATATGTAGATCAATGTGATCGGTTCCCCACTTCCTCCCCCCACCTCCTCCTTACCCTCCTGGTAACGCTATGTTCATTATTGGTCCTGAGTGGTTTATCTGTCCTGGATTCTCTGTGTTTCAAGCTCTTATCTGTATCAGCATACATGCTCTGGTCTAGCCAGATTTGTAAGGTAGAATTGGAGTCATTATGGGAGGGGGGCAGGGAAGCATTAAAGAACTAGAGGAAAGTTGTGTGTTTCCTCAGTGCTATACTGCACCCTGACTGGCTCGTCTTATCCTTGTGACCCTTCTGT
>NW_022104678.1:0-965 GCF_000313985.2 Echinops telfairi | reverse complement strand
CATTATCTTTCACTTCATTTCTCCATGAACTTTTGGAAGCCTGCTGGTAAGTCAGAGCTGTGGAGAGATGGTTGCCAGTACCCGAGTGAGGCCCTTACCCCCTGCGTGCCCTTGGACAAGCTGCCTAATCTTGCCAAACCACAGCTTCCTAGAAAATGAGAGTGAGACTCTAACATAATAGCTAACGTACCAAGTCATTGCAAGGTACAGATGATAGAATAATAGGAAAATTTATGTTTTATGACTCATAAAGTGCCATTCTGATGTTTATTGTAATTCAAACAAGCTGGAGTTCTATCTGAACATATGTCTGAAAAGCATAGTTATATTAAAATATAATTCTGATGAATGCCTTTTGGAACACACAAAAAACAATAAGTCATCAAATTCTACCCATCTGCAACCAAAACAAAAGCCTAAGCAATCCAAGAAAGACTTTCATCTCTATTTAAAAAATAATAATAAGCCCTCCTTCTAGTATCTTGCTATGAGAAGATCGACAAGGAAGTTAGTTCTTCCGTGTGCCTGGCTGCGTGTCTGCCCTTTCCTGCTGCTGGCTGCCCTCACCCCATTTGCCCACGGCCCATCGAGCCCCCATTTGCCATCGCAGCCTTACATGCATGCATCCCCTTTGCCCTACTCACTGTCAGCGCCTGCCCCTCCTCCACGGTCTTAGAAACACAGCTAGACTCTTTCCCTGTGGGCTGACCTCCCCCAGCTCACCACTGCTAATGCAACACTTGTAGCTCACTCTTAAGAAACAGCTCCTCCCGCAAGCTGACCACCCCAGAGCCACCACTTACAGTCCCTCCCCAGTTCTCTTTCTTCACCCCCAGAGTGTAGCAGAGTTGGTTGTCATGCTCCTTGGAGTAGGCATGCACAAACACAACCTCCTGTAAAACTTTGTTCAGTGGTATCATGTGGCTCCTCATCCCCAGACCCAGGATTTCTTTAAATATTGTTTT
>NW_022104677.1:4970-6771 GCF_000313985.2 Echinops telfairi | reverse complement strand
ACTCAGCTTTTAGAGTGACATGGTAAGGTGTTTAGCTCCTGTTCCTTATCTTGGAAAGGTGCTTTCATGACCTGTTGCTTCTGCTCTCAATGCACCGTGCTACTGTGCAGGTGGTGGGACCATAAAACACAGTGCACTGTGTGCTGACCATGCAGATGGGTGAGAATTAGGTTAATAAAAATTCATTGAAAGTGCTTTGCCCTGAAGAAAGCAAGGTGCCTGCAATTTGGGGGAGTTTATGTGTTGACAGTGTAAAGAACTGGTACAAAGAAGGGTGCCTTGCCTCTGACTTTATAGTCTCCATATGGACAGGCAAAGAGTAAATTGACCACATCTGCTGCAAACCTGTGACTGTACCGTTGGGCCTTGAAGCTTTCTCACTAGCTCCCACAGCTCTTCTCCCCAGATCCAGGATACGATGTCGAACAAGGGAGTATGCCAATTTTCATACCTTTTGTATTCTTCTCAAGCTTTTTTTTCAAACTCAGAGGATCTTGGATATCCTTTAGGGAAGGAGGTGGAAATGTTTTTATTTGAAGGGAAAGAGAGTAAGAATGTTAGGCTTTGTAAGTCAACCGGACAAATGGATGAGTATTGTGTTGTACTCACTCTATTTTATTATAACACAACACATTTTCATGAAGCTTTTATTGATGAACTTAAAAATGTAAGAATCAGTACAATTGCTTCTGTTAATTTGTCTATTAATGATAGCAAATAGGATTACTTGTGTGGTACTTTTTCAGTTAGTTAGGGTTCAAAGTTAGTATTCTTTTTTATTAAATTGATTGCAAATATTCATTTCTCAGCTCATGAGCTATCCCTAAACAAGTGATAGACCAGTTAGGGCAGCTCAGACATGATTTACTAACTTTTACTTTAGGGAAAGCTTGCAATTGGGAGATTGCAAAATGTACATATTTGTTAAACTGATGCTGGAGTTTATCATAAGTATATGTCTGTAATTTTTTAATGGGGGCTTTTTGTGTTCAAAGCATGACAGATTCATATGTTGAAGGCCTCTTGATACTTGGATTAGGGCTTGGTTTCCAGGATCATTGTTATGGAATCAGTTCTATGGTGTGTGTGAGTTAGGGCATCAGGCAGAGATAGTAGAGAAATATTTGTGAAGAGTTCTCTTTTTTTTCGCGGGTGTAGCTTTTGTGATGTAGTGGGTTAAGGACTGTTGACAGTCACAAGGTTGGATGTTCAAACCCACCAGCCACTCCACAAAAGAAAGATGAGGCTCTCTGCTTCAGTGAATAGTTACATCCTCAGAATCCTTATGGAGTCTGCTCTTTCTAAAGAGTTGTTTTGAATTTGAAATCATTTATTTATTTATCTGTGGTTCTGTTCTACAGAGAGTATACGCACTTTTTCCTTCCATGCCTAGCCTAGAGTGAGTAGGGAAGGAAGAATATACTCCCTGAAGAGTGAAGATAAAAATAAAATAAAGACCCAGGGACAGTAAGAGGCAGCAGTCTTAACACAAATAATTGGTTTTTACTGAACCACTCGCATGAGGTTCAAAACGAGGCTCCATCCTCAACTATCTGTAAAGGTAATGAACATTAGTGAAGTCCATACACCGAAAACCAAGGCCGCTGCCATCAAGACAATTTTGTATAACTGTCTCTGTGGGTTTCCATGGCTCTAAATGTTCATAGGAAGAGAGAGCCTCATCTTTCTCCTGCAGAGAACCGTGGATTTGATCTGCTGACCTTGTGGTTAGCAGTCCAATGCATATCCACTATATCACCAAGGTTCCTGACGTCCATAAAGGGACTATTAAATTTTACAA
>NW_022104677.1:2786-4029 GCF_000313985.2 Echinops telfairi | reverse complement strand
AGCTCAAAGATTCATTGTATCGTATAAGCACAGAGTAAATACAGTGAGGTACGATGGAAAACACTGTATTTCTCAGATGAGAAAAGGGTTGGCTTCCACCCCGCCCTTTTAGTAAGTAGTTAGAAAATACAGATAAATGAAAACACAGAACTTGCTGAAACTCAAACTGATAGCATGTCATGACCTGGGAAATATGATTATCTTGAATCCCTGCTCCTGAGGCCCATTCAAAAAAGAACGCTTAGCCGAAAAGATCCCACAACAGTAACAGTCGATGGTCCATAATGGAATCGGAAGTTTGGAAGGTACAGGCTGGCTGATTAGCATGAAGTGTTCAGGGACCAGTCGCTCTTTCCAAAGAGAGGTATCCAAATGAAACTTGGCAGTGGTTCACCAATGGAAGTTCTTGCATCCTTTGGGGACTTTGTTGCATCTGGCTATGGATGGCTTTCACAAAATGTGTATTTCATGTATTAAGAAATTCATTAATTTATTCTCACTCTGACTTTTGGGAGGTAACATCCTGTCTGCTCCTCTGACAATATTTCAAACAGGCTTCCTTTAATACTTGGACGAGTAAGGAGGGAAGCAAATGGGACGTAGGATTGTGGACATCACTGTCAGCACTCTTTCTTTGTGAACAAAGAGTGCTCCAACACGGACTCTTCTGAGCCAGGGAATGAACAAAGGAGGGCGGATCATCCAGAGTGTCTAGTACTCTTTTGTCCTATTCAGCAGCTGCGTATACAGCGGGATCCAGATGTTCAGCAGTGAGCATTCTAAGCCAGCACAACTATAGCCCCTCGGAGGCAGGGATGTGCTCTCCTGAAGATATCGTGCTGAAGGAGAATGAAGTGTGAGGAGCTAACACAAGCAAAACTGACCCCCTGCAGCTCTGCCTTGCCCGGAAATGTTCCTTCGATGAGATCCAGGAATACGTGGAAAGAATACAGGCCAGACTCACATGCTGCTGAAAAGATTGGAACTACCAAAAGGACAAAGAGTAGTACCAGGAACAAGGACTGGGACAACGTCGTTTCTGTACCCTGCTTCATTCCCCACATTTGTTCCCATAGGAAATCCCACTTTCCGGGTCTAAAGAGTGTGAAGTCTTCATCGCCATTATTATGTTGATCTCACTACAGGAATATTAATTCATTATGCATGCTATCCAGATTTTATATTTTTTCCATTCATCCAGTAGAGCAGACACTAACCACATATAGCTACTGAATGGTTCAAA
>NW_022104677.1:0-894 GCF_000313985.2 Echinops telfairi | reverse complement strand
CAGTGATGGTCGGGACAGGGCAGTGTTTCATTCTGCGGACGAGAGTGTCGCTATGACTCTGAACTGACTTGATCGTCACTAACTACAACCACAAAGATCGATGCTTTTAACCAGAGGATAAGGCTTAGACGGGAGGCGAGGGAAGGAAGCTCAAAGATTCATTGTATCGTATAAGCACAGAGTAAATACAGTGAGGTACGATGGAAAACACTGTATTTCTCAGATGAGAAAAGGGTTGGCTTTTTTCCGCCCCCCTTTTAGTAAGTAGTTAGAGAAAGTTTTCAGAAGGGGAGTCAGAAATAACTTAAATATAAGAAGCTCTGTGAAAACAAGTCTGGAGGCAAGTTGAGTTTGGGAATTGGAAATTGAATAGACCAATGCTCGATTCTAATACCACAGGAGACCCATCAGAAGGGCCCCTCCTCCAAAATAGGCTCCTTACTTCAAGTCCAAAAACGTGGGTACAAGTTTCACGCATGTCTCATGCTAGTCAAGGTTAGGCAACTTATTTAGCCATTTGCCCAACAACAGGGGGCTGGGAAATGTGTGATTATATTTTCTCTTCTGCTTATCCTGTAACTCACTGCCCACTGGGTGAATTCCGACTCCTGTCTACCCCGGAGGACAGGGTAGAACTGCCCCTGTGAGTCTCTGAGGCTGCGATTCTTTACAGGAGTAAAAAGTCCTTTCCGTCTCCCTCAGAGTGGCTCCTGGTTTACAATGGCTGACCTTATGCCTTCAAAGCTCCTTCTCATCCCAGAGGGCCAATGAAACTTCTGGCTGCCTTGCTAAGCAAACTAGGAATATACGACATCTGTGTCCTTGGAGTTAGCATCTTGTTAAAGGTGTCAAGGTTATATCATTTTTTTTCCTTTTAAAAAAATCATTTTATTA
>NW_022104676.1:5197-6775 GCF_000313985.2 Echinops telfairi | reverse complement strand
CTTCTCTATGTGAAATTCCACAACTTGTCTGTAAGTTTGCCATACTGTGGTGTGGTGACTGACTGTCTGTTGCTCTGATGTTGGAAGTGATGCCACTGGTATGTCAAATACCAACAGAGTCACTCAGGTGACCAAGACCCAGAGGAGCTTCAAGAAGAAGACAGCCTAGGAAGAAGGAATACATGGGCCACTGTGAAAGGTTAGCCACTGAACATGCTATGAATCGCAAGGGAAATGTTATCTGACATAGTACTGGAAGAGGAACCCCTCAGGCTGAAGAGAACTCAGGACTGAAGAGCAGCCTGCTCGAAGTAGAGTCAACGTGAATTACATTGATGAAGCAAAGCTTTCCAACCATTCATTTTCTAAAGGGGCACAATTCAGAATGAGAAGAAATAGTTGCAAATAATCTACAAATAAACAGGAGGTTGAAGGTATGAATCTAGGAAAATTTGAAGCAGTGAAAAATTAAAAGGAACACATAAAGATGAATATCCTAGGTATGAGTGAGTTGAAATAAGCTGTTTTGAGCTATTTGGAATCAGGATGGTTTACAATGCTTTCTGCGATAGCATAATATTCATATGCCTACAAGGAAGAGTAGTTAAAATGGTTATTATTCAAATGTATGCTTCAATCACTAGAGTCAATGATAAAGAAGCAAAAGACTTCTATCAACTTCTTCCACCTGAAATTGATTAATCAAGCAATCAAGATGCATTGATAATTATTAGCCATTGGAATGAAAAGTTGGAAACAGAGAAGAAGAAACAGTAGTCAGAAAATATTATTTTGGTGATAGAAATGAATCTGGAGATCACATGCTAGAATTTTTCAGGGCCAATAACTTCATGCACGGTATGAAGGACATCATAGTTGGTATGTGGAGGGGCATCGACAAAGAGAGGTCCTCAATGAGGTGGATCAACACAGTCAGTGCCTGCATCAGTGAGTTTGGGCATGAGAACAATTGTGAGGAAGGCACAGTACCATGTACTGTTCCGTTCTGTGGTGCATAGGGTCGCTGTGGGTCAGAGCCAACTTGTTGCCACCTAACAACAGCAACAACAACAACAACAACAAAGAATGTCTTCACTGCAAATACCTTTTTCAAGCTGGGTGATATGAAGAATGAAGCATCAGGATCAGAGGGAGGCTTATTAACAATATGTGATATGCAGAAAACACAGCCTTCCTCGTTGAAATAAAGGAGGATTTGAAGAATTTGCTGATGACTACAGTCTTCACTATGGATTATAACTCAATGAAAAGAACAAAAATCCTCCCACTGGGTCAATAGACAACATAATAAATGGGAAAAAGATAAAAGAATGTCAAGCATTTCAATTTTCAAATCTATGTTTTGTAATTAGCCAATCTGATGCAGAAGTGTTAAAGAACAAAGCTAAGCTATGTCGTTTTCAAACACCTCGTAGGCATGTGAATGCTGGACCAAGAGTAAGGAATGGGCATGGTGTTGGAGAAGAATCTGGAAGGTATGGCGAGCTGACCTATGAACAAACCAATCTCTCCTGGAAGGGGAGGGTGAAGTAGATTCTCAATGAGATAGATTAGCAG
>NW_022104676.1:0-1430 GCF_000313985.2 Echinops telfairi | reverse complement strand
AATAATTTATGCAAGTTTGAAAATTTCAGGAAGAGCATTTTATGTTGGTCTTCAATTTTTAATTACTGTTCTATTTTAAGTTTAAAACATTACACTTTCACGCTCTAGAATCTGATTGAATTTGATTACTACACAGAATAAAGTATCAAAATGCAGGTACGTATGTTAATTGAAAAGGATTTAGAAAAAGACTTTCAGAGTTCAAAACAAACTCTCTTTGACAATGGTAAATGACAGTAATCTTATACACCATATGTGGATTTTCCCAGTGTGACATGACTTACATTAAAATTTATATTTGCTTTTCTTAACCCTTAACATTGTGGTAAAAGACTCTTTGCAATAAGATGGACAGAATTTTATAATATTCCTTTAGCAAATATTAAGAAACATTTTTACCTTGAGCTCACTGGATAATATAGGAAGGCCAATAGACATATGCCTTAACTTTAATGAGTTTACAAGCTGAAAGGGATGGTAAAATGTTCACAAATAAGGATAGAACCAGTTGAATTTAATGCCAAGCCGTTGAAGGCACTAAGCGTCACAGAGCAGAAGCACAGAAGATGAAGCTAGGAACAATTAAGTGACACCCAGGAAGGTTCCATGAACAAGGTGAAATTGGAGGGGAACTACAAAGGGGAAAGCAGGAGAAAGGGCATATATATATATTAAGTGAATGGAAAATGTTTGGGGAGGATCTCAGTGCACTGAGTAAGGAATTAGGAAAGCCAAGGAGACATGGAAAACATTTCAAGAGGAACTAATTTTATCAGAGCTGACTTGAGGAAGATTATTCTGGAGACACTTGACAATGGATCAAAGTGAGGAGAAAACTGGAAACAAAGAGATCTAATAAGAAAGGGTAGCAAGTGTTCCTATTAAAGGCAATGGGTCTGGATTTAGGTAATAAATATAAGCACAAAAATCATAAGATGTACAAAATTATACAGTATACAGCCGGCTAGTTGATCGCAAATGTAGTGTGGGTAGATCGCATGGCATTAAAAAAACAGATGTAAGCCTATCATCAATCCTGTCACTTAATTGATATACAGCGCAGCCAATCAGATGCAGTCTTAGGTGTCAAATGCATGCGCAAACAACTGCGCTAAGTGCAGCAAAACTGATCAACTAAGTTATTGCCAGTTTTTAGACCTTGGATTTTTTTCTCCCTCTTAAACGTAAGAAAGGGTATTAAAATGAGTGGGGGAGCAGGACCAAGTAAGAAGACAGAAACGTATCATTTTTATACAGAATGGGAGATTTTGACACTGCAAGCCGACATGCAGCTGAAGTTCAGAGCACATGAACAGTTCTGGAACTTACTCACAGAGGGAAAGGACCCAAACATGAGAAAATGTGCTACCTCCTTGACTGCATTATTCGGCTCTACTTATTTATGTGAGTCAGCCTTTTCTCACATAAAG
>NW_022104675.1:5461-6783 GCF_000313985.2 Echinops telfairi | reverse complement strand
TACCATTTCAGGGCTGAAGTTAGCTTAGCAGTACTGCTGATAGCGTCATGGTACAAACACAACTTTGATTGACAGATTATCTGAAAGCGATTTGCAGGCAACCACAGCCTGTGGGTTCCTTTCTTCAATGATGGGATTTCTGAGACAGTTCCAGGTCTCCCCAGTTTCATTGCTTTGTTTCTATTGCGTCCCATAGCAATCATGTGCACGAAGGAAAGACAGAAACAAAGGAAAGCGTTCCACAATTCTGTGACAGCTTTATGACCGTGGAAATGCTCGACTCCATTATTGCTGCCCTTAGGAAATTAGAGGGCCTTGAAAGCATGGGTTTGGATTTTTTTTAGGCTGGCCACACTGGAAAGAGGGAAAATGTACCTTACATAAGCATATATGTATCCATATGCCAATATAGAAGCATAGTGTATAGAGTATTCCATAGGGGACATCGTATTTCAATGAATAACCCCCTTTGGGTATTTTGTAATGCTCAAAACCAGCTGAAAAGAAATGATTCAGAATACTTGACACTAACCCAGGTACTTCAGACTACATTTTTTCTTCATCAATGTGATTCATTTAATAATTCACACTTCCAAATGCATTCATGCAAATGATCATTTTAGATTGTCATCCCATTTTAACATGTACGACACAAGCAATTTCCATTTTTGTTGGTGTTTCCCAGTTAAAATTGGGCATTTCAGACAAAAGCTTAACTTCACTCAAGGAAACACATCTAAGTTGTCTTGTTTTAGTATTATAAAATTAAGTTCCTAAAATTTTACGTAAAATAAATAGTGCTTAAAGCAAAGGAAGACGCTGCGATGTGCACAAGAAACAAAAGTAACGGAGGGAAATGCTATTCTGTACACTTTCCTGCAAAAATGAGCTACACATGGCACACAGATAGGCACGCATGTTGAACAGGGTGAGAAAGGTGAATGGGATTATACTCACAAATATATGACAGAGCTCCAAATAGTTTTTGGGACATGGGACATAAAACTAATATCATGTTTCTACAAACTTTTGGAAGCATTTTGAAGCCCCTCCAATACATAAGGAAATTTCCGTTTGTATTTATGTAAACTGTAAATATATCCTTGAGTATACCTGACTTTACAAGGGCAAAATTATGAGAACTTCTTACCTCTAGACAAACACCGTGAAGGAATGAGTTGCTGGGCCTGGGAGCTAAGGACCATAGTCTCAGGGGACATCAAGGTCAATTGGCACAACATAATCCACAAAGAAACGGTTTTCCATCCTACTTTGGCAAGCAGCGACAGGATCTTAAAAGCTTGTGTGTGGCCATGTGAGGT
>NW_022104675.1:2646-4206 GCF_000313985.2 Echinops telfairi | reverse complement strand
TTATTTTGGCCAGCATGGTCATTTTGGATCGTCTACCAGGTATTGTATAAGAAAAACTCTAGGTACTCTGATCGCAATGACCTTGCTCCAGAGTGTGGCTTCTATCACCACCTGAAAGCAGATGCATGTGAGGCGATCTTCAAATTCATCCGACATTGTGATTATTCAAGACTGCATTTCAGCTTTGTGAGGCTCTTTTGTTTTTAACCACTGGCTTTTCCGTTAACAATCAATTATTTAACCACTATGCCACCAAGGCTCCTGTCTTTCTATCTTATAATTTTATGTTATTTTTCTTATGCTCTTAATTCTGCTAGTAAATAAAAAATAATCTAACCATAAGGCCAAGCATAGGCTTAAGGGCTGTCAGAGAAAGGATAACCATAGCTATTGAGTGACCTGTAAAAGCAAGCCACTAATTACATTCTAGAATTCTCTGCTGTTTCTTCTTCACATGCTCTTTGATCCCAAGTGACACTTTTTAAAAAAAACTAACACAATAAGCTGATCCTAAGTAGTTACTAATAAAGGATCCCTCCTGACACAATGGTTAAGCATTTGGCTGCTAACCAAAAGGTCAGTGGTTCAAACCCACCAGCAGCTTTGAGGGAGAAACGACCTAGCATTCTACTCCTGTGAAATTCCCTGCCTAGGAAACACTATGGGACAGTTTTCTTCTAGACGATAGGGTTGCTATGGAACCCAGGTGGGGTTGTGAGTTGGGCTGTTAACAGAATGCTCAGGCTTCAAACCCATCAGTTGCTCCTCTGGAGAAAGAGGACACTTTCTGCTGCAGTAAAGATTGACAGCCTTCGAAACCCACAGGTACAGTTCTACTCTGTCTGTGGGGTCATTAGATCCTAGAGGGTCAGAATCCACTCGATAGCGGTCAATTTGGTTTCATTTGAGAGAGCAGCTGGAAATCCCAGAATGCAGAAGCTTGTTGATTTTACTCACTCTCATCTGCTTTACCAAGCATGATGTCCTTCGCCAGGCATCGTGCTCAAAATGTGTAAGGCAAGGTCTCACCATCCTGGCCTCTAAGAAGCATGCTGGAAGTACTTCTAAGACAAATGTGTCCTTTTAGCAGTCCACGGTACTTTCAATATTATTCACCAGCATCACGATTCAAATCTATTGATTCTTCTTCTGCCTTCCTTATTCAATGTACAACTTCCATGTGCATGTGAGGAAACTGAAAGTACCACGGCTTGCGTCAGGCACACCGTGGGCCTCAAAGTAACATCCTTGCTCTTCGATACTCGGAAAAGGCCACGTGCAGCCGATTTCTCCAGTGCAATGCGTTCTTTGAGCTCTTGACTGCTGCTTCCATGAAAATTGATTGAGGATTCAAGCAAGTCAAAATCCTTGATGACTTCAACCTTTTCCTGCCTTATCATGTTACCTATTGGTCCATTTGTGAAGATTTTGGTCTTCTTTACATTGAGGTGTAATCCATACAATCCTTGACTTTCATCAGCAAGGGCTTGAAGTCCTCCTGACTTTCAGCAAGCAAGGTTGGGTCATGTGCAGAGTGCAGGTTGTTCATAAGCTCTCCTC
>NW_022104675.1:0-1180 GCF_000313985.2 Echinops telfairi | reverse complement strand
TTGGCTTCTAATAGAAAGGATGGCGTTTTGAACCCACCAATGGCTCTGTAGAAAAAAGACATTGTGATCTACTCCCATAAGTATTGCAGACTTGGAAACATGATGTGCCAATTGCATTTTGTCACATAGAATCTCTGTGTCAAAGGTGGACCCAGCAGCACCTAACAGCAGCTGGCAGCAATAAGGATGTTCCAGGTATCTCATTGCAACCTACAATTAGGTTCACACTGCTCTGGCCATTTGATTTGGCTACCATCCCTCCAGCTGCCTAGGTGATCAGAGTACCAAACTCGACTGCTGGGAAGTTGATTTCAACTCACAGCAACCCTGCAGGGGGTTGGAGGCTGTACATGTTCATGGGCAGAGAGTCTCCTCTTGCTCATGAGGGGAAGTTGGAGGTGAATTGACAACCTGGCCGAGTTAGCAGTCTGACGCTTAGTTCTCCAGCGGAACCCTTTGCTAGAGATTATTTGAAATCATCATTATGATGTGTTCACCTGCTTTTCAGAAAAGGAAAGAAAAATGTTCGCGCAGAGCCTCACTTATTTTAAGATTTATATGAGAGAAGAGAACAGGCATTCCCTTCCACGCAGAAGTTCTGTGCTTTTGTGTTACATCTATATTTTTCTGTGGTGTCTATTTATGTAAGACTAGTAATGGCTCAAATAGTCTCACTATGCAGCCAAACTAGTTTTGGCTCCCCTAAAGACTTGTTCTAAAGAGATTTATGTTTTTCAGAAAACCATGAACAGACTTCGTACAGGTTTTCATTTCAGGAATTAAAAAGTAAATTTCCTTGAATCTAGACACCATCAAAATTTGTACAGTAATAGTAATTAGGTCAGAGTGGATGCTATAGAAAATTACATAAATTCAGTGACCCTCAGGGAAAAACAAAATGGCCCCGGGGCAGTGTATCGGCAGACCCCTATTTATCTATGCTATCCCTACATTGTCACGCAAAAGCTGGACAGTGAGTAAGGCAGGCTGAAGAAGAATGGAAGAATATTGAATATACCATGAACTGCCTACAGAATGAACAAATCTCTCTTGGAAGAAGTACAACCAGGATACTCCTTAGTGGCAAGATGACACACTTGGAGTAAGTTATCAGCAGGGCCTCGGTGCTTGGAGAAGGAACCCGTGGTTGGGAAAGTGGAGTGTCCGCAAAAAAGAGGAC
>NW_022104674.1:6014-6787 GCF_000313985.2 Echinops telfairi | reverse complement strand
AGCTCTGTGCACCCTCGCCCTAACTACTGAGGTGCCAGCTGCAGGCCCTCTCGGGGCCCCTGGTGGTGTGTGCCTGCCTGTGGAAATGGCACTTGGTCATTGCTATCAGATTGGCTCTGGCTCCTGGGCACCTTGTGTATCCGTACCAGGAAGTGGAGTCCGGCCCCACCGGCTCATGATCTTCTGTCAGTGGAGCAGGCCAGCTCCCTGAGGGTTTGTCTGGGTGCTGACTCTCCCAAACAAGGGGCCCTTGCCTGGTCTTTCCTGAGGAGCTTTCCCATTGCAGTTCTTCTGCGGTTGCTTGTCCTGGCCTCCCCAACCCAGTGCCATTGACCCAGTTAGGACTCATCGCAACTCAGCAGGACAGAGTAGAACTGCCCCATCCGGTTTCCAAGGTGGTCAGTCTTTGCAGACAGATGGCCACATCTTCCTCCCATTGTGCAGCCGGTGGATTCAAACTACTAACCTTTCCATGCGTAGCTGAGCACTTAACCAGAGTGTCACTGGGACACCTTCTGGCCATTCATGATCGGTTCTGTTTTCACCAGCAGCAAAGTTTAACGTTGCAGTTCATCTGTCTTCCTCCCAGCATTCTCCTCGGTGCTGAGGCTACATCCCCAGGGGAATGATTGTCTCTGAGAGGGATCACAGGGGATGTGTAAGGTAGAAATCAAGATGTCCCACATGGATCATGCTATCCAGTCCCAAATCCATGGATCAGCTGTCCCACTGGAAGCTTAGTTACACAGGTAGATGAACCCAAATCAAGTCAG
>NW_022104674.1:2826-3897 GCF_000313985.2 Echinops telfairi | reverse complement strand
ACGTGATCAATAAAGATCGGGTGATGGACCCAATCCCAGGAACTGGGAGCAAACAGGTAAGTCCTTCACCTCCGAGTAGTTCCGTGTGTGGCGGGAGGAACTGCAGAGTGGATTTCTACAAGTAACTCTACATACTGGATTCAAAATAGGTATTTTTAACAGGCATTGAAGGACTTGACCAGGAGCACCCCCCAACCCCAACCCAGCATCCTTTGAAAATGACTGGTTTAATCCCTTAGACAATCCTGTTAGTTATTTCAAAGGTAATATCTGTTTTTAACACTGCTCTTTTGAAAAATGGTAGGTGTATGGCCGGATCAATACCAGGGTGGCTTCTAGCAGCAAGTGACCTTGAGTCTTCCCCACCCATGCAGAGATGACCAGAGCTAGCTGAAGCAACTAGCAACAAGTGGCCTTGAATCTTCCGCACACACCTGCGGAGCTGACCAGAGCTGGCTAATGGCCCGCTTTGTTCTCGACCTGCTGCTCTGCACCTGGCAGCAGCACGGCCTGTTTGGCTCAGTGTCCACTTTGTTCTTGCCCACCGCCCTGCACCCGACACGAATACACCTGGAACCAGGAAGACACCTTACATTCCAGAAACCCAGATATACCTGTCCATATAAGCAGCAGCCCTGTAGCCTGCAGCGCGACTCCCCCAGCCCGGACATTGTGGACTGTGGGACTTTGCCCAGGCTGGGTTTTTTTCTCCCCCACCCCCCAAGGGACTCTTCTACAACCGAACCTCGGCGGTCGAGAATAGCGCGGTCAGTTTTGGACTCTGGTAAGCCCTGCCCTGTCACCTCTCCGTCCGAGCCTACCTGTCTGTGTCGCGGCCACGCCAGGGATGGCTTTCCGCTTCTGATGGGGACCCTGTTACCTGAGAGATGTCTCACTAGCAGGGGACCACCTCCGTTTAGTTTCCTCTAACTCAGGGGACGCCTTGTCTTAGGGGATAACTCTCCGGGGTGTCGGGGCATCATGGGCAATACTGAGTCCAAAATTAATCCTAAGACCCCCTTGAGCTGTCTCCTAAATTTCTCCAAATTAAAATTCTCCCAAAGCCTCCGT
>NW_022104674.1:0-1003 GCF_000313985.2 Echinops telfairi | reverse complement strand
CCTCTGGTTTATTGGACACGGGGCTATTCCATCCTTCCTTCGTCTGCCGGGCGTAGTCTCCCTTCCCCGGTCACTGTAATGGGGACTGATGGCACCTCCTCAGCCCCCAATCAAACCGCTTCTTGCTCTGCATCTTAAACCAACACCCTGTCTCCCATTCATTCCTAATAATCCCCTCATGTCCTGTGACACTTCTCGGACGAGACATTCTACAATGCCTTAAGGCCTCCATTTCCCTAAGACCTCAGCTGCCTCACGCTGCCCATCTCCTTTTTGCCGCTGTAGCCACTCTGGCGCCAGACGCTCCTCCCAGAGCAATATTCAGCCTCCAAAAACCTCCACCAATTCCGTGGAAACCTCCCATGTAAGGACTGGGCAATTAATTTTACGCACATGCCTAAACAGAAACATCTTAAATATTTGTTAACTTTGGTGGATACCTTTTCAGGGTGGATTAAAGCATTCCCTACCAGCCGGGAGACAGCCAATGTTGTTGCTCAAACTCTCCTAAAATCCATAATCCCTAGGTTTGGCCGTCCACATGCTATCCTGTCTGACAATGGCCCAGCCTTCATTTCGCAGCTGTCCCAACAGGTCTCAGCTGCCCGGGAGTAAATTGGAAGCTACATATTCCTTATCGCTCCCCGTCATCAGGCAAGGTTAAGCGTGCCAACGAACTTATAAGGTACCAGTTAACTAAGCTGTCCTTAGACGTCCACCTATCGTGGCCAGATCTCCTTCCTGTTGCCTAAACCCACTTCCGGGCTTCCCCCAGGAAGCCCGCAGGTCTCAGCCCGTTTAAAATTCTATACGGCCATCCATTTGTCCTATTCTCTGCCTCAGAATGAAACTCCGCTTTCAGCTTGCTTACCCACTCTATCTTTGCTCCGCAATGTACTCAGGTCCTACGCAGACCAACACCTTCCGGACGTAAAAAACACCCCTTCTGGGCACCCAATCCTTAACCTCTCCCCAGGAAACCAAGTCCTAGTAAAAACTCATC
>NW_022104673.1:4918-6794 GCF_000313985.2 Echinops telfairi | reverse complement strand
TTGTCAGGTTTACAGGAGAGATAGATACTGGTGAAATGCCTGAAACTATGTCCCTAATCCTCCCTTAGGCCTACAACTGAACTCATCCATGTGGCTCAATGTTTAGCCCCAAAATAGGTGTGTGAGGTGAAGAAAACACTAAGAAGGTACACATTCCTTAGAATAACCTCATTGCAGATCGAAAGGGCAGCATTTGCCTACGGACGAAATTCATTGGGCTGCGGGGGAGGAAAGCAGGAGCCTGCAGGGAGAGTGGAAGAATAACCGACGTGACAGTGCAGGGATGCTCCTCGGCACCAGGAAGCAAAATGCGCAGGATTGTGGGATGGAAAATGGATTGGCTCAATAAACCTCCATCCAATTCACAATAAAAAAAAGAAAAAACAAAATTAAGGTTCTTCTGATCCAACACCACTACTGCTCTGTGCGTTTGTTGTCCTGTGGTGACATCAGTGTTTCTGTGATGCTGGGAATTGTGTCCCTGGTATTCACATGCCAGCAGCATCACCAAACCATCAAGTTTCAGTTGAGTTTCCAGGCTAAGAACCAACTACAAAGAAGGAGTCAGCGGCCCACTTCCGGAGAAGTAAAGGAAACCTGTGTGTAGCAACAAAACATGTGGCCCTGCAGGCCTAACGATGGCCGCTAACATTGTCAGAGAGACCACAAGAGCCTGGGCCCCTCGGGTCAGAGGGCACTCGAAATGTGATTGATGCGGTGTTACTCTCAGAACCTGGAGCCCACCACGCTCAGGTGAATGGAGTAGAGCCTGTGGGAGTAAAGCCTTCAGGACCTTCATTTGCTGATAGGGCACAACTCAAAAGGACAAGAAACAGTGGCAAAAATCGGGACTTGGAATGCACAGAGCGTGGAAGTAGGGACATTGGAAAAATTAAATGGAACCCACATCAAGAGCCGCAGCATTCGTGGGCTGCGGTGGCCTGAAACTGGCCATTCTGAACCGGAACATCGTGGCTTACTGTGCCAGAAATGACACAAGTCAAGAGGAATGACACTGCATTCATAGTTACAAAGGACATGTCTAGATCGATTGAAGTACAACGCAGCTGTGATACGATATCTATCCACCGTAAAGGCAATCTAGTCAGAACAACATTATTCCGATTCAGGCAGGAACCACGAAAGTGAGAAAGAAGGTGGAGAATTGTGACAATGTCTTCAGTCTGATAATGGTCAAACATACAATCAAGATGCATCGATAATTATTGGTGATTGGAATGTAAAAGTTAGAAACAAAGAGGAAGGGATAGTAGTTGGAAAATATGGTCTTATGATAGAAACGAAGCTTAAGATTTCATGATAGAGTTTTGCAAGACCAGTGACTTCTTCATTACTTTGGGCAACAACACAAATGGCAGACTTCTGCACACGGACTTCTCCGGATGGAGTACACAAAAACCAAATCGACTACTTTTTCAGGGAGAGATGATGGAGAAGCTCAGTATCAGCAGCTAGAACTAATCCAAGGGCTGACTATGGAACAGGCCATCAATTGCTCATATGTAAATTCAAGTTGAAGCTAAAGAAATTGAAAACAAGTCTATGAGAGCCAAATTATAACCTTCAGTATATCCCACTCGAATTTCAAGACAGATTTGCTGTATTGACACTAATGACAGAAAATGTGCCGAGCTGTGGAATACATCAAGAGTATCAGACATGAAAAAAGCAAAAGGTCATGACAACAGAAAAAGAAATGATCAAAGAGGATATCAGAAGAGACTGGAACCTGCTCCTAATCATAAAAAATAACTAAGTGAAATGGAAGAAATGATGAAGTCAGAGAGCAGAACAGAAAATGTCAAAGGGCAGCTCAGGAAGATAAAGTCAGATGTTATAATGGAATGGTAGAGAC
>NW_022104673.1:2978-4084 GCF_000313985.2 Echinops telfairi | reverse complement strand
GGGGAAAAATGAGGAGCTGATGCCAGGGGCTTAAGTGGAGAGCAAATGTTTTGAGAATGATGAGGGCAATGAATGTACAAATGTGTTTTACACAATTGATGTATGTGTGGATTTTGATAAGAGTTGTATGAGCCCCTAATAAAACAATTTTTAAAAATCGAGAGAGAAAAAAATCGAGAAAGGTGTTCATCAGTGTTGTATCCTCTCACCATACTTCAATCCATGTACTAAGCAAATAATTAGAGACGTTGAAGTACGTGAAGAAGAATGTGGCATCGGCACTGAAGGAAAGCTTACTAACCTGCACTACGCACCCATGAAACAACCGTGCTTGCTGCGAGCGAGGGCTCGGGCGTTTGCTAATGAAGATCAAGGACCGCGGCCTTCTGCAAGGGTCACGACTGTAAAGATGATGAACATCCCCCCAACTGGACCAACAGTCACATGATAAATGGAGAAAAGATTGAAGTTGCCAAGGATTAGTTCTTGCTTGGATCTACAAGCGATGTTCATGGACGCAGCAGACCAGAGATCCAATGACATTGCACTGGGCAAATCTGGTGCATCTGTTTAGAGTTGAAATTCAGGGAAGTTACTCTGCGGAGTAAGGTGCAAGCCATAGTACTTCCATTCACCTTCTATGCATGTGAAAATTGGACAATGAGTAAGGGAGACCAAAGCAAAATTGATGCATTTGAATTGTGCTTCTGGAGAATATTGACAGCCCTGTGGACTGCTAAAAGGACAAACAAATCCGGGTTGGAAGAAGGAAGGTCAAAGTTGTCCTTAGAAGCGAGGATGGAAAGATTTCATCTTACGTATCTTGGACGTACTGTCAGGAGAGACCAGCCAGTCCTGGAGAAGGACATCAGGCTGGGTGAAGTCGAAGGGCAGTGAAAAGGGAGTCCTGCAGGAGGCGGACTGATAGTCGCTGCCACAGTGGGCTCAAGCACGGCAACAGTTGCGAGAGCTGGGCTTGGCTGCGTTCCATTGTGCACAGGGTTGCTGTGGCCAGAAGCACTTGTTGGCACCTGACAGCAACGGTGAGAGCACATCCAAGAGGGAGTTCAGAACGCCTCATTGGCATGGCATGTACGGCTCTGGGA
>NW_022104673.1:0-1487 GCF_000313985.2 Echinops telfairi | reverse complement strand
TGGGGGCTGATTGATATCATGATAAAGGACACAGGGAAGCAGCCAGTGCCATGTAAACTGCTGTGAGTGCTTTTCCCGAAAAGATTGAGGAGGAGAAAGGCAGAAGACAGTTCCACCGGCTCCCCTGGTGCTGGGGGGAGTCAGGGACACCCGTGCTCGGAACCGTCCAGCTTGGTGCTGCAGTTGCGCAGTTGGCACCCCCATTCAGGGACCCTCGAGGAGTCAAACACTTTTAAAACCATAGAAGAAGGAATACTAACTCATTCATTTTATGATCTCTTGATCCCAAAACTAGGCAAAGACAGCACACACAAAAAGGAAAATTACAGACGAACATTTCTTATGAATTCTCAACGAAATTGTAGCCAACTGAATTTGACAACATAGTAAAGAAAAATGTACATTAGAATCAAGTAGGATCCATACGAGGAGTGCACGGTCGATTCAACATTAGAAAACAATGTAATATCCTACGGTCAAAGGAACCATATAACCATCTAGTGACCCAAGAAAGCATTTGATAAAGTCCAACAGGCTTTCCTCATAAAACTGTCAGCAAAATAGGACCGGAAGAGAAATTCCTCAAAATGCCCACTGCAATCAAGTTGCTTCCAATTCATAACGACACTATGCAGGATGTCTGACTGTACATCTTTGCCAGAGCCTAACAGCGTCTTTCTTCCATAGAGCAGTGGAAGGGCTAAAACCACCAACCCAGTGGTTAGCAGCCCACCATCTACCCAGGCTCCTCGCCAGACCTCATTGCCAAGTCAGCAACCAACTCTCTTCTTCGTGGGAAAACCTGAGAGTCTTCCTCTTGAGAACAGGATGGGACAAGGATGCCCGTCCTCAGCACTGGAATTCTATCTCGTACTCCAACAAGAGGGGGGATCGGTGCTCACTCTGGAAAAGGGGAAATGCGTCTGTCTCTCTTTACCAAGGACATCGAGAATCGCAGACATTCCACAAGAAAAAGAAGAGAAAAGTTGAGCAAAGAAGGTCAACACAAAAACCCATTGGTTTCTTCTACACGGAGGACTCCAAAAAGAAAATCAAGGGAACAATGATAAAATTTCCTGGAATAACCCTAACCAGGGATATAAGATACTTATAGAATGAAAACTATAAACCATTGCTGCCAGAAACTAAGGGACACGACAGGCATGGAAGTGCAGTCCAATCTTCATGGATTTGAAAGACTTGCATCGTGACAAGGTCAGTGTAATCCCAAAGGATCTACAGATATAGTGTAGCCCCTGTCTCAACCCAGCAACGTTGTGAACTGAAATGGATAGTAAGTCAGCTTCACATGAAAAGCAAAGCACCTCCAAACAGCCAAAGCAACATCAGAGGACAAAACAGGAGTCCTCCCACTCCCTGGTCCCAAGACATTGGCATACAGCCAAATAACTCGAGTGGCCTGGCACTGGCTCGCCACACAGATCACTAAAATAGAACTCAGAACCCAGAAATAAATCCATCCATCA
>NW_022104672.1:5679-6747 GCF_000313985.2 Echinops telfairi | reverse complement strand
TCAAACTTGTATAGTGCCTTGGGCAGAACTGACATCTTTACTCTATTGAATCTTCCAATCTGTGAGTATGGAATATTCTTCCATTTGTTGAGGTCACTCTTGGTTTCTTGTAATAGTGTTTTGTAGTTTTCCTCATAAAAATCTTTTGTCTGTTTTAGTCAGGTATATTCCAAGATATTTCAATTTGTGGTTAGACATTGTAAAGTGTACTACATTTTTTATTGCCTCTTCTGTGATCTTTTCTGATGTATATAGCAGTCTGATAGACTTCTGTTTTTTTATCTTGTATCTTGCCACACTGCCATATTCCTCTATCGCTTCCAACACTCCACTTGTGGAGTTTTTTAATATAAGAAATCATATTGTCTGCGAATAACGATAGTTTTGCCTCTTCCATCCCCAGAAAAATACGTTTTGTGTCTTTTCCTTGCCTTATGTTGTTAGCTAGGACCTCCAGTATGATGTTAAATAGGAGTGGGGACATGGGGCATCCTTATCTGGTCCCCTTTTTGAGTGGAATTGTGTTTGTCTTTTCTTCGTTGACTACCAGGTTGGCTGTTGGTTTTTCATATATAGCTTGTGTAATATTGAGGAATTTCCTTCCATTCCTATCTTCTTGAGTGTCTTAAACAGAAATGGGTATTGGATGTTGTCAAATGCTTTATCTCCATCTGTTGATATTATCATGTGGTTCTTATTTCCCAAGTCATTACAAAGAATGACATTAATGGTCTTTCATATGTTGAACCATCCCTGCATCCCTGGTATGAATCCCACTTGGTCATGGGGAATTATTTGTCTTATATGCTTTTGTATTCTATTGGCCACTATCTTGTTAATAAGGATTTTTGTATCGATGTTCTTTAGGAATATTGGTCTGTAGTTTTCCATTCCTGTGGGACCATGACTGGTTCAGGTATCAGAGTTATATTAGCTTTATAGAAGAAGTGTGGGAGTTTTCCATCTTTTTCTATGTTCTGAAAGAGTTTGTGTAGGATTGGTGTCAGTTCTTCCCTGGATGCTTGGCAGATTTCCCCTGTGAAGCTATCTGGCCCAGGGGATTTTTTT
>NW_022104672.1:3108-4351 GCF_000313985.2 Echinops telfairi | reverse complement strand
CATTCTGTATTTCTGTGATGCACAATGAACACCCATGGAAGAAACAAACAAGAATTCACACAACAGATTGCATTGAGTAAAGGTGTTAAAAATGACTTCGTGAATATGCTTAAAATACTTTCCAGAAAATATGGCCAGACATTCTATAACCACCTATTCTAAGAAAATATCTCAAAAACAAAGCCAATAAAACAAACAAAAATAAGACCAATGAATAATAGGATTTAATATATTTGTATCTTTGCAACTTGAATGTCTCCTTCAGTCAAGTACCTATTCATGCCCTTTGCCTATTTGTACTTCCAAAACTACATTTTTCCCTGGCACAACTGGTATTAAGTGAGATGTTATGATAAAGAAAGAGGAGTGAACTCTCAAGAGAATATGAGAGAAATGAAAAAACATGGTAGAATAAATGTTCACTATTAATTGAGGGTTTCAATGAGTTCAGAATTTCCTAACATTCTCTATTCCTTTTCTCTACACCTCTCCAAGACTGACTTCCCTCTCCTATCATAGTTTCCAGCACTCTACTTCCCGCCTCCCCATTCACAACCCTGCTGCCTCTTTGTTCTACTCCAAAACAACGGACTCCTCCTCACCCCTGGATATTCATGTTCCCTTCTCCCTATGTTTATTCCCCCTCAGTGTCTCACCACATTGACTTTCAACATGAAAAGCACCGGAAGATTCCATTACAGGAACATCTTCCCTGACCGCAGGTCCTAAGGTGAATGACACAGAAAACAAGAAATTACTCATTACTGCATTTTCCTGATTCCAGTTCTAATTCACCAGCAAACTGACACAGCCCTGACCCCTGCCTCCTGCCACTCCATAATGTGCCTTTTTCTCTTGGGTCATTCTTTTCATATTTCATCCTTACGAATTTTTCAGGCCACTTTTTCACAATGAGGCATTTCCCATACACTCTCCATTGAGCATGATGAGTCATGTTTTACCTTGACAATCTCCACATGCAGTTCTGTGCTTCCCCGGGAAGATACACCATGCAGTTGCTTGTCCCAACTCAGCCTTTTTTGACATGAAGGGAAGGCATCCATAGAATGTTCTAAACCATTCAAGAGTTCCTTTGCAAATGATAAGAAGCAAAGCCTGAGCTCCTGACAATTAAAAAGCAAACAAACAAAGAACAAATAAACACATTTTGAAATGCTTCATTACATTGTTTATACTTTTTCTGCCATTTCTCCTAGATAATAAATTTTAAAATGCCAGGTTT
>NW_022104672.1:0-1122 GCF_000313985.2 Echinops telfairi | reverse complement strand
TGTGCTGAAAGGGGTTTGTCCTTGTTGCTATTTTAACAGGTTATTTTATCAGGAACAAGTTTGTGTGCTTGGACATGAGTGAGAGACACGTTGAATACATCAGCTGGTTTTCCTGCCCAGGATATCTGCGCTTGCAGAAGTCCAGAGTGAGGTGCATCTAGTGGTGTATGGAGGTGCCTAGGGTATCTCTGAGATTCTCCAGTGCAACCTCTACATTGCCCTTCAGTAGCTATGCTTGAACTGTGTCCACCAGGCTCCAGGGAAGGACCTGCAGTGGGTCTCAAGTATTAGTAACAGTGGTGACGGTGCATACTACAAAAACTTCTCCAAGATGTCTTTGTATCTCAAAGAACATGCTGTATCTGCATATGAACAGCCTGAAATTCGAAGACACGCCTTTGTAGTTCTTTGCTGCTACCATCACAGTGAGGAGAATTCAGATTGAACCAGGACAGGAACCTCCCCTGCAGGAAGGAAACAGGCTTCCATGGGGCGCTCAGGACCCACCGAGCACAGGCCTCAGGCCCAGGAACAGGTGCAGATGGAGGTTTGAGCTGCTTTCCTGTTGTGGTATTGACATTCTTCTCCATCTCGCAATTTCCTCCAGAGAATCTCTCTACTTTTATAATGCCAGTTGTGCCTATTCCTGACATTTCATACATTAAAAAAAAAAGTACTAACACAAGAAAGCATACTTCAGATAAAGCAGCCTATTTTTTGTGTGGAGGAAGATGATTCTTCCAGATGGTCCTCAGGATCAGGGTCCAGATGAAACTCAGGGAACTTGGAGTTTTGAATCTAATGAGTTTGGGGGAAGATGGAGTAACTGGGTGCTGCCAGAGGTGAGATGTTTGAATTGAATAAGAAAGTCTGGCTATTCAAACTTACCAAGTGATGCCTGAAGAGAAAGACTTGGTGATGTACTTCTGAAGGGATAGACTGAGCAGAGGCATCCATAGAAATCCCCAATTGTGACATTGAGTTCTAGGTTAGAGTTATGCAGGCAGTAGGTAGGTAATGAACCACATTAAAGCAGAATGTGGATCCCATATGGCTCTCATCTTCAGTAGGAAGGGTGCAGGTCAGACTCAACACTATTCTGAAGTCTCTTTCTATTTTTTT
>NW_022104671.1:5136-6791 GCF_000313985.2 Echinops telfairi | reverse complement strand
TTGGAGGCAGCTCTCTCTCTCTCTCTGCTTACTTCCTGAGAGATGCTCTACTGATAAGACAAATGGCACTACGCTGATAGACCCCATGCTCTGGGAACTGGAGACGTGGAGACCCCTGCACGTGGAGACCCCTGGCAGCACTGAGATGCTTACATCACCACTGCATCCTCAAGACTTTGCAACCACAGGCCTGAGATCTTCCCGCATTCGGCATCATTGCATGTGTTTAATGAGGCTGAAGAGGAAGTTATAGATTGGTATCAGACATATGGGCTAATATCAAACTTCAGATAGATCTGGACTGAGCCGGGATGTTTCTCAATATTCAATTGCTCTTGTATATAAAGCTCTTTCCTGTACACATATGAGTGTCTCTATGAATTTGTTTCTCTACTCTATCAAGCCTAACACAACATCCAGTGAGATAATTGATATGTAAGCTTTTGTAACTGTCATTTTGTGTTACATATGTGTGTGCTGTGTGTTTAGACGTGTATTGTGTTTAGTTTCTTTGTTCTTCCTGTCGTATTTCCTTGCTTTGGGTGTTGCTCTGTAGTGTTGGTTTTTGTTCCTTTCAGCGTTGTGTGCTGTCGCTGTTGGTCTTTTGGCCATCGTACTTCATTGAGTATTTTTTGTAGTGGTGGTCTTGTTTTTGTAAATTCTTTTAGTTTCTCCTTGTCTTGGAATACTTTTATTTCTCCATTATATTTGAGTGACAATTTTTCTCGGGACAGGATTCTAGGTTCACAGTTTTTTTTGCGTGCCCTCCCCTAGTACATCACACCATTGTCTTCTTGGCTGCGTGGTTTCTGCTATGAGAGCTGAGGCTATTCTAATTGCTGACCTTTGTATGTCTTTGAACTTTTTTCTCCGGCTGCTCTTAGACTTTTCCCCTCGTCTGTGATATTAGACAGCTTGACTAAATATGCTGGGGGGTGTTCCTTTTGGGGTCTCGCGTCCGGCTTCCAGAATAGTTATTCTTCCTCCTTTTGGCTTTGAGGAAAGTGTCCTCTTTGAGGAAAGAGCAGGAGCTCCTGGTGTGTTCTCTGTGTGGATGCGTTCGTTTGGTTCTTCCTCTTCTGGAATCCCTGTGATGCGCAGGTTGTTCCTCTTGTTGGGCCTCACATTGTTCTCCAGCTTCTCTCCGCCGCTTTGCGCTCTCTGTTATGTGTTCTTCTTTCAGGCTGGAGTCTGTAGGTTTGTCTTCCGTCTCACCAATTTGGGTTCCATCTCTTCAACTCTGCTTCTGTGTTCCTTGATAGTATCGTTCTATCCCTTTATAGTATTGTTTAATTCTCCTACTGTCGTGTTTGATATTTGTGTTTCTGTTTGGTGTTTTTCTTCTACAGCATGTAGTGAGGTTACTCGCTTTTCTATTGTTTCACTTTTCCTCTCCGTTAGGTGATGCAGTAGAGGGGTGGTGGACAGTTTGTGTTAAGTATCTGGCTGTGTGTGTGCACGGTGGGGTAAGATTAGTGTTAGCTTAGGTGTTTGGGGAGCGGTCGGAGGGTGGGAGAGGAAGTGCTAGCAGAGGGAGAAAGGAAGAAGTAACAGGCAAAAGAAGAAGAGCAAGAAAAATGTGAGGGACTAGGTTGTGTTGGTTGGTAGGTTAAAAGAAGGGAAGGTAGATCCAAAGAATGCCTGTTTGCCACGAT
>NW_022104671.1:2771-4307 GCF_000313985.2 Echinops telfairi | reverse complement strand
CTGTTCGTTGAATCAGGTCAGAGGGAATGGGATTCACTCTTCAGGTCTTTGGGATGGTGTGGCTGACCAAGTAGGGGTGGGAGAATGGGATCTATGCTGATTGCCTAGCTAGGTGGCAGAATCAAGCAATACCCTAATCAGAGGGCACTTGGCTTATGTGAGAGGGTTAGGATACTGACCAGGGGCTGACCTGGACCTCGCTATCCTGGTCAGCTTGGTGGATAGCTACGTATCTGCCCAGGGAGTGACATCTGGGTCACTGGGCTTCTAGTCTCTGTCTCAAACCTAAACTACCTGTCTACGCTGAAGTTGCTAATTGTTTTGTTATGCTAATACTTTGTTAATGCAGCAGGCGTGTGTGAACTTCAGCCCAGAGCAGTTTAAGGAGGAAAAGAGAGTGGAAAATAAAAGGAAAAATCATTTCCTCGAGCTGGCCCTGGAGAAGCTGATCTGGGATGGAGGCCCCTGTGCTTTTCTGCAGAGTGTAGCTATTTACTATTTATTACTGTTCTTTCTGAAGATGGGGGGTCTACGTGGGGGTGGAGGTATACCATGAACAGACATATGCACCCCTATGTTTATTACAGCACTTTCTACAATAGCAAAACCATGGAAGCAACCTCAACCCCCAACTATAGAGGAATGGATACACAAGCTCTGGCACATTCATACCATGGAATTTTAACACTGCAGGACAGAAGAAAAAGTAGAGAACATTGCGCTCAGCAAACTCGATCAGTCTTACGAAGATGCAATTTCCTACCACTGTGGTTATTAGGAGCACAAAGAAGAGGAGTGAACTTGGCTTAGACACCAATAGACAGGTTCGTGAGGACTAACGTGTCCAGGGATGGGAGTGGAGAAGGGAGATGGTAGAGATGGTGGGTGGGTGGGTGGAACAGAGAGGGTTTCATATGAAAAAAAAACTGCAGTAAATACGGTGCCATTTGCTTCATGAGTGAAAAGGAAGAAAGAAAACCTCCAATTCCTTACTCCTCCGATCTTATGTTGTTCAGAACAACATTAGGAAAAAGTAGGAAAAGTAAAAATGAGGTGAGCTTGGGGTCTTTAATGAAATATACATTTCTTTCCAACACAGAAAATGTTTTATTTATTTATTTAAAAAATCATTTTATTACGGGCTCAAACAGCTCTTATCACAATACATACACACATCCATTGTGTCAAGCACATGTGTACCTATGTACCATCATCATTTTCAAAGCATCTTCTTTCTACTTGCACCCTTGGTAGCAGCACCTCATTCCCCACCACCACCAGCTCCCTCCCTCATGAGCCCTTGATAATTTATAAATTATTATTTTTTCATGTCTTACACTGGCCGATGTCTCCCTTCACCCACTTTTATGTTGTCCACCCCCTGGGAGGGGTTATATGTCAATTATTGTGATCAATTCCCTCCCCCTCTCTCCCCCCACCTACCCCTTACCCTGCTGGTATGGCTTCTATCCTTATTGGTCCTGAGGGGTTTATCTGTCCTGGATTCCCTGTGTTTCCAGCTCTTATCTGTACCCA
>NW_022104671.1:0-1833 GCF_000313985.2 Echinops telfairi | reverse complement strand
CTCTTTCCCCCTTGTCTAGGGTTCTGTAAATGCATTGCTCCTTTCAAAAAATTCACTGTTATGTGTTTGTCTGTTTTTGTCTACTGTGTTTTTACCTTGAGTTTAGTATAGTATCACTCTGATCATCTTAATTTGGAAGGTTTTACACTGGGAATCTAAACCACAAAGTTGCTGATTCAAAACCACCAGTCGGTGCATCTGAGCAGGGAGAGTGCTTCTGTTGATATTTACAGACTTGGAATCCCCCCGTGGGGCCCCAGTGAGTCAGAATTGACCTAGTGGTAGTGGGCTGAGCCACCTTTATGATTTTCACTATTCTGCTGATTTGGGGCATATTGAGCTCTTCCCCTTAACGTTTGTAAAAAACGCAAGTGTAGATAATTCTCCTGAGATCTTTCTGTTGATTCACTATAGGCGTGTTTATAGCTACCACCTTTCTTTCACTGAATCGCAAAGCGCTTTCGTATCTTCTGTGAGTTGTTCTTAGACATAGTCTTTCTTGCTGTGTTGGCGGCTGTCCTGTCTACCTGACCCACGGTGACAGGAGAGCAGCCTGCCCGGCGCTGTGCCAGCCTCACAGTCACTCTGATGTTGGGTCCATGTTGCAGCCATGGCCGGTGTCTTCTTAGGAAAGTGAATTTTCGAGCTTTGTGAATTTCTTTCTGTGTGAGTTCTAACTTGAACCCAGTGTCTCTGCCGACATACTTTGGAAAAGTTTAAATCATTTCATTATTTTTGAAACTTGTCCCGTGTGCTAGCATATGTTTTGTTGCAATGTTATCCGTGCTCACTTGAAAGATCTGCACCCTGCTGTGTTTGGTGCGCCCTCTATCAGTGCAGGCTTTGTCTGGGCCTTTGTCGTGTCGGTGAAGTCCTGCATGTAATTGCTGATGTGCTGCTTAGAGATTCCGTCTGCAACACTTGCTTTATTTGTGCCAACATGGCCCCGCTGGTAAGATAGGAATGAACATTAGCCTGTCAGGTAACAACTTGATGACCTCATTTGGAGGTACCAGACAAATGGCTCGGTGGATGTGTGCCATCTCTGCCTTCACCTCCCTGCTGGTGAGACATGCTGAGATCTGCAAGAGCCTTTTTTGCCAGAAGAATTTGCACCCACTGGCTGGTGAAATTCCGGTGTACTGCATGATTGCATGTGGCTTTGTGAGTCTGTGGTGTTTTATTGATGTCTGAGTGCTTCTATATCTAAAGTGCTGACATACATGAATATGACATATACATATACGACTCTGGATTTGTTGCTCTGGTCAACCTGGCCCAACACATTATTGTGCTGAGGGTGGGGCACCTCACAAAGATGGAGAGTGGAGGCTTGTGTGACCTCTGCTTAACTTCAGGTTTTCTTCTTTAGCTTGCTGGAGGTCAGATATGGCCATGCAGTTTACTGGTTTGTTTTCTGGAAGAGACATGGTCAGGGAAGGTTTTAATTCCTGAAAGTTGTCTTTGGTGAATCCTGTTTGAAATGGCAAAAACGAATGTGATAAGTGTAAATTTTAAGCTCAGGGCACGAAATCACCCCTGGAACTTCTCTGAGACCATGCTGCCTAGTCAAAATGGCTGACAGAAGTCTCTGCCCTGGCCTGTGCAGCCAGAGGCCTAAGACCATGCGATAGGTAGGTTTATTGTGCCCACCTGGCCAATAGGAACATGTGGTATTAATAAGGTCACAGTTCGATTGGAGGCCAAAGAGGTCAATGGCTCGGCCAGCCCCGCCTCTCTCTCTTGCTCTCTGGTGATTGGACCAGCATGCGACTGCTTTAGCTAGTTCTCTGCCTCAACTTGTGAGTTAAACTACCTGTGGGACATCCAACC
>NW_022104670.1:5364-6767 GCF_000313985.2 Echinops telfairi | reverse complement strand
TGAACAATTGAATTGTATCTGAGAGGAGTTAATGAAATGTTATTGATGAGTAAACATAGCTGTAGGGTAGGAGGGAGAAAAATACACACACACACACACACACACACACACACACACATCTCAGATGGCCTTTGGGCTTCTACTGAAATCCTGCTTCAGTATAAGAATGGTTTGTTTTACTAATGTGGCATTACAGGATACTAGATTGTGTAAGATATGTCAAATATATATATACTGATAGAATACTTTGTTTTTTTAATGAGTGCAAGTATGCCAAACAAAGTAAATGGTGTCTTACCAAACTAAAAAATAATGGTCAATGCTTGAACACAGGTTTGAAAGTTAGTAGTGAGCAGCAGCGCTAGTTGAAGCAAATATGAGGCTCACTGCTCTTTTTTGTTTTGTTCTCTGACTTCCTTTGGATGTGGGTTCGAGCCATATAACTGGTTCTGGCCAGGCCTTTGTGTATTTCATTATAATGCTTTATTTTGTCTTCTCTTGAACTCCATTGACTTTTAATACAAAACTCAAAAAGACTTTTAATTGTGAATCAAATGAGGTTTACATTTCAGACAACCACTTTTGTATTCAACAACTTACATTTCTTATCACACCTCCCAACAGCTTTCTCTGCCTCGCTTTGATTTCCTTTCTCCCTCTTGAAGCATATTATTTTTCCCTTCATCAAAGTTAATATTTGTCAATCCTTCAGTTTCCTAGTCAGCTTTTCTGCTTCATCATTCTTTTTCATGACTATGTTCAAGATGACATTGTACTGTCTCATCCAGTTACTAAGTTGTTTCATTCTTGCCTGTCTTTCTAAGGTTTTCGTTTTGTCTTGTTTGTTTTACTTTCTTCCATGCATTGTTTCCGATGACATCCTACAGCACACCAGGTTTTCTGTCATTATTTCTCAAAATATCAAACCTGTTCTTCAAATTCCGGTGGGATATCCTCAAGGTTGGATTTTGGCTCTTGTGGGATTGTTTAAGTTTTCTTCAGCTCTGACTTTCAAATGGATGCACCAATCACTAAAGCCAATTTCTTCATCATTGGCTTTAGTGCTTAGTGCACAAATTTGAAAATTAATTTTATTAACTGGTCCTCCTTGTAAGAATAGAGATATTTTCCTATCATAAAGCATTTTACTTCTAGAGAGATCTTGAAATGTTCTACTTGATGAAGATGGCAACGCCATTCTTCTTGAATTTGTCATTCTTGCTCATGATGACTAATCCCAGCTCAGGATCACTCACCAAGATCAGTGCTTACATCACTGATTTTCGTACATTTCATTTCATTATGAAGGACATCCAATTGTATAAGTTCACACATCATACATTCCATATTGTGGTTATTACTGGTTATTTACATGTTTCTTATTTTGAGTGGTGACCCTTCAA
>NW_022104670.1:2500-4561 GCF_000313985.2 Echinops telfairi | reverse complement strand
TGAGAAAAGATAATTATTTAATACATATGGATCCATATATGAGAAATACATATGGGATATAGGTGTCAAGCACACTATAGTGTAAAAACAATACTAAACTAACAATAGAACTTGAGTCATATATTTCTTATAAGGAAATATATAGTTACAGTCTTTTCATTTGTCTGTGTAGCAGTTCAGGAAGTTATGATTTTTAGACAATTTTTCATATCTTTATTTGTCTTTTAAAAACCTGTTATTTCAACTTATACATGCCAAATATTTTAACAAGTTTGAATTTTAATTTTTCCATTTATATTTCATATACGTAGATAAGTTATATTCTCATATATTTAAGGACATGAAAAAGTTTGTAGAAATTTTCATTATCTTTCAATTCCATATTCAATGAACTTTTTGAAGTTCCTCTAAAATGAAATTTTATACTCTAGTATAAAAATAATAGTAAAGCCAAAAATAAAAATTAAATTAAAATTAAAAATTAAAAAAATAATAGTATAGTATAGTATTTTAATACTATACTATTTTAAATCATAAATGTATCTGAAAAATTATCATTTTTACAATTAAATTTCTTATACATTGAAATAATCTTATTTGCAAATTATTTCCCCAACCTTGTAAAACCAATATATACATTAAATCCACTATCTCATGTTGTCAGTGGAACATGAGACGTAAGCGTAACTCCTCCGGGCAGGTTGGGGTAGCAGCGACATTTAGCAGCCTACCCAAAAGCGCGTCCAGCGCTTAGTTTGATAAATCTTGTTCCAGAGGCTCTTGCCCAGCTAGCAAGGTGAATATTCACCCGCACACATCATACTGATCAAGATAAAGAGCCAGCGTGCTTGATGTCGCATGCTGAGGGGGCAGTTTGACAGTGTTGGCTACTGGTGGCTCTGCCCAGCAATATCTGACGTGTAGACTGGTAGCACAAGAGCATCCTCAAATATAGAATGCATTGCCTTGACCATGCAGTTATTATGCATATATATCTTTCATTTCAATTTTATTCGTTGATTAAAATTAAAGAGCAACTTATTTTAAATTTGTCATCTTTCTATTTTCTGGTACCTGTACCGGTATACCCATATCAGACTCCCTGAATTTCTCCTCCAAAATAATTCCTTTCTCTCTGAATATTTCACATGCTGTTGATTTTAAGTTATTTCAACTGTAAGCTGTTAAGGAAGGTCGTTATAGGATGAAGAAACATTTCTCAAACCAGGCATGATCTGTGACGGTGGCCGAGTCTGTAATTACAGGAACAAGTTTTCTTTGTACTTTAGCTGCTACATAGGACAATTTATTCCCCACATACTCACATGTGCTTTCTCAGCTTTGTCTATTCTTGGTAAATTAAATCTGCCTCTCTTTAGGGAATATACCTGTTGGATGCTCACTAGAGCCGCCCCACCCCCACCCCCTGTCAAACTATCATGTGATCTCCTCCAGGGCCCGGGTACTCAGTGGCATCTCTTATCTTGTTCTGGCTGGCGAGGATTGTGTGCTTATGACTCACAAGAGTCTAGTTCAATGCAAGCTCTTTTCTGAGAAGGAACTTCATATGAGTGCTTTGTAATATACACACTCCATTTCTAATATCTCAAGCACAACTTAGGGCTTTCTAACTCCCCACTGATTTAACAATTTTCTTAATTGATTTAGGAATTTGCAGCTGGAAGTGAAGGAAACCAATACAGAGAAAACATGTCTTAAATTACCAGCATGATATCTTTTTATTGAGGCCTATTTTAAAAGCATCTTCTTTAATGTTTTATGTTTATTGTGTTTTAAGTGAAGAAACAAGGTGTATGTTCCTCTTTTTGTGTTGTTCCTGTTGTTTATTACTTGATTTTTATGTAAAACTAAAAGAGAGAGAAAATTTGTTCATACTGTTTTACCTTGGCAAAATAAATCTACCTTGTGTGAAATTTGTCATACTCCTGGCTAAAGAATAACTGCTCCATTTTATGCTAAAGCTCTGGGTGAAATTTAGGGTTTTACAGTCTTAGAGCATGTTCTTGAGGCTTCCTGATTTCACAAAAAGCATGTTCCTAC
>NW_022104670.1:0-1098 GCF_000313985.2 Echinops telfairi | reverse complement strand
TTGTCATCTGTTCCCCCTTTCTCGCTCACCTTTCCTCCACCGTTCCGAAATTGCCACTCTCACCACTGGTCCTGAGGGGTTCATCTGTCCTGGGTTCCCTGTGTTTCCAGTTCCTATCTGTGCCAGCGTACATCCTCCGGTACAGCCAGATTTGTAAGGCAGAATTGAGATCATGATAGTGGCTGGGGTTGGAGGGGGGAGGAAGCATTCAAGAAATTGAAGAAAATTGTATATTTCATTAACGATGCATTTTTAATCTCACAGGATTCACTTCAACACACATACAGAGTGTGAGAATTCATTGTAATGAAAAGAAGCACTGACTCAAAACAGAAAGCGCTGCGCTAAATTTTTTATTTTATTTATCGATTTAACTGATCTTATGAAAATGCGTAGTTCGAGGATGATTTCCAACAAAAGTAGTTTCCAGTTTTCTTTTTCTCCCCCCCCACTCTCTATCTTTCTTTTAAATAGTTTTATTTGGCGTTCTTACAGGTATTATAACAATCCATAGTTCAATTAGATCAAGCAGTATTGTACAATTGCTGCCAACATGAGTTTCAAAACACTTTCTTTCTTCTTTTACTCTTTGATATCAGCTCCCTTTTGTCCCCTCCCTCCCCCACCCTAGCCCTCAGGAACCCTTATATAGTATTTTTATTTTTTGCTCTATCTTACACCGTCCATGTATCCATTTACCTACCATTCTGTTTTTTGTTCCCTTAAGCGGGGTTATGCAGTGGTCATTGCTCTCAGTCTCCACCACCCCCCTTCTCATATTCTCAGGGAATCATTACACCCATTACTATTTCTGAAGGGCTTATCTATCATGGATTTCATGCACCAAACTAGCTTTAATTATACAACTGCACATACACAGATCTAAAAATATTAATGATATAAAACTAAGACCATAATAGTAAGGGGAATAAATATTAAAGGATTAGAGAATGGATAGATGTTTCATCCGTTCTTTACTGTAACCTGGATATATCATCCTTTCTATGTGGCCTTTCTGTGAGGGACATCTAATTATCTTACAGGTGGGCTTTGGGTCTCCACTTTGTTTATGCTCCTTCACATCAATTTGACTGCTTG
>NW_022104669.1:0-6806 GCF_000313985.2 Echinops telfairi | reverse complement strand
CCAGATATCAGCTCCCCATTTCTTCCCACTCCTTCCCCGGCTCACCCTCCCTCAGGAACCCTTGATAAGTTATAGATTATTTTCACATCTTACATCATCCTCTGTCACCCCTCACCCACTTTTCCACTATTCATCCCCCTGGGAGGGGGTTCTAGCTTGATCCCATCCTTCATGCTTTATGGTCCTACCTTGTGGTAGCTTCCTAACATTCCTCGTAGCCCTCAGAGCTGTGAGTACTGTCTGTGAGTTGTGTGTGGCCATTATGACGAATTCTCGAAACATGCAGAAGAGTGGCGTGCTGGGGGAGGACCGCTGATCTGTGCCCCGTGGCAGCCGGCCGTGGGCTGGTGTGGTGATGGGTTCTCCTCCTCCCTTGTGTAGCCAGAGAAGGTGAGAGGTGACCCCCATGGATTCACTCAAAGGAATGCTTCCAACTTCACTCTAAGACGTCAGCATAACCCTGGTACCCAAACCAGGCACCCACCACTAAAACAGAAAATTAAGGCCAATATCCCACAGGAGTATGATGCGAATTTTTTTTACACATCCTTCTCAGTAGAATCCAACAGTATATCGAATGAATCATACATCACAACCACATGAGTCTACCAGGTATGCAAAGTTGGTCCGACATTAGAAAAACAATCAATGGAATCCACTTAAATAAAACAAAGGAAAAGCACTATATGATCGCATCAAGCAATGCAGAAAAGATGTTTGCCAAAAGCCAACACCAATTTCTGACCAAACTGCTTTAACAAAATAGGAATAAAAAGGAAATCCCTGCATGTAACTAAGGGCATATACGCAATGCCAATGGTCAGCATGAGTCTCCCTGGAGAGAGACCACAAGTCTTCCCCTGGTGAAGAGGCACAAGACAAGGAGGTCCTTTGTCACCACTCTCACTAAGTATAGACCCGGAAGCCTCAGCCAGAGCCGGAGGCAAGAAAGGTTGACTGAAGCACGCACACTGGCAAGGAAGCACTCACACTCTATGTGCAGATGATATGACCCTGTACATAGAAAATCCCAAAGACCCGGTCAGAAAATGGTTGGAAAGTCACAGGGCACAAAATCAACAGACTAAAACCAGTGGGATCCTGTGGTAGTTACATAATCTGTCGTCAATTTGAGAGGATTAAGAGTGAAGGGGTGGGGTTTAGCCTGTCAATCAGGTTGCAGCTTGATGACCTCATTTGGAGGTGCTAAGGAGACAGACAGCTCACTGGAGGCAGAGCACACACTGACTCCTTGGGAGACATTGCAGCTGACAAGACACATGGAGCTACACTAGTGCCCTGAACTGGAGGAGACCCCTGTCAGCGCTGAGATGCTTACAGTGCCACTGGATCCACAAGACTTCCCACCCACTGGCCTGTGATCGTCCTGCATTTGGCGTCATGTGAGTCTGAAGAGGACTTTATAGATTGGTATGGGACATATGGGCTAATATTGGACTTAGGGACTTGATCTGGACTGGGCTGGGATGTTTTCTCAATAGTCAACTGCTCTTGTATAGAAAGCTTTTTCTTATGACCATATGAGTCTCCCTGGATTTGTTTCTCTAGTCTACCTGGAATAAGAGAGTTCCCTTTACATTAATAAATAACACTCTGAATAGGAGATCAGGAAAACAAACTATGCACAATAGATACCCCAAATATTAAATAAATCAAACCAAACTCACTGCCATGGAGTTGATTCTGACTCCGAGATCCTGCAGGACAGGGCAGAGCGGCTCCTGGGGTTTCCGAGGCTGCAACTCCCTACAGGAGTAGAAAGCCTTGTCTTTCTCTCAGCATGGCTGGTGGTTACAAACTGATCTTGCTGTTAACAGCCTAGCATGTAAACACGAAGGCACCGCCTGATACATAAGACGCCTACACACTGAAACCTGGAAAACACCACTACAAGAAACCATAAGAGACCTGCATAAGGAGAAGACTATACCATCCTCACAGAGAGGAAGGCTCAATACTGAGAAAAATGTCAATAGTCACCAAGGTGATCTAGAAATATCATGCAATCCAGATACAGAGTCAAACATCATTCTTTACAGAGACAGAAAAACTAATCGCTAATTTTATATGAAAAAGAAAGAGACCCCAGATAAGCGAAACTCAAACCCATTGCTACTAAGCTGATGCAGACCGGTAGTGACCCTATAGGACAGGGTAGAACTGCCCACGAGTTTCTGAAGCTGTAGCTCTTTACAGGAGTAGGCAGCCCCATCTTTCTTCCAAGGAGTGGCTAGTGGTTTTGAATAGCTAACCTGTAGTTAGCAATCAACATGTACCCACTCCGCCACCAGGGCACCAATAAAGAAAAGGAACAAAGTAGGAGGCCTCTCGCTCCCCAATCTCAAAATCTACTTACGGGTTAATACTGACAATGATACACACACCACATGGAACAGCAATGAGAACCCAGAGATAAATCCACCCACTTACGGTCAGCTGATCTTTGACAAAGAACCAAAGCACCTTAAGTGGGGGAGAGACAGTCTCTTTAACAAACGGTGTGAGCAAAATGGGATCTCTGTTTGCAGAAGAAAGCAGCAGGACCTACACCTGGCACCATATCCAAAATGAACTCAAGATGAATCCAAGAGCTACAGGGAAAACCTACAATTACAAAGATCAGTGAAAAATAGGGGCAAACTCAGGGGCCCTCACGCATGACTCCACACACACTAGCGAACATCACTAAAACACGTGAAACCAGAGGACTGGGATCCCCCAAACATTAGGCTCCTGTGCATCAAAAGATTTCACCAAGAGACAACAGAGAGAGCCAACAGACAACTAGATCCTCGCAAAACAGGTTTTAGGGGAAGCAATGTAGAGTGGGTGGGCTGCTGCGATGGGCTCGGAGTTGTACTTACGTGGAACTCGGTGGTGTTCAGAATGTGGCGACCGTCCGGGCTCCAGCACGAAGCCACCAGTCCTGCTGAGCCCTCGTCTATCTTGCAGTGCCAATCTGGCTGTTCCAGGGACCACACCTGGATGCGCGCGAGAGAGCACAGGATGGCACACTAAGCGGGATACCTCTCCAGGTGTCAGCGCTGAGTTTTGAAGGCCTGAGTGGACACCAACTGTGTCCAGTCATAGTCCCAACTCAGGGAATCTGTGGAAGTGTTTTGCTGTGAAGGACATGGGGCCAGGTGCTACACAGCAGCCCGGTGAGTTCACTTTCTTGTGACTGCTCTGGTTTTACTCACTTTGCCATCGTGGGGACCTCACTGAGTTAAGCTTCGGGCCCACAGCAAAACTGGACGTCTTAACGGTTCCTAACACACACAATGCCCAAGTACCTAGACAGCCGTCCGTGAGCACTTCTGGTCACTGACAAAGAATGTCAGAGAGCTTCCTTGTTGAACAAGTACTCGAGCTATGAGGGATCTCGTCCCTTTTCAAAGACGCAGGCTTTGAATTTTGTTGTCCTTTTCTCTTTCATTGGAAGGACAGTGTGCAAAACCCTGCCCTCCTGGTGACATTCCTGGGCAGCCTAAGTTTAGCATTCCCACCAGGACAGGCAGCACTGACCTGCACCAGGCCCCGCTTGTACATGGCGCACAGGATAAAGAGGGAATCCGCCGACCACTCTATGTGCTGGATCTGGTCCAGGCATGTGTACAGCTGCAGGATCTGGAGGGTGCTCACCTCTCGGACCGCCAGACGGTACTGGACACACGAAGCCTAAGAAGGAAAACACAGCTCCACATGGTCTGTAATCTGTAGTGAGCTTCTGGGTGGGAAAACGCCCCTGGGTGCTGGAGCTGCCTCCTCCCCAACCTTCAGGCATGCTTTCTACCTACATATGTCTACTGAGGTCATTCATTCTAGAGAGAAGAGTTCATCAAGGTTGCATTGAAACCTGCAAACTAGGTTTAAAACATTTCTTAAGCTCTCTGCTTAATTTTCTAGAGCCCTCAGGCAGTGCAGTTACCCTTTCAGCTGCTAACCTCCCCTCTGGGGAGGGATGCTCAGACAAAGGCCTGGCAATCTACTTCCACAGAAAGTCACGATGGGGCTGCCCAAAGTCAGCATCACCTCAATGGGAACTGGAATAGCATTTCCACTCCCTTCTTAATTACAGGTCAAAAATAGAACTCCAGGAGAAAACAGTTCAGGGTAAAAGAGCTACTTGTACCCTAATCACCAACTCTTCTTTAGTTTTGTCTATTTTAGACCATTGCCCAGAATTTATAAAGGGCTAGAATCGAGGCCTCGGGGTTACCGATTAGGACGACAAATGCCCTTTGGTGTGTCTTAACTCAGAACCAAAGCAATCGGAGGTCCACATTTGCTAGTAACGCCCAGAGCTAAACAAATACTCTTAATGTCTGTAGACACCTTATCTCCGAATGCAATCGTTCCCACAAGAGGAGGAAAGGGACCCAGAGGGCGGCAGCCTGGGATAAAGATCCGCCACCAGACCTGTTTTGTTCGTACTGGAGGACTCTGCGGTTGTGGTGAGCTACCTCTACCTTCCTTATGTTTGTTTTAAAAAACCAACACCTGCAAAACAAGCCGCTGCAGATTTTAAAAGATGGCACCAAGGGCTTTATGTAGCAACAAGGCCACGGCTTTAAAGAACAGCATTCAGACATCAGGCTACTATCATCTTCCTCACTGTATTGTCATCGGGGTGTAAGAGCCAAAGGGGGTCCCAGAGCAGGCCTGCACACATCATCTTTCTCTCCGTAATTTACTAGAAGTTTCATAAATGGCATAAACCAAAACAAAACCGACCAATTTACAGGTGGGCACCTCAAGAAACACACAAAAGGTTGTGAGATGCCGCTGTAAGCTACTGACATTGTCTACTTTGTAACGGAATGATGCTATTTTATGGGATTTACCACACCTCTTAACAAGGAAGGTACAAATGTAACTTGAGGGTTACATACAGAACTCGTAACTCAGGCTCCACCAGAAAAAAGGTGTTCTAAGCCAGCGGTCTGACAGGCAGGGCTGGCCAGTTGGCTTTTCCAATGCCACTTAAACTCCCTTCTCTGCTCCTCGCTGAGCGTATGCATATGATCATAATGATCTATTTCCACACTTAAGGTTTGCATTCAAAACAGCTTCAGTGACTTAAGCACCATTCTAACAGCCCCCACCACCGTTTGCGTCTGGAGAGAGAAGCCAATTGGCATGGTTGTTGTTCGGTGCCGTCTAAGATTCTAACTAACAGCCACGGTGTTTCAGGGCACAAGAGCTGCACAGGCCTTTCTAGGCTGTCGGGGAAACAGATCGCCAGGCCTTTCTCCCGCAGTGCCCCTCGCTGTGTTCCCAAGGCCGATCTTTTGGCTCCGGGGCTAGACGGCCAGCAGCACCCCTTAGGAGCCTACAAGCTAGGGGAATCCGCCGTTTGATTTTCCAGGACAAGAGAACGACTAGGTGTCGCTGCGCCACCGGCTACACGGGCGCTCCTTCACTTAAAGCCCCGCGAAGCCCCCCTGGAGGCAGGCACTGCTTCTACCGCCGTCCCCAAGCGGGCGCCCGGCCCGATCCGTATCGGGATTCCGGAACCCTCCACCCCGGGGGCGGACGCCGCGCCAGCGCGCCGCTCCGAGCCTGTGCGGGGCGCCCGCCAGCGCACCCCAGCACCCCTGGGCCCGCATTCTGCGCGCCCCGGCTGGGCCCACGGGCAGGGCTCCTGGCTCTCACCAGGTACTTCCCGTCCGGGGAGAACTTGCTGAGCAGGCCGGACAGCTTGAAGACCTCGGAGAAGTTCATGGCAGCCGCCGCCCCGGGGACCGGGTCCCCCTGCAGCAGCCCCCGGCCACGGGACGGGCTTCTCCGGAGGGCGACCGGCGGGCCGACGCCGTGCCCGGGCCGGCCCCGCGCCCTGCAAGCCCGCCGGTCCGCCCTGGTCTCGCTCAGGAGCTCGGGGTCGGTTCTGCGCCGCCAAGTCCACCTGGGCCGTCCCTAACCGCCACTCGCCGGACCCCACAGCCGGAAACCCGGGGAAGGCGGGAAGAGAGCGCAGCTTATCAGAGCCCCTGGTTGCCGCGAGGCATTGTGGGTCTTGTAGTTCGCGGCCTGGCCGAGCCTTAAAGGAGCCTTCCCTCATTTCTCCCCATCCGGACTTCCTGAGACTTACCCCGAGACCTCCTCCTGGGGCGCGGTGGGGGTGGGGCTCCGGTTGAGTAGGTCAACTAACGCGTAGGACGCCCAGTTCGATTTGAATTTTAGATAGACAACAAGTAATTTCATAGTATGTCTGCCTGACCCGCAGGAGAAAAACGAATTGCAGTCTCAGAAACCCACAGGGGCAATTCTACCCTGTCCTATGAGTCGTCATCGAGTCACTGGATGGCAGTGAGTGTGGTTTTGCATACATCCCGGACCCTCCTGCCATAAGTAGATTCTGACTCACAGCGACCCTACGCAGGGTTTCTGAGGTTGTAAGTCTTCACCGGACTACGCGGCCTCCTCTTTCCCCCTTCCGAGCGACTGTGGACCCTGCAGTGAGCAGCCTGGTGCATCGCCAGCTCCACCACATATTTTTTAGTATAAGCACACTCACACATTGCAATGAAAAATATTCGTTTGTCTGAAATTCAAATTTAACTGGCCATCCTACAGATAGGTGTGTGTGAGAGTATGCGTGAACTCGTTAGGCTTTATTCTAAATCAAAGAGACGCCGCAGGACGGAGTAGAAGTGCCCTGTAACCTTTCCAGGGATGGATGGATCTGGATGGCATAGTGGTTATGTGTTGGGCTGCAACCCACAAGGTCAGGAATTCGAAACCACAGGAGAGAGAGTCTCTGAAACGCACAGGGACAGTTCTAC
>NW_022104668.1:5640-6761 GCF_000313985.2 Echinops telfairi | reverse complement strand
CCTGGCTCTGGGTACATCTTCAGGAAAGACCAATTGCTAGAAAAGGGTATTGTGCTGAGTGGAGGGTCAACGACAATGAGGAAAAGCAGAGCAAAACCAACTGAACCACAAACAGTGAGATGGACTGATGCACTAGCTGTTTGAAACCGTACACGCAAACATACCAACTCTTATGAAGATGGCACAGGACAGGCAATGTTTCATCCTGTTACTCACAAGTCCACCCTGAATATAAGCCAACCTGACGGCCACTAACAACACTTCAATGTGATCAAGGAGACCAGGAATGCAGTCACTCATCCAGCATGCTTGTACACTGGGCTTGATTCTGTGCGAGACATTAACTTGACACTAGGAAGGTGGATGAAGCGGAGATCATTTTAACTTTAATGGCACTGATAGTCTAGTCCACTGGTTTTCAACCTTCCTCGTGCTGCGACCCTTTCATATAGTTCCTCATGTTGTGGTGACCCCAAACCATAAAATTATTTTCATTGCTACTTCATAACTGTGTTTTTGCTACTGTTATGAATCATAATGTCAATATATGATAAGCAGGATATATTTTCATTATTACAAATTGCACATAATTAAAGCATAGTGATGAATCACAAAAACAATATCTAATTATATATTGTGAAATATTTATTTCTAATGACAAATAAATGCAATTTTGTCTTGAAGCATGGTGTAGCATGAGTAACAATCTTCACACTGGGTACTCACGTGCATGTATCTGCACGTGGGCAGACACGCTTGGAGACAGATAGAGGAGCAGTGTCTTAGTTCCTAAGACCATCGGAGACAGGTGTTTTCCGATGGCCTTAGGCGACCCCTGTGAAAGGGTCATTTGACCCCCAAAGGGTCATGACCCACAGGTTGAGAACCCCTGGTCTAGTCAGAGGAGTCCTTGTGGTCTTTTCAGGTAAGTGTTGGACTGCTAACCACAAGGTTGGTGGTTCAACCCTATCAGCTGCTCCAAAGGAGAAAGATGAGGCTTTCTGCTCCTGTTAGAGAGTGAGTGAATGAGAGAGAGGAAGAGAGACCGATCCCTGGAAAAGGACATCCTGCCTAGTAAACTGGGGGGGAGGGGTTAGCGCAAAGGGGAAGACCCTTGACCA
>NW_022104668.1:2268-3504 GCF_000313985.2 Echinops telfairi | reverse complement strand
GTCCGTCAAAAAGAGGAGAGTGTCAACTAGCTAGACTGACCCGGCGGCTGCCACAGTGGGCCCACACGTGTCAGTGGTGGTGGTGATGGCACGGAGCGGGCAGCGTTTCCTTTAGAAGTGAGAAGATGGCAAATAGAAACTAAAACAACACCACGTAGCACAAGACTTTTGCCGCGTCAAGTGCAACCTCTTAATAAAATGTTTGTAGGAATCAGCAGGGGTGGTGGGGCATTTCTGGAAGTTCAAATACTGCAGGTAAATACGTAGGTATGAAACCCAATACACAATAGGGAACGGATGAATGATATCTTGGCATGAATGAAGACTGCATGTTTCACGGTGACATCGTCTTAAGTCTCGTTTTCTTGAATGTGCAGTATAACATGAACCTTTATAACATGAACCCAGTTTGAGAAGGGGGCTCCTGGGTGTGCCTTTCTGCATGAACTGCAGGCAAATCTGCGAGGGGACCGTGAGGGGAAACCATCCTGAGGTTGTGCTTCTGCATTTATAGGCAGTGTGGCCTTCGTTTGCCAAAACACAGGTAGAAAGTGCCCCTTGTGTGCTTGGGTTTTCTTAGAGAAGGAAGGGTCAGTATTCAAACTAAGGCTCTACCCTTTTCACTTCTAGTCGGAGGTAAGTCCACACATTGTCAAGTATTTGTACTGGACTGATGTGACAAAGGGTGTATATTCACTCAGAATGTAGTGTCGACATTGCATATGTCCGATTTCCTTTCAATTTGTCACACGTAGAACACTTCTGAAAATGCAGACGATGCAGTCAGTAGATATCCTTGTCTCAGGGAGAGCTGGGTGGGGAAGAGAGACCGATCCCTGGAAAAGGACATCCTGCCTAGTAAACTGGGGGGGAGGGGTTAGCGCAAAGGGGAAGACCCTTGACCAAGATGGCTTGACCCATTGACTGCAACAATGGGCTGTAACATAACAGTTGTAAGGATGGCACAGGGCTTGGGGGGGTCGTTTTGTTGCACTTGCTTTGTAAACTTTCACCAAAAATTAAGTAAAATGGGTCTTTTTGAATTCCAAAAAAAATTTGCAACCCCTGGGAATTCTTTATAGGGTCTTTGTGAATTGGCAGGTTTTGTTCTAGTTTAGTTGGGGATATAGCCATTAAACAAAAGATCATCAGTTATTGATATAGTCATTAATCATATATATGATCATCAATTAATTGGCATCAAGCCGGATAAGTGGTGTGCAGAGGAGTGTGTGC
>NW_022104668.1:0-788 GCF_000313985.2 Echinops telfairi | reverse complement strand
GGGGGAGGGAAGGAGAGCCAGGGGTGTGATCTAACATGGGACAGGTTAGTTCAGCACCGTGGTCAGCGGTTCACATACATTGAAGCCACATTTCAGTGTACAGGATTCCCATGTCATTATGATGGCGACCCTTCAGCTTCTCCCACTGAGTAATAGTCTCCACTTAATGAATGATTCAAAGCCATAACCAGAGCCACGTGCTTCTGTGAGCCAGCTCGGAAGTTTTTGTACCCGGAGCCCGGACTCTCTTGCTAGTCCATCAATTCCTCTCTCGGACACAGTCGATATAATTTTGATTATAATACTTAGTTCCACTGAACCGTCCAACCTAAATGCTTTGTCCTGATACACGGGGTGCGTGCTGGGGGCGGCAGGTAGGAGGAGAGACGCTAGAGGTACTGACAAATTGGCCCTCTTTTTAAAACTAATTTCATAGGCTGCCATGTGGAAAATAAAAATGTGATTTTAATGTTCTTGACTCGCCATCTAGATGTGTTTTCAGTGCAAGGCGAGCTCACACACCCACCCACGTTAGTGTGGGCAGCTGAGGGGAGAGCCACACACTGATATCAGGTGTGGGCCTTTGTTGTAGTCTTTATGAATAGATCGACACCGTGAAAATACCAGGGGACTTCAAAAACAAGGTGACCAGATGTCCCGCTTTTGGCGGGACAGTCCCAATTTTTGGCGGGACAGTCCCGATTTTTGGCATTTTACAAAAGTCCCGATTTTTGGAAAGAATGCACGACAAGCCAGGGAATGGTCTATTTGTCCATATAGACCAAATT
>NW_022104667.1:5739-6778 GCF_000313985.2 Echinops telfairi | reverse complement strand
AAAAGGTGAAATAAAAAGGAAGCTAAAGTTAGGAGCTTCTCATATCAATTTAAGGCTGGGATGCTGAATGACTTAGATGAAGATAGAAAGGTTGAAAATGGGTATATGAAACGAACCTTTGCTTTATGCTTGAATATGTTTTTAAAGAACTCAGTTAATAAATGACAATAACAACATTTTAATAACTAACGGTTGGCCTTTATTTTGCCAAAAAATGTCTTTAATGCTTATCGAATGGTTAAGATTGTGTGGCAACTAGACTGAGCCATGATACTTGGCAGTGACCATGTAGTCATCCCCATGATTATACTTGGCAGTGACCATGCAGTCATCCCCATGATTAGATCTGATATGAGGTTATCACTTCCATGATGAGATCTGTTATGAGCAGCCATTCAATTAAATGAGATTTTCCTTGGAGGTGTGGCCTACTTTCAATATATGTGGACAGTGTAGCAAAACTCTCTAAATTTTTTTTGCTGCATCTGGATCGTGCATTTGATTGATCTTCTGACCACTAAGTGCTTTGATATGCCATCTAACTTGCAGCTCTGACAGCTGTGTGAGTCAGGAAAAGCTTCCAACCCAGCCTCTGACACACAGACTGGCACTTGCCAACATCTGCAGCCATGTGGCCCTTTCCCTTGAGCTCAGTCTCTCTCTATATGAGCAAATTTTAATAAGTTCATGTAAAAATATATTATCTTTTAATTCCATTGCTTCAGGAACTTTTGGAAGCCCCCTGATATGTACACATATAAGCTTAATTTGTTTTACTTTTTTAGCAAGCCAGGGTTAAGATAGTCTACTATGCCTAAACTTTGGCTCTTGTGGACTTGTTTTAATTTTTTTTGCATTGACTTAAGCTTACCTAAGAGAAACTGGTGATCTGTTCCACAGTTGACTCCAGGCCTTGTCTGGCTGATGGTATTTGTAATCCCTTGTCTCTTTCCACAAATAGTCTATTTGATTCCTGTGTGTTCCATCTGGCAAGGTCTATATGTATTTCCAACGAATATGTTGTTGGTTTTACAAAATT
>NW_022104667.1:3113-4042 GCF_000313985.2 Echinops telfairi | reverse complement strand
TGATGCTTTGCCTCTTGAATTTGTCATTCCAGATATGGTAAATCATATGGTTTTCTGATTCAAAATGGCCCCTAGCAATCTGTTTAGGCTCAGTAATGCCTAGGATGTTGATCTTTATGAGCTTCTTTGCATTTTTAACAACTTTCAATGTTCCTCGATTTATACTGTGTACATTCCACATTCAATCAATAATAAATTCACAACTTCTTATCACTTTGAGGCAGGTCCAATCGGCAAATGGAGGTTCCCAAAGCTTTACTCCATACATATGTTCAGGCAGTTTTTCCTCAGTTGTATTGGAGTGCTTTCCAACCTGAGGGGCATCTTCCTGCACTATAACTGACAATGTTCCACTACAATTCATAACATTTTCCATGGCTAATTCCTCAGAAGCGGATGGTTTATTTATTATTCATAGTGACTCTCAGTCTGAATACTGAAAGCATCACGGACCACCAGAAGAACAAACAAATCTGTCTTGGAAGAAGTACAGTCAGGATGTGCCTTTTGTAAAAACTAGTTTTATTTATATAAATTCCACATAGCCTATAATTCAGGAGTTCAAGCATATTAATGAGTTGTTCAATCATCCCCATAATCAATTTTAGAACATTTTCTTCTTTCTTGTAGTCATTGTCATTGAATCCTCATTTCCCCCCAACCTCCTGTGACATGCCCCTAAGTAATTATTAATCCAGATACTGTCTGTATACTCACCTGTCCTGAATTTGATATACATAAAAGTATACAAAATAAAAACAAAACAAAAAGACAAAAACTCAACAAAATAACGCACACAGCCATGCTACTGCTATTTTTCTGAAGAATGTAACTCTCCTTCACAGCCATCAATGTTGATTCACAGCGACCCAGCTGTAGGTTTCTGAGACTGTAACTTTTTGTGGAGTGGAAAGCCTAGTCTTACTCCC
>NW_022104667.1:0-1119 GCF_000313985.2 Echinops telfairi | reverse complement strand
GCTATACACATCAGATAAGACCACAGAAGAGGAGATCAAAAAGGTGGTACCCTTCACAATAGCCAAGCACAAACTGAAATATCTAGGGACATACCTGACTAAAAGAACAAAAGATCTATATGAGGAAAGCTACAGAACACTATTACAAGAAACCAAGAGCAACCTCAACAAATGGAAGACTATCCCATGCTCGTGGATTGGAAGACTCAATATAGTAAAGATGTTAGCTCTGCCCAACGCACTATATACGTTTAATGCAATCCTGATATAATTACCCTCATCTTTCTTCAAAGAAATGAAAAAAAACTGATTACCAACTTCATATGGAAAGGGAAGAAGCCCATTATTAGCAGAGAACTCCTCAAGAAGAAGGACACAGTGGAAGCCTTGCTTTACCTGACTTTAACATATTATATAGCCACTGTTGTCAAAACTGCATGGTATTGGTATAATGACAAGTACTCAGACCATGGAAAAGAACTGGAAACCCAGAAATAAAATCATCAGCATACAGACAACTGATCTCTGATAAGAGCCCAAAAAATATCCAGTGGGAAGCAGATGCCTTCTTCAACAAGTGGTGCTAGAAAAAATTGATATCTACTTGAAGATAAATGAAGCAAGACCCTTATCTTACTCCATGCACAAGAATAAACACAAGGTGTATCAAGGGCCTTGACGTAAAACCCCAAACTATTAGGGCCATCAATGAGGGAATTGGGACCAACTTAAGAACTTTGGCACAGGGACTACATAGGCTATCAGAAATAAGGAAGGACACAAATACAGAGGAGGCACAAATTGACCAGTGGGATATACTCAAGATAAAACACCTGTGTACATCAAAAGAATTCACCAAGAGAGTATTAAGAGAGTCCGTGGACTGGGAAAACATCTTAGCAATGACACATCAGACACATCAGTCCTTATTACTAAAATATACGATACTCTGCTAGCTTCCAAAAAGAAAAAAACTAATTTTCCACTGAGGAGTTGGGCAAAGGAGCTGAACAGAAGTTTCACAGGGGCAGAAATCTGAATGGCCAATAAACATATGAGAAAATGTTCCCAATCTTTAGTTATAAGAGAAATGCAAATTAAAACAACAATGAGGTACCA
>NW_022104666.1:5423-6827 GCF_000313985.2 Echinops telfairi | reverse complement strand
GAATTGGGTGTCACAGTGGCATAATATTGCCCACCCTGATCATGAACACAACCAATAAATGCTATAGGACACAAGGCCAGGAACTTGAGGGATTTATTTGAAAGGTACGATATATAGTTTACTTTTTACTCTCCTCATCTTTTTTAAAGAAAATCCAATTCCTCCAGAGAACCAGCTGTTTTTATGATGGTGGAAAGGAATATGAGATAAAACACCGTAGTAAGAAAGCAAATACCATTGATTGAGTTCTTAGTGTTTACCTGGCAGTGTTTCCCATAATTCACAAGCCCTATTTACTGGTTTGCTGATCATCATTAACTCTTCCATTTTGGATGAACCTGAAGTAGAGACTTCAGGGGGGAAAATAAAAACAAACTTCATCTTGATTCTCTAGTAAATGCATTCCAGAGCCTTGATTTAAACTAGCTAAAGGCAGTGTTTGGAACGATTCCGGTGACTTCCTGCCCTATCGCCCAGATTCTCAGCACTCTCCCTTGGTCACATTGTGGGTTACTGACTCCATGTGAGATGGAATTGCCCTCACTGTAGGTATTTGCATACACATGCTCCGTTATTGTCCTGGCCACAAAAGCCAACTTTAGAGAAGACGCACTGAAGTCTGGGAACAAGCTCTGAAATGGATACCAAAAAGCCCTTGGAATCTATTCAGAGCTGCTGGCAACCCAACATTGAGTTACTTATGTCTCTGTTTGAAAGTCCATTACCATCTCACAGAGAAGGAGTTTAAATGCTAGAAATGGACGATGAGGCATCGTTGCTGCTTATTCTTGTTAGGTGCCCTTGAGTTGGCTCCAGCTCATTGCAACCTTCTGTACAGCAGAATGAAATACCGCCCATTCTGCACCATCCACACAATTGCAGATATGCGCGAGCCCATTGTTGCAGCCATTGGTGTTGATGCATGTCACTTACGGTCTTCCTCTTTATCACTGAAACTTTTACTATTTGAATCATGGGGTACTTCTTCAGAGACTAGTCTCTTCTGATCCCAAATTACACCCGGGGCTTGATGTGTGATTTCCACTTAATATGATTTTTAAATGACATATTTATTAGAGATTGATGAATCTCAAAATGTAGAGAGGTTTTGTATAAGTATCCTGGGATTCTGAAACTCATCAGTTACACTTCCAAATAGGATAAGGTTTCTTTTTGTTAGTTTAGATGCAAGCTATTTTCATGATGCATTGTAAGTGTGGCGATTGTTGTTTAAGAACAATGTCTTTCAGGTACTAGAGGAATACAGTGTCATATAATATAGGTGGAAAATCAGGAGCCTTTTAGGTTAATAAAGTAAAAGGGAAACAGAAGAGCGGAGAGGTGAAATGCGATCAGGGAGAGAGCCCTTGAACCAGAAGGAGAAGCCTACAGGGAATAGGAGGA
>NW_022104666.1:2999-4047 GCF_000313985.2 Echinops telfairi | reverse complement strand
AAGGAATGACTCCACTCTCCTAACTCATTCCTACTAAAAGGATTGTGCTATTGTGCTATTTTATCTCATTAACTCGTTGCCTTGTAATCTTTCAGAAATAAATCTATATTAATAGTATCAAAAACAATGACTTGCATCCGTTAAAAATAAATCATTGGCCAGTAATGGAACTACCTAAATTACATAAATTCTTTCATTTTATCCTTGCAACAACCTCCAAAGAAGGTGATAGTATCTCCACGTGGGATTCAGGAAGGCATGGAAAAGGGAAGGAAAAGATCATGGAATTTTCCCTCAAACCTTTTGGAGCTCCCTCATATAATTTATGACTTTCAGCATATTATTAGGTTAACTTTAAGACCATGATCCTTGGTAAATTATCAAGAAAAAAAATGTAAACTATATTTCCAAATTCTACTAGTACTTCTGTGGATCTTTACTGAGAAACAAGTTCAAGAGCACATCGGTTGCTTTAATATGAATTAACCATAGTATGGGTGAGCTGGAATGTGGATAACTCACAGTATAATAACCTCCCTTTGCCTGCCTGGAACTAACACTGTCAAGCACTTCCTTATGTTACCATTTAAACTCATCCAAATAAGTTAATTGATGGAAAGATATTGGAGATTATGTAATTACTTCCTTTGGCTCTGGTGGTGTTGCCATCTGACTTCCAGGCAGCAAGATGAGATCTAAATTCAATGCAAATAATTGTTCACAATTAGGAAATGAAATGCCTGGAGAACCCCATGGTATTTTAAACAAGCTCAAGTACTTGCCATCAATCAACAATTGAGGCCTTCTAGCATGTACTTGGCTTGAGTCCCAGTGATGACAAGGTGCCTAGCAACAAGAGCTCCTTCTACATCAGGGGCAGTAATCCTCCAGGATGCAGCCTTCACTAAGAGGAGAGTGGGTACCAAATCGTATTCTTAGTGTGTAAAGTATACTGAGTGGTTGATTTCAGGTCATGCAATGACTTGTAATAACAATGCTCTCCTAGATAATTATTGATGTTATGCATCTTGGCCATCTTGAGTAAAAT
>NW_022104666.1:0-1041 GCF_000313985.2 Echinops telfairi | reverse complement strand
GGGGAATGTACCATTGTCCGTAGATGGGCTTTGTGTCTCCGCTCCAACTCCCCTCCATTCTCACCAATGCATTTCTATTTGCTTGTTTACTATTTGTCGTGAATCTTCTGATGCCCATTGCCCAGTTTCCATGACACCTCAAGTTCGCACCAGCTGGTGGGCTTCTTCCATGTGGGCTTGTTGCTTCACTGTTGGATGGCCGCTTGTTTAACTTCAAGCCTTTAAGACCCAGACACTGTATCTTTTAATAGCCGGGCACCATCCTCTGTCTTCACCACATCTGCTTGTACTCCCATTTTGTCTTCACCAATCATGTAAGGTGGGGAGGGGTGAGAGCATCATAGAATGCCAATTTGTTCTAACAAGTTGTTCTTGTATTGAGGGAAGGTATGAGCCAAGGCCCAAGGCCCATCTGAAGCTTCAGTGTTTTGCCTTATAAATATATGTACATAGGCCAATATCACTATTGTTATGGATTAATGTACTTGCATAAGTGCACACCTCTATTAAACTCCCTATCTATGCCTTTGCTTGCTAGAGCTTCCCTCTGTTTCCTTTTGCCTCCTCCTGCCCCGCCATCACTGTCCCCCTTCTTCCACCTCCTAGTGCTTCCTCTCCACCAGCTTGGTGTTGCTCTAATACTCACAGGATCTCCGCCCTCTCCTAGATGCTGGTTCCACCCACCCATTTTCTATATGAAAAAGTTCTACTACTCTAGCAAGCTTTGCCAAGATTTTGATCTGAAAATTTAGTCATTCCTTGTGAGAGCAGTTGTATAGACTCTATTACAGTACTCATCACATAAGCATTACTTATTTATGTCCTCTTCTGCATCCCACACTGGCCTTCTTGCTCCTCAAGGACAAAAAGAGGGTATGTTATTCATCTGTGGATGTCAGGGCTCAGTAGGCACCTGAGGGGCATTATAGTACAGCAGCGAAAACCAAGGACCCTGGAATGAAAGAGCTAGGTTCAAATTCCTTTTGTTCTACTTACTAATCGTATGAGCTTTGGTAGGTCCTATAAAATTTCAGTTTTATC
>NW_022104665.1:5607-6825 GCF_000313985.2 Echinops telfairi | reverse complement strand
CTAATGTGTAACCACCACATCACTACAGCCCCATATCATTAACCAGCGATGTATATTATCTCTCATTAACCAAGGATGTAGATAATCTTGCCCTCAGGTTGAGTGTAATGGAAAGTAGACTACCTCCAACACTCTCCAGCCAACACAGGGAGGTACAGTCTCTCTTAGGGGCATACCTGTGTACTTTCTTGATGGAGGTCACTGTATTAGTACTGGGACAGGACAGTACAGACAGATAGTTCAGTATATACTCACATATTCATGAGTCATGTCCTATCCATCTTGCCCTGACTGCCATAGTCAGAGGCCCTGGAAAAATGTTGTAAACTGTTGCAGCTTACGTTATGAGCATGTCCCAATCTGAAGTGTGACCTATAAATGTGATGTATTGATCTGCCACCAATTATGCATTTGTGACAGTTTCCTTTGTTCCATGACTAGTTAACTAGCCTCCCAACTTGAAACCTTGGGTGCCATTTTGACCCCCTGCTAATGACCTCTGTACCAGTTACATAACCTCCTGTCAACTTGCGAAGGGGTGGAGTCTAGCCTGTCAGTCAGGTCGCTGCTTGATGACCTCATTTGGAGGCATGAAGGAGATAGCTCACTGGCGACCAGATATACACACTCTGCTTGTCTTCCTCCTGACAAGTCACATGAAGACCCCCGATGGAACCAGAGCCCTGGAGCTGGAGGAGCCATATCGAGACCCATGCCAGTACTGAGATGCCTCCAGTGCCACTGCATCCACAAGACTTCCCACCCACTGGCCTGTGATCTTCCTGCATTTGGCATCATTGCATGTGTTGTGTGAGTCTGAAGAGGAAATTATGGACTGATATCAGACATATGGGCTAATGCTGGACTTATGGACTTGACCTGGTTTGGACTGAGATGTTTCTTAATCTAGAATTGCTCTTTTATATAAAGCTCTTTCTTATACACATCTAAGCATCTGTGAATTTTTTCTTCTAGTCAACCCAGACTAACACAGCCTCCCTCATCCAGATGATATGTCAGTGTTTTCTTCGTCTCTTTTAAAGATGTAATACATGTTCTCCTTGAATTATACCTGAGATTGAGGGTCTATTTGTACCCTAAAATATACCATATGCCTGGCACTATACAAGGAACTGATAGTACAGAGAACAGAAAGAGCTGGTCTTCAAGTTGTTTATCCTCTGATGAGGAGATGAATTAGAAGACAGTTATCACAAC
>NW_022104665.1:2872-4380 GCF_000313985.2 Echinops telfairi | reverse complement strand
CTTCCTTATGTTTACTCCTCCTCCACCCATTCTGGAATTATCCTGGGTGGTAAACCTTCTAAATGCTTTCTATCAGGATTAAAGATATCCTTTTTCTGGTTCAAGCCAGAGTAATCAAAATAGAATTGTGCTACAGATATGTTAATATGTTATGCTAATGAGTGATTACAGAGACCAGAAGTCCTGGAGGGAAAAAAAGGAAAATGAAGATAGACATTCTGGCCCCGCAGAGCCTCAAGGGTGCTAACAAAGAAGGCTGCATGCGAACCTTCCGTTTAAAATCATCTGTATGCTGCTTTTGGAATAGATTCTAAAATGGAACATCTCAGTAAAACTAATTTGTCTTTAGTGGATCTAGGAAAGATAGCATTGAACCCAATTTCACAACCCACGGGGGAATCATAGGCCATCCGGGTCACAAACTCACCGGAAACCTATTCTTTCAGAGTGACTCGTAGAACTTAAAGCAGCAGTTCTCTGAGTGTGACAGCCTCCACCCCTACCCCACCCCGACACCGACACACACACACACACACACTCAGAGCACCAGTTTTACCTGAGAATTTACGGAAATCAAATGATGGAGTCCAACCTGGATCCCCTGAATCAAACACCCTGGGGATAGGGCCCAGCCTTCCAGAGTGAGCAGGCCCTCCAGGTGACTTCGATAGCTGCCAGTATTTAAGACTGACGATCAGTTTATCTCAGAAGGGGCTTTGAATTACAGCAAACTAGGACATCGAAGAAGTGACTGTTAAAATCAATTAAGCACATAACATTGCGGCAGCGTATGTCATCCTTGGTTTCCCTTGGCGTAGGTATTTTGACAGGAAAGAAAGTAAACGTTTCTTGAAGACAAAAGCGTCTCTTGTCTTTTGAAGTTTGGGTGATGATGGTGACGATAATGATGGCAGCTAACACTGGTGATGAGCTTGTTGTTTGCAGACCTAAGTCTAAGGATTTGATATGTTTAAAACTCACTCAATCTTCAAACAACCTTCTGGAATTAGTTACTATCATGCTTCTCATTTTCTAGATGAATAAACGGAGGCATATAGACTTCAAATGCCTCCTTTGAAACCACAGAGCTTGGAAGTTGTGGAACTGGTATACAACCCCGGGCAGCGGGGCTCCAGGACGCCTGATAGATTGACTCGGATTCCCGAGGAGCCGACTACAGGACCATGGATATGGAGAGATAAGCCCACCTACTAAACATATTTGTTTCCTAGTGCTGCTAGAGCAGATGAAGCTAGTTAAAACAACCGACATTTCTCCCTGAGGTCAGAAGTCTGAAATCAAGATTTTTGCATGGTCATGCTCTCCCTTTAAGCCTCTAGAGGGGAAACTTTCCTTGTCTCTTTATAGCATCTGGTGGTTTCTGGCAATCACCTGTGCTTGCAGACACACCACGCTAATCTCCTGTCTCCGACTTCACAAGGCATTCTCTCTGAATCCGTGACTTTGCCCAAATCCCCCTCTATGGACATCAGTTGTATTTAGGGTCC
>NW_022104665.1:0-1112 GCF_000313985.2 Echinops telfairi | reverse complement strand
CTGGAATGAGTGGAGACCCTGCTCCTTGCTTCTATCCCTATCAGAGCCTGTCCGGAAGCAGCCTTCTCCTTACAGGCCAAAAGAGTTCAAAGAGTTGAAGGTGTAGTTCCTTCTTCTTCATTTCCAAAATGCAGTTGAAGAGTCTGATTGAGCCTCAGGTTCCTAGCATTATAACTGGTCCAAGTCAGGATGAGGGACTTGGAGTTTAGTAAGATGGGATATAATGAAATCCTCTGGACTTATATGCAGGAGTCACAACTTAATGAAAAGTGGTTAATACACACACAGTTCTCTCATGACAATTATTGCAAGGGCAGTGAATGATTTAACGTGGCTCTCCTAACCAAAGTCTCCAACTCCCACCAAACGACCTTTTCCTGTGTGGGTCTGGTAGGAAGGTAGGGAAAGATGCTACCAGGATTCACCTGTGAGTAATTGTCAACAGGCTCCCCTGGAATGTCAGCCGGCTGTGTATAACGTGAAGGGCTCTCATAACCAGCAAGAGCCAGGAGTGGAGCACATCCCCTGGAGCCAAGATCCCACACAGTGCGCATCATGGATCCAGAAGACAGCTACACAAGCAGTGGAGCAGCAATGGAAGGAGGAGCCAGAGCCTGGGGCAGAGGATGGACTTCCCAACACACAGGGAAAGTCAAGTTGAGTGCTTTGGGGAAGGAGTCTGGCTTGAGGCGTGGCATGCCCCTGGGCAATTAATAGGGCAAGTTGAGCTTGCAGACCCACGAAAATGGAGCTGAGGGTCTGTGGAGTGAGGGTGACTGGACTGGGGTGCCTCTGGGCATGCAATTATAGGGGCACTTAATTCCAGGGAGCTGGGCTTGCTGATGTAATCTAGCTTGAGCTGACAGCCTTCGAGGAGAGGCTTAGGGTGGAGGGGTATGCTTCTTTGGGCATTTATCAGCCCACTTGAAGGAACTTTGTCCTGATAAACAACTCAACCCTGAGCACGTCTCACAGGCATTACGTCTATTTTAAGAAACCCGTCCTTAATAAATAAAATTGCAAAAGGTTGATTCACTTCCTTAATAAACCCTTTAATCATGAATTTGTCTGAATTCTATATAGTCATTGCAATGGATATTATAAACTGCCCC
>NW_022104664.1:5357-6837 GCF_000313985.2 Echinops telfairi | reverse complement strand
CCCGGCATCTATTTTTGGTATTACGGGTGGGGTGGGTGGGTGGGAACCATACATTATTTTAAAAGGGGTTAGGCCTAAATGGTAGGGGGTATTCCGAGCGCGGAACAGGGCGAAGGGAAGGAGGGTCACCCAGTCCCTGCCAGTCTCCAGGACCAATTTAGTTACGGTCTCCTTTAGGGTTCTGTTCATTTTTTTCTACTTGCCCCGAGCTCTGAGGGTTGTATGCACAATGCAATTTCCAATCCGCCCCAGAGCTCGGGCTAATCCCTGACTAACTTGACTTGTGAAGGCTGGTCCATTATCGGACTCTATGCTCTCTGGCAGCCCATACCTGGGAACTATTTTCTCCAGTATTTTCTTTGCCACTACTGAAGCAGTTTCTCCCTTGGTAGGAAAGGCCTCCACCCACCCTGAAAAGGTGTCTACCATAACCAGCAAATATTTATACCCATATTTTCTTGGCCTTACCTCTGTAAAATCTACTTCCCAAAATAGTCCAGGTTGCCTCCCCCGTTTCCTGGTACCTGCATGGGTCCCTCTGATTTTCCCCGGCTTCATAACCTGGCAGGCACGGCAGCTCTTGGCAATGTTCTCTGCTGCTTTTCCTTGTGATCTGAACTTGAGTTGTGTAGTGTCCAACAGTTGTAACTTTTTTTTTACTGAGATGTGTTGTCTGATGCAAGTGTTCCAACAGGTGGCTGGCTCCCCAAGGCCTCGGGAACCACCAGGTGGCACTCCTTATTTTTGAACCAGCCATCTCCGTCCTGCACCGCCTGTAGTTTTTCTCTAGCCCAGCTTAAGTCTGTGTCTGAATAGTCCGGTTGGGGGCGCATTTTCCCCATCCCGGGAGGCGGGAGGCCCAAGTGCAGGACACCTATTGGAGCAGGTCCCTCTGCGGCCCACCTTGCCTCAGAGTGCGCAGCCCGGTTGGCCCACCTTGCCTCAGAGTGCGCAGCCCGGTTGCCCCGAGCTTCCAGGGAGTTTCCCTTTTGGTGTCCTGGGGTATGCACCACTGCTACCGCCTTTGGTAGTAGGATGGCTTCTAACAACTGAAGTATTTCAGGCTCGTGCTTTATTTCCTTGTCGTCTGCCATGATGAAGCCCCTTTCTTTATAAAGAGCTCCCTGAAAATGCACAGTCCCGTTTGCATATCGGCTGTCGGAGTACACCGTTAGCCAGCTAATTCAATTAGTTCAGCCTTCTGGGCAGATGTTCCCTGTGGAAGGCTGGTGGCCCAGACCAACTTGCCTTGTGCATCTACTATGGCTGCCCTCGCGTACCTGTGTCCGACCCTGACGAAGCTGCTCCCATCTGTGAACCAGGTCAGTTCGCTGTTCGCAAGAGGGCGGTCTTGCAGGTCCTTCCGGGCCATCTGGGTCTCGGCTAGGATTTCAGGGCAGCTATGTTCAGGTGTTACTGGCTCGGGGTCTGGCAGAAGCGTGGCCGGGTTTAGGATGGCAGGAGTCCGGAACTTGATGCG
>NW_022104664.1:2673-4508 GCF_000313985.2 Echinops telfairi | reverse complement strand
CACCAAGCAGAACCAGGTTAATTGCCCCTGGATTCCTCTCTCCTCATCCTGCCATTCAAAAGCAAATATCTCCTGGCTGCGTGGAGCCACCACTAGACTGGAAAAAAGCATCTTTTAAGTCCAGGACAGTGTACCAGGTCTGTGTTGGAGGAAGGGAACTCAACAGGGTGTATGGGTTGGGGACTGTGGGGTGGATATCCAGGATGCGAGCATTGACCTCCCTGAGGCCCTGCACGGGCCGGTAATCTTTGGCCCCCAGTTTCCTTACCGGCAGCAAGGGAGTGTTCGAGGCCGACTGGCACTTCCGGAGAATCCCAGCGTCCAGGAGCCGTGGAATGTGGGGTGTTATCCCTACTCTTGCCTCCCGGGGCATGGGGTACTGCTTGACTCGGCCCCCGGTTTTAGTTCAATATAAATAGGCGGCCGATGTTTCGTCCATCCAGTGCCTTCTGTCTCAGCCCAGGCTTAGTGAACTCGCAGAGCCAATAGTCTATTTCCTTTTCCTGACAGACTTCCACCAGCTGACACAGACGGTATTCGTCTGCCTGGGTCAGGGTCAGACTTGAGTAACCTGGGGGCCACTGATAAGGTTTCCCTTTTCATCGGTTACTATTACTCCTTCTTTTTTAAAATAAATTCTGGCTTTTAGTTTTGTGAGAATGTCTCTTCCCAACAATGGGGTGGGGCACTCTGGAATGACCATGAAGGCATGGCTTACTTGCCCTGAACTCAAGTCCAGCTTCCGCCGGGTAGTCCATCGGTAGGGCTTAGTTCCAGTTGCCCCCTGCACCCAACTGGTCTTATTGGACAGTTTTCCATTGGTTGTTGTAATAACAGAATGCTCGGCCCCGGTGTCCACCAGAAAGCTGACTGGGCTCCCCTCCAAGTCTAAAATTACCCTGGGCTCGGGGAGGGGATCAGAACCCCGTCTCCCCTATTCGCTTTCCTCTTGCCAGTAAGACTTTCTTGGGCAAGTCTCTTCCCCCCTTTTTCTTGGGACACACTCTAGCCCAGTGTCCCCTTTCCTTGCAGTGTGCACACTGATCTTTTTCTAGCCTTCCTCTCCGGGGGCAACTTTCTTTTTCACCATAATGCTTTCTTTCTAATGTGCCCCCCGTTACTGCCAAGAGAATTTTGGCCATTTCCTTGCTGGCTTCCCCTGCCTGAAATTTTCTATCCTTTTGTTTAATCCTCTCTAGTTTCTCTTCTGGGGTCTCCCTATGATTATAGACCCTTTCAGCCACTTACAGCAGGTCCTGCAACATCTTCTCTCCCAACCTGTCTATTCTCTGCACCTTTCTCCTTATATCGGGGGCTGCCTGATTTACAAAAGCCATCATCACTGCTGCCTTGCTCTCCTCTGCAGTGGGATCCAGGGGTGTGTATTGCCTAAAAGCTTCCATAATTCTTTCTAAAAAGGCTGCCGGACTCTTTCTGTCCCTGGCGAACATCTCCTACCTTAGCCAGATTTGTCGGCTTTCGTGCAGCCGCTCGGAGACCGGCCATCAGAGCATGGCGGTAGACCCGGAGATGCTCCCTACAGCCTCATTGTAGTCCCAGGTGGGTCGCTCGAGTGGAAACGCCCGATCTATGACTCCTGGATTGGTCCTGGGTCTGCCATCGTCTCCCGGAATCAATCCGCGCTTCCCCTTGTATCCTCTCCCTTTCTTCCGTGGTGAAAAGGACTTTTAGTAATTGTTGGCAATCATCCCAAGTAGGCTGGTGAGTGAACAGAGCAGAATCTAAAAGGTTAATCTTTAGTATTATCTGAAAAATTGGCGTCTTGAGCCTTCCAGTTATACATACAGATCACTAGTTGAAAGCGGCCAGTATTG
>NW_022104664.1:0-1373 GCF_000313985.2 Echinops telfairi | reverse complement strand
GAGACAATCGGTTGTGCAGGTCTTGTTGGTTGACTGGCTCTACTCTCTGACGTTCCAATTGTGGTCACTCAGAACTTTTCCAGGTGCGGTCAGCACCACTGTGATCACTGGGACCTTTCCAGGTGTGGTCAGCGTTATTTCGGGGGAGAGGGCGACTTTGTTAGAGAAACGAAACTCAAGGCTCTTAGAGAAACAAAACTTAAAGCTGGAAAAATGGAACTTAGGCCTATTTTAAGAGGCTCGGCCTGTCATGAAGTCACTGCTGCCTTACATTGTGGTCAGTGCCCTTCTCTGCACTTGAAGCAGGCACCAGGTCGTGGTCGCTGTTCCCATGCACCCTTGCCCCACGCTGCCCTTCTGGGGCCTCGGGGGAATCGCCAGCCACAGGGTTGCTACTAGGGCTTGGGTTGATAATTTACCTTCTGCCGGAACCAGGCACATGGGCTGGCTGCCTGCTCCTCACGGCTGTTAAAAACCTTAAATGCCATATTTGCTAAATCTTAGACAAGGGTTTGAGGGCCTTTCTTCCGCGTTTTAAGCTTTTAATGTAAAGCATCAGTTAAACAGGTTAAAAAGGTGGCTGGATTCTCGTCAGGCTTTTGAGTGATCTTAAGATTATCAAAATTGAGTCCTATATGGGAAATGGCCTGAACCCAAGTCAGGGCACTCACTACCTGCTTGATTGTTAATTTGATAACTTTAACCAGGTTTTTTGTCTGGGAACCGCCTAGGTTAGGCTCGGTCAAATGAACCTGGTTGGAGTGCTGCTGACAGTGAGAAAAATGCATTCCCTCTTATCTGCAGTTAGGGTGGAGGGAAGGATGGCAAAAATATCATGCCAGGACAAGTTATAAGCTTGAGTTAAATATCTAAACGCCTTAATATAGGTGGTGGGATCATTATAAAGGGAGCCTAAACGCTTTTAAATCTGAGATAAATCAGTGAGAGAAAAGGGAACATGAACTGGCCACTCTCTCAGCCCTGGCAACTTTCCGGAGTGGACAAAGGACAAGGGGGTTCTGCGAAAGCATGTGCTTGCTAACCAGCGAGGCGAGTGCAGACTCCAGGCAGGCAGGTAGATCAGGAGAAGAAGACGTGGGGGGCGGCTCCGGGTGGCCAGAATAGGGAGAGGGGTGAGTAGGAGGGGAGGGAAGACAAGGTGTTCAGGCAGGTCTGAAAAGGCAGACACTAGAGGGGGTCCAGAAGCAGGAGGAGAGTAGGAATTTTTGTTGTTGTTGTTAAGGGGAGCAGTAAATACAGAGAAAGGGACGGGAGCTCAGAGGAAAGGCGGCCAGGATGCAGAATCTCAGACTATTTGTGAGTTTGCTGGCAGAAATTGTTGGGATTCCAGAGGACATTGAAATTTAAAGTGC
>NW_022104663.1:5122-6837 GCF_000313985.2 Echinops telfairi | reverse complement strand
TGATAAAATGAATTGCACTGAAATGAAGAATTTCTGTCATAAAAAGACATCATAAAGAGACTGAAAGACATCTCACATTGGAAGAAAATGTTTGCAACATATATAAGTGACAAATAATTAGTCTCCAGAATAAACAACTTCTATAAAGTCAATAAGCAAAAGGGGAAGATCTTGTGATAGTCAAGGTTTTGTGCCAACTTGACTGGGCCAGGATCCTCAGTAGTTTGGCTGTTGAGACCTGGTCATCCCCCATGAGGCGATCGCCCAAGGGTGTGGACTGTGTCCAATAGGAGTAAAGCTCCAGAACAGCTTGCTTTGCTTCCCACTGAGTCTGGCTCATGCCTGGGGCTCATCAACCTAAGGCTCTTTGGACTTTAGCAGCGGCCTGCCATACTGCCTGCTAGTATGAGGAGTCATCTGTAGTGTGCCATCTGACCTAGTGACCTTGGATTCATTCCCTCTGCAGCCAGAAGCCTGTCATCTTCCTGTAGACCCCTGACCTTCCATAAGCCCCTCCAGCTATACAAGTCAGGAGAAATCCCCAGCCTAACCTTGAACCCACGGACTTGGAATTTGCCAGCTTCTGCCTGAGTCATTTCCTTGATATAAACCCCCCTCTTCCCCGCCCTGCCCGCCCCCCACACACTGGTTTTTAGTCTAGAGAATCTGACCTAAGACAGACTCCTAGGGAAGGGAAGGGAAGGACACAAAGTGGCACTTGACACAAATAAACAGAAGTCAAAGGAAAGAACAATGGGGAAGTTTACGCAAACCCAGGAAACAACCCTGGGCCCACTGACAGCAAGCAGGGTGTGGGTGGACAGTACAGGCCTGCGGTGGGCATGTGAACCGGCATCACCTGGGAACTCCCTCAACAAATCAGGTGGGCATATCCTAAGACCCAGCAAGCTCTTTCAACACACTCTAGCTCCAAATGCTAAAGACAGTATCTAAAGTCAGTCCCTTACCGGTGGACCCCTCACTGACCCTGCGAGTGGATGGCCTGGAGTTGCCAGGTGCTCACCTTCAGGCTCCTGCTTGAGGTCAATCATTTCTGCTGGCTTTTGTCACAACACTGTGCTGAGGCCACATATGATCTGGGACAACATCTGAAAACAGAGCTAAGGCTTTTGCTCCCGTGCTCCACCCTCCAATACTGGGGCTCCTCACACTCCAGGAGCCCTGCGTGCTCGAAGCTACACTCAGCCTGCCCTCTGCTTTTCCTGAGTCGTGCAGGCTTTTCTCATGGCCCTGACACTGGGTAAAGGACCAGCACACTCTTAGGAGCCCTTCAGAAGGACCTGGGTGCTTCCACAGCAAAAATGCTGGGTGACCTACCTGCATGTACCAGTCTTGGCCGACAGTTAAGAGACCCAAGGCCTGCTTAGTAGCATGAATGAATAAGAGAAGCAATCACCTCGGAAGGTGCTCTTTTGAGGTGGGGGTGGAGGTGGGAGTGACGGCAGGTTCACATTACATTTACTCAGTGTGTACCCAGCCCTTTTCCTATGCAATTGTGCATTGCGTCTTCACCCTCAATAGTGTACCAGCCACCCCCCTGCTACTTCCCCCAGGCTTTGACACTGCTGGGCTGTCCCTTCTCCAGGGCGCTACCATTCCCAAGCACAGCCCCAGACCTTCCCTCCAAGGCTGCCTGCTCTCAGCTATCAACATGCTCGCCTGTTTCTTGGCCACAAAAGCCTGTCCTAGAAAGG
>NW_022104663.1:2641-3748 GCF_000313985.2 Echinops telfairi | reverse complement strand
ATTATGTGCTCTCCCTTTTGACCCATTTTAAAGTTGTTTCCATTTCTTTTCTCTTTTGTCCCATTTTTTAATACTTTCTATTTCTTTTCGAATGAGGTTTTCCTATGGATCTCTCGTCATTATTGTTGGGTTTGCTTGTGTGCTTCCTGTTTCGTATGATTTTCTGTAAGAGAAATGCAGGTAAAGGGAGACAGTGACTAGCTTCATCATCACCTAGGGGCGCAGCAGGGGGGGATGGAGGAAGTGGGGCGCCAACCACAGTGAGTACAAGAAGAAACTATTCTGATGATGATTGCACAAATCTTCTTAATCCGATGGAACGATTAAAATTGCATGACATGTGAAGTGTATGCCAATAAAACTACTTTTTTGAGAAAAAGAGGAAGCCCTTTGACAAGATGGACTGACCCAGTGGCTGCTTTGATGGACTCAAACAGAAGAACAATTGGGGCATGGCGCCAGACTGGGCAATGTCTCCTTCTGTTGCACATAGGGTCATGGTCATTATGAGTCAACTCGACCGCATCCAACAACAACAACAAAGCATTAAGACGTACTAAAACAGAACACATACTCACCACCGTTGAATCCATTCTGAGTCAGAGTGACTCAGTAAAACAGAATGGAATTGTCCCTGCCTGGAGCCCTGGTGGTGCACTGGTCACAAGTTGGGCTGCAATCTGCATGGTCAGCAGTTGGAAACCACCAGCAGCTCTGTGGGAGGAAGACTGGGCTTTCTACTCCCGTCCACAGGGACGGTCTCAGAAAGCCACAGGGGTCATTATGAGCCAGCACTGACTCGATGGCAGCAAGTTCGGATTTGGGTGCTTATGGGTCCCCAGGACTGTCGGTCTTTATAAGAGTAGAAAGCCTCTGCTTTGCCCCACTGAGCAGCTGGTGCTTTCGAGGTAGCTAGGAAAAGTGCCTGGTTGGCGCAAACAATGTGTGCTTGATGCCAGTACTGAGAGGTTGATGGTTCAACCCCAGCCAACAGCCCCGTGGAAGAAAATCCTGACCTGCAGAGAGGCTTCTGTGAAAATGACAGCCAAGAAGTGTCCGCGGAGCCCAGTTCTACTCCATCACTCGGGGGACTCGGCAACAACAGGG
>NW_022104663.1:0-924 GCF_000313985.2 Echinops telfairi | reverse complement strand
CCTGCTTTTCGCACCCATGTGGACAAGATGGGCACTAAAACCATCCACCTGAATGAGAATTTGGCCAACTCACTCTCCTTGTGTGGTAGTTACAAAACTTTGTGTCAACTTGAAAATACATGAAAGTGTAGGGGTGGAGGTTAGCCTGTCAATCAGGTCACAACCTGGTGGGACTCCTTGTGGGTCTAGACTTCTCATAAGGAGGGTCCTGAGAACCTCCTCCTCTCTCTCCACCTTCACCTGCCTGCTTGCTGCAAGCCCTCTGATGTGGACACCACCGAAGTCCACACAACCTTGCACCACTGGCCTATGATCTTCCTGAATCCTCTACAAGCATCACTGCATGTGGCTGCATGAGTCTGGAGAGGGACTTGTGGACTAGAATCAGACTTATGGACTAGTACTGGAGTTAAAGACTTGAGTTGGACTGGGCTGGGATGTTCTTCTTGATATACAGCTCTTTCTTACACATATATGAGTATCACTGGATTTGTTTCTCTAGTCAACCCGGCCTAACACACCTTGCAAAAAACCGCTAAGGCTCCCAATAACCAGCAGTTGAGAGTCCAAGCTCCCCAGCCTGGGGCACCAGTCCAATAACACAGTCTCCAAGATCTGTCCTGGACACACCAACTGGATCTGATTCACCAAGCAAAATACCACGGCTGCTTAGTCCCAAAGACCCCACCCAGTGCCAATCCTACCCCGAGGGGAGCCTTGGTCAGGTTACTGCACCTCTGGGTAGCTTCATCTGAAGGCTCATGAGAATAAAATAAAAGTGAACCATAAAAATGAAAGTATCCCAAATCAGATTAAACTAGAGCATGCACATGGCTACAGATAAGAGCCTGAAACACAGGGAATCCAGGATAGATAAACTCCTCAGGGCCAACAAGGAGAGTACAGATACCAGGAGGATTAGGG
>NW_022104662.1:0-6848 GCF_000313985.2 Echinops telfairi | reverse complement strand
CAGTAATGACAGAGCATGCGCTGTTACGCAAAAACCGCGATAGAGTGAAGCCGCGGAAGTCGAAGCACGAAGTGGCGAGGGTTCACTGTACTTCAAATGGCTTGAATGCATGATATAAAACATAAGTTCCCACACTTATGAGACCCACTGCCCCCCTTTCAGTAAAAAAAAAAAAAAAATACTCAGCACCTTCTTGGCATCTCCCACTTTGAGAAACACTAGTATATAGGAATGATATCCCAATGGAGCGGTTTATGAAAATGAATGGAATTTTATTATATATAAACTAACAGAAGTAAAAAGGTATGCAGTTTAAGATGTTTCACACAAATAGAATAGGCAACCGAACCAAGCCAAACTCACTGCCTTCGAATCAATGCCAACTCAAAGAAGTCTGTAAATGTGTAGAAGAAATGAACCATACAATCCACAGAGTTGACTTCGTGGATGAACAGGACACTCCACAACAGTCCACAATGCAGAATCCTTGTGCTGCAGAATATTTACCGTGGTGGCCGCTCATTGTGAGTTTTGACAAATCTCACAAGGTTGAAATTATGCAGTAGTCCATCACAGTAGACTGAAACTCGGAAATCAGTTGTAGGAAGAAATCTATCAAATCCCAAAGTGTTTGGAAGTTCAGTCTGAATTACACTTCTGAACTGTGTAAAAAACACACAGACGCACAATGAAATGTGAAAACATTGTCATTGAATGGCAATAATAATACCACATAACTTGTGACACCCCGGGCAGCAAGGGCAGAGCAGAGGAAACGACAGCACAGAAAGTGGGAAGGAGTACTGAAAATCAATGCTCTCAGCTTCCATTCAAGAACGCCTCTCTTCTCCTTTCAAGAGCCTAGGAAAATCTAACTATATTAGCAGAAAACGATAAAGAGCAAAAAGCAATAAAATAAAAGGCAAAGATAACACAGAGGAAAACCACAACGCCAGAGGTAATTTTTGAATATGATAATGACCACTTCAAAAGCGACCCCAAAAGGTCAGAGGGATCGGCACAAGTTAGGGCCTATCCCTGCCACCTGAAAACGAGGACGTGTGACCCAGAGCTCAAGAGGTAGATGAGCCAGTGGAGGAAATGAGAAAGTGGCCCAGCATAAAATCCAGGCTACAGGGAAGAGCACTTACTCAGCAGGCCTTCAACCATCTGGATCAGAGACCTGCTTCCCCTCAGGTCAGGAGGTGAACCACACAAGCATGGGCAGTGTCCTCTTGTCCTCCTAGAAGCCAGGGACTTTGCAAGGACTCCTCACTGTTGGCAAACACCTATCAAATGCTGTGTTTGGGACTGCCTGGGACTCTGCTCCCCAGGGAATGGCAGAGAATAGAGTCAGTTTCATCTCGCCAGGCCTCCAAAGCCCTCGGGACCCCAACTACACAAATCGGACTACTTAACTCAAGGGCGACCTGAGTGCTGTGGAGGCAAAGCCCAGTGTAAAATATCAGAGACTACAGGCAGCCAAGGTTGTTCAGAGTAAAGAACTGAACAGCAGGTGACATAAATCAAGACAACATAGATGCTGCCTCCCACTTGGCCAAATACCACCTTGACATTAAGAAAAGCAACGGCCTAGCCACCCAATAAATAGCCGAACACACCAGTAAAATCGCACTTCAGAGAAAGCAATGTTCTCCATCTCTCTTTCTGTGCCCCCCACCACACACACACACACACACACACACACACACACACACACACACACAATGTAAACCTCCAGAATCACACACTGGAAACGGCCTGGGCTCAAATCCCAGCTCTCCCACATCTGTTGTTGTGTTGTTGGAACGGACCACCCAGTTGGTTCCAACCCACGGTGACCTGATGCACAACAGAATGAAACACTGCCCGGTCCTGGTCCATCCTCAAAATCGTTCCCATGCTTGAGCCCATTGTTGCAGCCACTGTGTCACATCATCTCCTTAAGGGTCTTCCTATCCTTTGCTGCCCCTCTACTTACCAAACAGGATGTCCTTCTCCAGGGACATCTCTCTCCTGAAAGTATGTCAGATAAAGTCTCTCCATCCTTGCCTTCAAGGAGCGCCCTGGCTGCACTTCTCCTGAGACAGACTGGCTTGGCCTTTCAATATTCTTAGCCAGCACCACAATTCAAATGTTTCCATTCTTCTTCGGTCTTCCACTCAATGGCCAACTTTCACATGCATACGATGCAATTGAAAATAACACACTTTCGCCCTCAAAATAGCATCCTTGCTTTTCAGTACTCAATAAAGAGGTCTGTGCAGAAGGTTGACCTAATGCAAGGCGTCTTTGGATCTCTTGACTGCTGTTCTGTGAGCATTGACTGTGGATCCAAGCAAGACAAAATCCTTGACTTCAACCTTTTCTCCAGTTATCATGACAGGGTCACCCAATTCATAACAGTAGCAAAATTACAGTTAGGAAGCAACAGCGAAGATAATTATGTGGTTGGGGGGTCGCCATCACATGAGGAACTGTATTAAAGGGTCTCGGCATTAGGAAGGTTGAGAACCACTGTCGTAAAGTCAAAGAGGCCTCACGCTGCCCCACAGCTTCCTTACACATCTACACACACACACACACACACACACACACACTCTCAGATTCCACTTAGAGACCCATTTGGACAGGGGTCAACTCAAACACACAGACATACCCATACAGAGATAAATGCAGGCTCACACAGAACACGCACACCAGTGTTCACACAGAGGCAGACACACACAGACACCCCACAAGCTATTCACTCCAGTGCTTAATGGCTGACAAGGTTTAACTCCAGATACAAGAACTTCAGATATTCCTTGAGTTTGCCTCTGAGTGGATTAGCATTTCTACAAGGAGCCTGTATTAATTATGTGAAGATAACAGCAGTACCTGTGGGGAGGGAGAGTATTCCAGAAGCAGGAGGCTCATTTCCAAATGAGAATGTGAAGAGGGTAGCCCCAACCTCCCCTGGAGCTGCTGTCCCAAAGGAGGAGGCCGGTCTGGTCCACAGCAAAACACGCCCCCGAAGACACACACACCCCCACCCAGGAACTGGGGCAGAGTCTCACTTCCTCAGGATCCCTTTCCTGAAAGAGCTTTCCACGGCCCTAATTAAACACTCAACCCAAGCCATTAACTTGATATGCGAGTTCATGGGAACGACGGAGCAGGGCCCCCAGACCACAAATCGGCATTTTGCTGCCATCGTCAAGTTTTAATCATGTCCCTCCCCCTTCCTGAGTTTTAAAATTCACATCTTTGAATATTAATATTTCTGCCTTAACAACCCTCACATTCAGCAATTTCATATTTAACGGCTTATTTAAATGGAATTAATTTGTAACCAATTGTCTTCAAATGTGCAAGGCAATTTAAGCAAATGCCAAAAGATAAGAAATATGCTTATCCCGAGTAACCAGCTGACGTAAAATACCGTCCACATTTTTCAGACAGGCTCCCCTGATCTCAATGCCTCAGGCCAGAGCTCTGGGCCGAGCCCACCTGCTTGGGAGGGAGCTCACTAAGCCTGCAGATGGGTAGGGGAAGGTTCTGGGCTCAGGACCCCTAGGCTTCCAGGCCATTTCTTTCCCATCAGAGTCAGTCTCTCTCTCTCTCTCTCTCTCTCTCTCTCTCTCTCTCTCTCTCTCTCTCTCTCTCAGCAAGCTCCTCTAGGGTCTCCCTCCTTGGATGCTAGATTGGCCAGGCCTGCCCTCACTCTATAGTCTCACACAGAGCCCTAGCTGCAGGATCCATGTGTCCCCAGGGCTCAGGGCCTTCACTGCCCTGCTATCCTCCCCCACCACCACCCCACCCTGGCCCTTCTGTCAGCAGGACAGAAAAACAACAGTACCTGTAAGGATGATGACAACGCTGGGTGTCTGATCTCACCCTCCCACCAGTGCCACATCCAGCTTGCCACTTCCCTGTGAGCTGTCCCCACTCTAGGGTCACAGCCGAGAGCCCAAATTCAGCACCAGGCCAGGGGCAAGCCCTAGGGCAAACCAAGGCCTGGATCCCCAGGGATAACACGCTACCCCCTCTGTGTCAGTCCAGGACTCTCAGGCCAAGGATGGTGTGGGGGGGTGGGGGGTGAGGGGGTGTCCATCCCACCCACCTGCCCCCTGCTCTCTCTGCCCCCCACCACTGCAAGCTCTGCTCTCTGTGGGTGCTGATCTGGGTAGGCTGAGGTAGGTCTGGGGTCAGGAGGGAGGGCCTGGCTCTCCCCAAGCCCAAACCAACCGCCCAGCAGGCTCAGCCCAAATGCAGCATGCAAATGCTGAGAAGTCGCCTCCTTTCAGGAGATGGCCAGAGGCTGGCTGCCCCACACTGGACCTGGGATGGAGACTGGCGAGGCCACTGCTCTCTAGCTAGCTCAAGGCGGACAGTGGAGAGACGAACTGAGCTACTTTGCAAGAGCAGGAGGGCAACCAGAGATGCAAGTAGGAGGAGTTTCGGAGAAGTTCCAAGTGGGCTTTCAAAAGCCCACCTCCAGGAAAGGAAGTGGTGGCTTCATTCGCGGTGAGTGGCCAGTGGCCGGAGTCCCTGAGCACTGGAAAGTGGGCCAATAGCGACATTCATCTTGCTTAGGAAACAGGCTATTAGTATCCCCAGCAAACAGCTGGAGACGCTCGGCCCCCAGTGAGCAAGGTTGGCTGAGCTGCTGTGGCCCTCGGGGACAAGGGGCTTCTCCAGCACACAGTGCAGCGGGGCGGCAGCCCAGGAATGCAGACGTGACTGTGCAGGAGTCCTGAGGACGGCGCTGGGTGGTGGCCAGAGGCAGGGACCACTGCAGGCTCCTGCCTCCACAGAGCAACTCTCAGGTTGGAGCTCCAGGAGGGGTGACCCGAGGGATGGGGTCCATAGTGGAGTGGGGGGACCAGGGGGCGCGGCAAGCATCCCAGAGACAAGGAGAAAGAGCCTGGGAGCATGGCACAGTGGCCCCTTGCTGGGCTGGGCCACCACCGCCTGGAAGGACACTATCTCTGGCCCTTGCAATAGGCCTGGGGGTCGGGTAGCAGAGGACAGGACAGACTGGGGGGCCGGTAGTGAGCTGCAGCATACGGAGGTGAATACCCCAGGTGATTGGGAGGACCCCACTTTCTGCTGTCTCTGAGGTAGTAATGGCCTGAGGGCCTCACTGACCTCTCCTGTCCAGACAGCAGAACTCCTCAAAGGCCAAACCAGGCCCGCTCCTTCCACCTGGACTGGAAGCTGAGAAAGCATTCTCTGCAGCAATACCTCCTGGGGAGGGCACACAGGGAACCCACAGCCCAGCGGCCCCCCAGCTCCCTGCTGGGACTGAGGCCTGCAGCACATTAGGGCCTGAGCAGGGTTTGCTGATGAAGCAGCAGCTCCAAGTGGCCTGCGCCCAGCAGCATCAGCCACCAGGACTCCCTGCTCTAACTCAATGTCCTCCGCTCAAGGCCCCAAGTCAATACCCCAGGTGGAGGCTCGGGGGTGGGGGTGGGAACCCCACTGAACTGAGGAGATGGACCATGGTGTAGGTCGAGGAATTCAGAAGGGCAGGAGGTGGGCAGGTGAGCATGGGCCAGGGAGGGAGACAGCTAGCATCACTCTCATTCCAGCCCCTCAGAGAAAGGGGCCCCCTGGTGGGCTGATCATGAGGCTATAGGGAGGTTGAGCTGAGAGGAACAAGGCAGGAAGCCCACCTGAGACTCAGCCTCACACCTGCTGCTGGGCGCTGCTCAGTGGGGGGGTGGGGGCGATGCACATATATGAGCTCATAATCCTGCCAGATCCCCCAATCACACGCACACCACCAGGCCTGGGCGCATCCACCATTATTTGGCACTTCCTCTGTCGTAGCTGCCTGGGTCTACCAAAGGACTCGGCCACGGTGGAGGATCCTGGCAGGGGAGGGGCTGGGTGTCCAGGTATGAGGACAGGCAGGCACCTCCCCTTGAGGACTATCAGTCCAGCCAATGTGAGCTCCCCCAGGATCCTCAGACCAGCCACCAGCCAACCTGGGGAACATCCTTCAGGGGTCATGGGTAGAAGGGGTTCAGGGGGTGGCCTCCTGGTCTGGTTGGGCCCAGCCTCTGCCCACTGCCTAGAGGGCCTAGAATGGGGAGCTTGGGGGGTTGGCCTGGGACTGAGCTGCAGAGTACAGGCAGGTAAGGTGAGTGCCTGCCTGGGGACAGGGCAGCAAGGACCAAGGGAATCTGGCTGGGGCCAGAATGAGGGTCAATCATACTGGCCAAGGTTGTGTGCGGAGGCCATGGGCTCAAACCCCAACAAAGGGTGTGCCCAGAACAAGACCACAGTGCTCAGATGGGATGCTGATGGTAAACAGCTGCCCTGCCCAGCCAGCTGGGGCACCTGACAGCCTAAGAGGGACTACAGCTTCAAAGGCAAGTGAGAGAACAGACCGCCCTCTTTAAAATAAAAGCTGAGGTGCTTCTTCCATGTAGGCTTTGTTGCTTCTAAGCTAGATGGCCCCTTGTTTAACTTCAAGTCTTTAAGAGCCTAGACCAGGGGTCCTCAAACTTTTTAAACAGGGGGCCAGTTCACTGTCCCTCAGACCCATTGGAGGGCCGGACTACAATTTAAAAAAACTATGAACAAATTCCTATGCACACTGCACATATCGTATTTTGAAGTCAAAAAAGAAATGGGGCAAAAACACCCGGTGGGCCAGATAAATGTCCTCGGTGGGCCGCATGTGGCCCCACCGGCCGTAGTTTGAGGACGCCTGCCCTAGACACCATATCTTTAGATAGCTGGGGAGGTTTAGATTGCATCGGGAAGGTGAGCATCATGGAATGCCAGTTTAATAGAACTAAGTATTCTTGCATTGAGGGAGTACTTGAGTGAAAGCCCAATGTCCATCTGCTACC
>NW_022104661.1:5385-6749 GCF_000313985.2 Echinops telfairi | reverse complement strand
TCCATGTGGACTTTGTTGCTTCCCTGCTGCAAGCATTACTGAATGATTTTAGCAAAAATTTGCTTGCATGTGATATTGATGTGTTTCAATAATTTCTGCCCTCTGTTTGATCACCTTTCCTTGGAACAGCCACAAATATGGATCTCTTAATGTTGGTTAGCCAGGTGGCTCTCTTCTAAATTTCTTGGCATAGAGAAGGGAGTGCTCTCAATGCTTCATCCACTTGTGAGTATCCCTTCAGTCCCTGGAGCCTTGTTTTCCCCTAATGCCTTCAATGCAACTTAGAGTCTTCCTTCAGTATCATTGGTATGGGTATAGAGTACCTCTTGAAATGGTCTAATGTTAATCAGCTCCTTTTGATTCATTGACTCTATGTATTCCTTTAACTCCTTTTCGTGCTTCCTGATTCATACAATACATTGCCCATAGAAACATTCAGTACTGCAACTTGAGGCTTGGTTTTTTCCTTCAGTTCGTTCAGTTTGAGATATGCTGAATAGGGTTTCCTTTTTGACAACCTAACTCCAAATCTTTTAGCATTTAATAATAATATTTTACTGTGTCTTCTCCAGCAGCTCTTTAGAATTTTCTGTTCAGTTATTTTACTTCATCATTTCTTCCATTTGCTTGAGCTGCTCAATGATCAACATAAAAAAAGCTGACTTTTTCCCCCTTCGTTCTTGTCTGTTTAATGACCTTTCTTCACTTAACATGTTATTGGTATCATCCCACTGATCGTCATGGCTTCTGTCATAAGTGTTCAATGTTCCTCAGATCTTGAAATTCAGGTGAATTTCAACACTCATCATCAAATTTTGGCTCTTGTAGACTTGTTTGGATTTTCTTCAACTTCAACCTGAAGTTGTTCAGGCTGCAGATATTGAGCATGCCCAGGTACTGGTCCCTCTTGATAACAGGTCCAAAGTACAGGAAACAAAACCTATCTTTGCTCCTAGGGAGCATTCTAGCTATACTGCACCTAGCACACATTTGTGTCACAGAGGGATATAGAGATACTTATGAAATAACTCTGGTGGCATTGCCAGGTAAGCATTGGGTGACTAACCCGAAGGCCAACTGTAAAGATTTACAGGCTCAGAAACCCCATATAGGGTCTCTATGAGTCATAATTAAGTGGACAGCAGTGGGCTTGGTTTTGGGGTTTTTAAGGATATATACAAAAAGGCTTCACAAAGTTGATAGAAAACTGTCCATTACTGTTTAATTCCAATTTTTTCACAGACCTTTTGAAACCCTCTCATATGGGTGTATAATTAATATATTGACTATATCGTGACTATTTTAACTGTGTATTTAGGACTGTGACTTGATTGTTGAGTGTGATGAAAATAAAGACAGCAGTG
>NW_022104661.1:2871-4175 GCF_000313985.2 Echinops telfairi | reverse complement strand
ATTGGACAGTCCCTCACAGAAGAGCCACATGGAAGGGATGAAATATCCAGGATATGGCATACCACTGATGAACTATATAATTATCTTTTAGTTATTTACTATTTCCTCCCTTTACTATTATGGCTTTTTATTTGTTTTTCTTTATTAATCATGTTAGATTTGCATATGCCCATTTATATATTTAAGATTGTTTGGCACATGAAATCCAAGATAGATAACCCTTCAGAAACAGTAACCAGAGTAATGGTTCCCTGGGGGTACAGGAAGAGAGGACAGAGGGAAGGGGGAATAGAGAGCTGATAGCACTGATGACTATACAACCCCACTCAATGGGATCGAACAACAGAACTGTACATGAATGGATATATTGGATCATGTAAGATATGGAGAAAAAACTATAGGAAAAAAAATAAGAGTTCCTGGGGGTTGGATGGGGGAGCATGGGGGAGGGATAGATAAAGGAGAGCTGATATCAAGGAGCTCAAGAATAAAAGAATGTTTTGAAACTGACTGTGGTACCAATTGTACAATACTACTTGATGTGATTGAACTAAGGATTGTTATGATATCTGTAAGAGCTCCCAATGAAATGATTAAATATTTTTTTTAAAGAGGAAACTGACATGGTGCCCTGAAAATGCCTGTACAAATTGGCAACGTTAATCCGCTCTGGGTAGTGTAATAGATTACACGTTGGGCTGCTAACTGCAGGGTCAGCAGTTTGAAACGGCCAGCCATTCCTTGGGAGAACAATTCGGTTTTGTATTCCCATAAAAATACACAGCTTTGGAAAGTCAAAGAAGCAGTTCTAATCTTTCATATGGGGTAGTGATGAGTCAGGGTCTACTCTAATCTCATTCTGGAACTTTCCTGGTTTCCTTTGTCCTTCTGTATTTAGATCATTTTTATAGCTTCCCTCCAGCCCATCATTCCAGTGGAATGGCATCAGGAATATAAACAAACACAAGTTTCTGTTTCATCACAGAACTTGACAAGTGAAGATCCTGACACTGGCAGCATGCTTTATTTCTGAGAGGAAAGGTAGCGGGGATGAAAGATGGAGAGAGACGAGAAAGAAGCACATCCCCCTGCATGAGGGCAGATGTCATTGTTGCCGGTGTTGTTTGTTAACTGAGTTTGAAACCATTCGGACCCAGGACAACTCATGTGTGCTCAGGAGAAATGCTCCACAGGATTTCCCAGCCTCGTGACCTTTCAGTAGCAGCTCGGCAGGCTTTTCCTTCAAAGGACCTCTGGAGAATTGGAACCACCAACCTTTCAGGTGGTTTTCGAGTCTTGAACTG
>NW_022104661.1:0-1195 GCF_000313985.2 Echinops telfairi | reverse complement strand
GGGCCAAGGAAAATTGATTGATGAATATTATTTGATTACATGGCGTACTGGAGGGTGAGACATTTTTAGACTCAAATTTAAGTAAGTACCAAATGCTTATATGCACATGCAGGGTTAGGCATTATATTGACAAGAGTCCTGAGAAACCTCAAGAAATGTAGAAGGGAATACAGTCCTGTGCTCATCTGAGGTTGTCATGGATGCAAAGGATGGGAAAATTTGGGAGGATTCAAGGAAATTTCACTGGCTAGCCCATTGCAGATCCTGGAAACCCAATTTCCTGCACTGCTCTGTGCCCCAGATGGAAACCAACTTAGCAAGTAAGAGGAAATACCATCAGATGTTTGGCTTTACAAGTACCCATGTGTAACCAAATGGACAAACCCACAGAGACAGAAAATAGATTAGTGGTTTTCAGGGGCTTGGCTGGGGTTTGGGGAGTAGAGAGGAGTGCCTGCTAATGTGTACAAGGTTTCTTTTTGTGGTGATGAAAATATTTCTGAACTCTATATTAGGGGTGGTCTCTCAATCTTGTGTGCATATTGAAAAAAAGCAAGTGAATTGCATATTGTATAAGTGTATATCTTATATTACGTGAACTATGTCTTAATATAATTTTTAAATAAAAGAAGAATAGGTAACCTAGTTTCAAGTGCCAAGTCCAATCACCCAGATCATGTGGGGCATTGTCTCATCCTAGAACCCTGGGACCACCACCCTATCCTCTAAACTGAGCTCTGCTTCTCTCTGATAGCACTGTTGGTCATCTATAGTTTCTCTTATCCCCAGAAGGGAGCCCATTACCCAAGGATCAATGCAGGAGAGACAAGGACAGAAGACACCCATTCCAACCAGCCCCAATGAAGTGTCAGCACCTTCTAACTGAAACATGGTCACCTTTGTGGGAGGCTGAGACATAGCTTGCTAAAGAAATACAGCCATGGAAACAGTATATAGAGGGGTGCGGGGGGAACATTATGGAACCAATGGAAACAGTATAGAGAGGGGGGCGGGGGGAACATTATGGGGATTGCAATCAGTATTACAAAGCCAAATTTTCTAAATTGTGGAATGGGAAACCCAATTGCTCTATAGACCTTCACTCATATCACAGTAAGACATTTGGGGGGTGGTGGGGGGAACAATTACTTTAAAAAGCTTAACTGAAAATGGTCACCTTTGTAGGAGGCTGAGA
>NW_022104660.1:5524-6835 GCF_000313985.2 Echinops telfairi | reverse complement strand
CCATCATCCTGGTCTCCATAGAACATCCTACATCGTGTTTTCATTTTAATTATATCATCTTTTTCTGTGACATCTTTTATGATATTATTTATAAAAGCTTTATTAACATGTTAATGTTTTTCCTTTTAAATATAGTTTTACTGGTTGTGATTCAATTTACAAGGGATCTTTATAAAAAATAAGCTTATTCTCCCTTCCAGTTGTATTGCTCCCACTCTTATGTAGTTCACACAATGGAACTGTCGGTTTCTGTTAAACCAGTGTTGGAGGTCACCGACACACGCTCCACTTAAACACAGACTTTGGATGCAACAGTAGTTTGCTCACAGAGAGAAGAGACAGAGCCAGCTCAACATCAAGATTGGGCAGCAGTTCCCACAGCCAGTGGTTTCACTCTGTGGCCAGTGCAGGGATGGTGGTTTGCAATCATCCCTCCTTTGTGCTGCAGTTGAAGAATGGTGTGCCCTTCTCAACAGCAAAGTTAGAGAAAAAGGGTTGTGCTGTGAGCTGAAGTCTACTGGAAGGCAGGGAGTTGGTTTTGTTGTTTTGTTGCTTGGTATATTCCATGTCATGTGCATGAAAATCTGTTTGTGTGCTCAGCATAAGCATAGGGTGTGCTGTAGGACACCGGCTACTAAAGAGTGCTTTTGGATCCTGGGAAAGGCAGTCAACTGGCAAGATCCTCACAGTCCAGTAGCCAGACTGACACATCCGAAGCACACCTAGGTCTGTTATGGAAGCCGGGGAAGGGCAATAGATTGCACTTGGACGGCCTGCATCTTCGGTTTCCAATTCCTATTGGAGATTATCTCAGATGTATTTTGTCATTGATGGATAGCATTCTTGAATTTCTGCGATATGTTTTTCTGTTTGAGTGTATATGAAAGCCAGAATTGATGAACATAAAGAGACATCAAGTAGAATAAGGGCTCCTGGGGCTACAGTGCCGGGTGGAGTAAAGGGAGCTGATGCCACCAGTTGAGAAGGAAGATGATGTTTTGAAGCTATTTGGGGTAGAAGATGTACAATACTGACTGATGCACTTGAACTACGGATTGATATGACACCTGTATTTTCTCCCAATAAAACAGTGTGGAGAAAAATAGTGAGAAAATAAGTAAAATATGAAATAAAAACTATTTATTCCATTGCTAACAATTTTTATGAATTCAAATTTCTGGCTTATACCACAATCTCTTCTCCGTTTGAATATTTTAGCTAGTTTTTTGAAATGCGTTGTACCTGCAGACTTTCCATCAGTTTCTGATTGTGACTGAAAAAGAGAACTATGTCATTTTAAAAGTTATTTTT
>NW_022104660.1:2543-4627 GCF_000313985.2 Echinops telfairi | reverse complement strand
TTGATCAGTATTTTATTGTGGCATATATCTCAATATCAATATCTATATAAATATCTATATGTATAGGTCATACTGCAATCAATTAAGAGTATTTGCAATCGTATCACTCTCTATGTCCAACCTTTTTATAGTGAGGGAGAGTCAGTGTGAGTCCAGACATAAAACTAGCCTCAGGGAGAGAACTGACCTGCAGGGATGCTAAGCTCCATCAGCTCTGGACCAAGAGAAGAAAGAAGTGAGGACAGGATCCTGTATAAGGACTGCAGTGCCTGATCAGCTAGAACTGCTGTGCTGACCACTATGGTAGCCCTACTGCCCACAGTAGGAAACCTGCTGAGACAACTCCGGGTAACACTCCTGATCACTAGTCTATTTGCGTAGGACCAGAGAAAATGTTGCTGTGGTATCCACAGAAGTTTGAGGACAGCGTGAGCTCAGGAAACACCTCTCCTGTATGTGATGCGATGCTGTCAGTAGGGGGCTCTCTGAATACGCTGAGCCCAATGCCCACCTGGGTATTGATTCATTGGAGGATAAATGAACTTCTTATTATTCCTGTGGCTTCTTTTAACCACACAAATAACCCTATTGTTAGGAAATCTTATATTCTGACTCTAAATCTAGAAAATAATGTTAAAGTACCTTTTACACCTTGCCAAATATTGTGCATTATCATAGGGCAAAGGAGCTTTAGGGATGACATACTCTTGTTTCCCTATGTGTTCAGATGTGTGGAAAGATTCAGGTAGAACTGGTCTTGATACCCAAACCTGGTGAGGATAGAGATTGTCTTTAATTTCAATAGATCATCTGGGTGTTTTGATGGTAATGGCATAAAGTTACGTTAAAGATGAAATCTGCACAGATGTTCATATGATTGGTAGAGTGAAGACCTCAGAGAGAAGCCTGTGTTCTCCCATGGATGTCAGGGTAGCCAGCCCCTAACAAATCATCACAGGTCCAGAAGGCACAGTGTATAGCGATAATAATTAAAGATTATAGTAAAGTATAGAGAAACAGAAGAGATAAAAGAGAGAGTAAACTGAAGGAGTCTGACATATTTCATGGTAGCATGCTCACCTCAGCCCTGCTTGATTGTCCATATGGAGATGGCAGACCTGAGTTCAGGAGAGAGAGGAGAAGGAGGACAAGGGGAGAGGGGACACGGGAGGGAGAACAGGGAGGAGTGCACCGGGGGAGAGAGACTATTTCTAACCAAGGCTTATATACCTTTGGGGGTGTGCAAGCCCCCTAATTACCGGTAAATACATACATCACAGGAAGGGGTTGTGCTATAGGCAACACAGTATTGAGAGGAGGACGATCTAGCTGTATACAGGCAATAGGAAGGGGAGGGATTGTGGTAGACATGTGACAAGATGGGCAGATCCTAGATTCAGGATGGCAGCCTAACTTGGATGTCACTAGGCAGGTTTGACCACTTCTCTGGCTTTCCATGGAAACAATTACCTCCCACCATGAGCTGGTAAATAGCCTCTAATACTTGGCCTATCTCTGGGGGGAGACAAAGCTGGGGAAAAGCCTTTATATCCCACACCTGGACACCACCTGCATCACTTTTCTAGTGTGAGTCCCCAAACCAGGGGCTCCATTCTGCCCTTTCCACCTTTTACATACAAATGCACCTCCCACATGCAAATACCTAAGAAGCATTCAGATGAAACTACAACATCCATGTACTTTAAGTCATATGCCTTCTCACCCTGGAGAGAATTACCTTATCATGAATGAATCCACATGAACATGAATTGTGTGGGTTTTGCTCTTTCTGGTGGCAACTCTGGGAGGTGAGTGCTTCAGCGATTCATACATAAAGTCTGGGGATACAGCATCTGAGCACATGACTCACTGTGTTTCCCTGTATCCCCAGATGTCCTGGGCCAGGGGCAATTATGAGTCAGGCCCTGGACTGGTGAAGTCCTCACAGACCCCATCTCTCACCTGTGAATTCTGTGGATTATCTTTAACCAGCTATGGTGTGCACTGGATCCACCAGGCCCCAAGGAAAGAGACTGTAGTGGGTTGGTGATATGTGGGATGATGGGAGCACAGACTATAATCCA
>NW_022104660.1:0-984 GCF_000313985.2 Echinops telfairi | reverse complement strand
ATATCTGTGAATTCAACAGTTATATTGTAACAGGAGAATATAGTCTGTCCTATAGCAACAAACAGCCTTTGCTTTAAAGACAACAAATATCTCTGTCAGGGGTCCCTGCACCAGAGTTCTGATGACACTCAGTATACACTCTCTGATCAGACTCACGGGGAATGTAAAGATTGCTACTAAGTGTTGGATGACAGGCTGAAAGTTTGACAGTATATTCTTCCATCACACTTTGTGAGGACAATCATTTGGTCAAAATCTAGATGGTCAGCCTATTTTTATTGAATTGCTTCTTCAAATGACACATATACATTTTTGTTTTGTTGTTTGGTTGGTTGTTTTTCCTAACCATGGTGGCCTGATATATATACACATACATACATACATACATATATATATTTTGGTCTTTTCTGTAATTCCATCTGTAAACCCCAAAACTCACCAATTGTCTTTTATTACCTTGGTGCTAATATTTTGTATCTGTCTGTTCTCCAAACGTAGACCACGATTGTCAAGACAGAAACTAACTTGTCTTTGCAAATTCAGGATTCAGGGAGATCTCTATGGCTGAATGGTATCATTCAGTTCTTCATGTCGCGTGTTGTATCTTCATCTTCACAGTCACACGGAATGTGAACCCACTGTTTCTGCTTTCACGCAGAGGTTCCGCATTTGTCCTGTTAATCTCCTCACCCTACTTCTGGTGCTTTTGCTACTAATTTATTGTATAATATCAGTAACATTTTCATTATCTAGTGACACACGACCTTAGGTGGGGAATTTCAGACATTTCAGTATAAGGTTGCACACAAGACAGAAGATTAGGTGAGAATAACACTATTAATGACGGCTTTCTGGATAGGTAAAAACTTCCTGTGTCAAAGGGAAATTGTTTTAGGGTAACACGCTCTCTTTCCACACTGGAATGACTCTTGAGTAAACATAGCAGTGTAGTTGTAGAAGAAAAGGTCTTCTTTTTTAGAGATT
>NW_022104659.1:5853-6848 GCF_000313985.2 Echinops telfairi | reverse complement strand
TACTTATTCAAAAAGTACAGTGAACAAGTAATCCAAGATTTTGAACTATATTAAAAAAAGACAGCATAAAAAATTGCAGAAAAACTCATTAACAACCAGCAATATGCAAAGTGCACAACCGAGCTTGCTGAAATTCAAGAGGACTTGACAAATGGATGATGATGATAAATAACTGCAACCTTCAGTATAGATTACACTGCAATATAAAGTAAAAATCCTCAGAGGTGGACAGATAAAAAAAATCACAATAAATGTAGAAAATATTAAACTGTTAGTATTTAACTGGATTTGGATGATCAATATTCATGGAAGCAACAGTCAGAAAATAGAATAATGTATTACTTAAACAACTCTGCTGTTGAAGACTTGCTAAATTATTGAAAAGTAAAACTATCCTTTTGAATGATAAGTTGTGGCTACCCAAAGTCATAGTATCTTCAGTTGCCTGATAGGCACATGGAAGCTAGACAAGGAATGAGGCAGATATGAAAAGAATTAATGCCTCTAAATTATGGTGTTGGCAAAGAAGATTAAGTACACCGTGAACTTCCAAAAGAAAGAAAATCATCTGTTAGATGAAGCACAGCCATTACATATATACAAACATTTTATCCAAGTAGTAATTTAAGTCAAGAAAGCATTCTAGGCCAATCCAGATCAAGTCCATGGGTTTGAAGCTAGCCAGAGCGTCTTCAGACTCATTTAAATGCAGGTCAAGGGCCCAGTAACAAAGTGGAAAGCAGGAAGATCACAGGCCAGTCGGTAGAGAATTTCATGGCTCCAAGGCTGGTGGGTGCATCAGAGCACTGGCAGCTGCCAAGTAGGGTCTCAGAGGCAACAGCCCACGTGGCTGTCCCTAGAGACAGAATGCCAACAAGCCTGAGAGTGAGGCCAGGAAGGGCGAGGCCAAGCCCCACTTGACTGACATGTTGAACTCCACCACTTCACACATCAAGGTGGAAGAAAATGTAACTGCACAGACTTGTTACCAGGAG
>NW_022104659.1:1921-4030 GCF_000313985.2 Echinops telfairi | reverse complement strand
GTATGTATGTACACATGCATGCACACACAATTATATTGATAAAAATACTGGGAGATTCCTTGTCAAAAATATGTAGTTTTCACTACTGTAAAAATTCTCAGACTTTATTAAAATAGCACAAATTGTCTGAATCTAGGCTGTGTATTAGAAATCATGATGTGCATAAACTGATTGATCATAGAAACCATTTCTTTATGAAGTATCACACAGGAGTATTATTCTCTGGATGCTTTTGTAAAAGGGGTGTGTACACGACTAAATCCAAATGCAACCGACACTTTGAAATTGCATTTTACTTTCCTTTTTTAAACATTGTTTACTGCATCATTTTTGGCTTCAGGAATGCTATGCATGCCTGCCTTCTCATCCTTTCATTCACAGAGGAAAATGTCTGTTCTGTATGTTAAACACCAAGAAGCTAACTCATTATGAAGATATAGTTCCTTTATCATTCTTCAGCATCATAATCTACTGTAATACCTTTTCTCATTTCCTATCCCTAAGTCTATGAAGAAAATAACCTTTTATTTTAGAGTGGTTTCTAACATAATACAAGGAGACAAACACAATGCAAACTTTTCCTTGTGACTGCTATAAATGCAGAATCATCAATATTCTCGACAGTTTCCAATGGTAACTTCACTCCATTTCTAAGCAAAATATAGGTATTATCTAAAGAAAAAATATTTCGAGCAGTCTTTTCTAATAATCTATCTCTTATTACTCAAGTAACATAGTTCCTGGAGGTAGGATGAGTTGTTATCCCTTCTCAAAATTACAAAATAAATAAAGAGCAATCTTTAAAAAATGTATCAGATTGCTATGTGGATAATTTTTCCAATATGTGTAGCCATCTCTCTCTCTCTCTCTCTCTCTCTCTCTCTCTATATATATATATATATATATATATATATATATTCTCTCTAAAATATTATATATATATATAAAATCTCTATAAAATATTATATATACACACATAGCATTTTATTTCCAATATAGTATCATCTTAGTTTCATATTCTAATTGTTGCCAGTGATTTTGTTCTACACTTTATCTCAATCACCCATTTATATAATAATTTTCTCAAGATATAGGAATTAATAACTGAAGCATGACCACAATTCTTAATTATAAACATGTTTGTATCTGATTAAAGGATCCCTGGTGGCGTTGCAGTTATACACTGTGGGTGATCGTAAAGGTCAGCAGTTAAAAACCCCCAACCACACAACAGGAGACAGATGGGGCCTTCTACCCTTATAAAGAATGACAGCGCTAGAAATTCACAGTAGTACTTCTACCTACCCTCAAGGCTCACTATTAGTCAGCATTGACCTGATGGCAGTGAGTTTGGTTTTAGGTTTGGTATCTGATTACCATTTTCATATTAATATATAAACCCTTCTATTATCCCTTCTAGTGCCACAACTCATCTGACAGCTTTCATGTCTATGCTATGCTGGAACCTGTGCAATAAACATTTCAATTCCTAGAGGTGTCAGCAGAGGTTACAGACTAGAAAGAAGGAAGACACAGTTTACTTCTAAGGAATCAGTCATCAAAATCTTATTAATAACATTGAACTTTATCTGATACAATCCCAGAAAATGACCACCTCAGATAGGAAGGCATTCAACACACGACTCAGAAAGACCTAGCTTCTCAAAATAGTACCTTAATGGATGGAGTAAATTTTTCTGATCCTGCATTATCTAATGTGACATTACTCAAAATGAAATAAATAACAGCTGCTATCATCTTAATAAGCTGAATGAACCATGAATCTAGGAATATCCGATCCTTCCAACAACTAAATGGAATGCTTAAAGATTGATATCCTAAGCATGAATGAGCTAAAATGGACTGGTATTGGCCATTTCGAATCTGACAACCGTATGGTCTACTATGTTAGGATTATGTTAGTCCAGGTAGACTAGAGAAACAAATTCATGAAGACACTCATAGTTACATAAGAAAGAGATTAATATACAAGAGCAACTGAATATTGAGAAAATGTGCCACCCCAGTCCAGATCAAGTCCATAAGCCTGATATTAGCCCATATGCCTGATACCAATCTATAAAGTCCTCCTCAGACTCACGAAACACA
>NW_022104659.1:0-1147 GCF_000313985.2 Echinops telfairi | reverse complement strand
CTTGGAAACGCCCAGAGGCAGTTCTACCCTGTCCTATAGGATCACTAGGAGTCAGCATTGACTGGATGGCAGTGAGTTTTGCTTTTGGCCACCATGTGTTATTAGTCTATAGTGAAGTCTCAAGTTTGAGTCAAGATTTTTACTTTTATTGCTACTTCTCCTTGTTTCTCCATATATAGTTCAAAAGATTTGTTAGAGTGGGCAGCAGGTGTGCGTGTGTGTATGTGTGTGTGGTGTGTGCAGCACTGGGGTTTCTATTTACAGGGCATTTGAAGAGACAAAGACATTTTGGCATTCCATTTTCCAATTAAAGGGTTTTATCTCAACCCCTCGATTATTTGGCACAAATACTGATTCTATTACTCAAAATTAGGCACTCTTTTTTTCTTACAGAAACTAGCCATTCACACATTCCTGTCCCACCTTTGGGATGGGTGGAGCTACTCACGTATTCAGGCATTTTGTCCCAAGCTCCAGCTAAAATTTAAACTGAACTGTTCTGCTATCTCCATTCGCTTTCAAAATGGTGGTAGACTGTTTCTAGTCAGTAGGATACAGCCTCTTTAAAAGGTATGATCCTGTACTCACCAGGTTGAAGTTTTTCTTACCTCCGAGATGGGGTCTCAACGGCAAATTTCACCTTCAGATCAGTTTTTAATATTCCAAATACTCAGCCATTAAGTTATTAAGGTATGCCTTTTTTGTCACATGGATCAAGTAGAGAATCAGATCAATGGCCACTGCTTCCAGGGCTCTGCTACCCTTGACCATGCTGTGATCCACAACCACAGAGCCAGTGAAGCCTAATGGCTTACCTGTAGGCATGGCAAGGCTCATGTTGGAGAAACTGGGCTGGTCATTAGTCTGAAGAGGAATTTAAGCTTGTATTTTACTCAGAAATTTCCTTTATAATACTGAGGTTAAGCATTTGGGAAAGTGTCTTTCTTTCAGACATTTCTCTAAGGGAAACAACCAGGCTCAAATAGGCTCCCCGCCTTTACCTAAAGTCTACATTTATAATATTTCAGCTGACTGACTCAATTCCTTCCAAATTTGTGTTAAAACACTGAAAAGGTGAAGAACTGAGCAACTTTTTCCCCATAAGAAATAATGGAAAACCAGATACTTGTCTTTGAAGTCAGAAAAA
>NW_022104658.1:5233-6792 GCF_000313985.2 Echinops telfairi | reverse complement strand
CGCTATGAGCTCAAAAACCACAATGAGCTCAGTTTAGTTGTTTTTTCATATGAGTCTCTCCTCTTGTTCTCTTCATGCTATAATGCTACAGAAAAATTTGCAAAAGCCAGCAAACCTCCAGAGAAGGATAACCTGAATATTCTCACTAAAATAAATAATATAAAACTTTGTAAAAGGCAGAAAACTTGTAAGAAAAACAAGGCAGTCCCATTGACTTCTGGCTCTGACAGTTTTATTTACAATCTATGTTAATGAAGTGCTTTGATGAAATGAACTTTTTTGGTGTAACTCTTCTATTCATAGTATTTGTAAGTCCCAAGAAATGGCTGACTAGGTCCCTAAAAATAGGGTATTTGTAACTAATGGCGACTTTGTTTAGTTCTTCTGGGTAAAAAGTGAACCCTTTGAGAAGCAGGAACAAAAAATCCCTCAGCCAGCAGGACAGAGAACCAGGACTGAAGCAGATCTGAGATCTCATAGAGGTGCAGGGTCAAGGTCATGAGCCAAAGCAGCAGAGCAGTGTTAAGACCTTGAGGCTGAGTGGTGGGCTTCCGAACCAATGTAACCATTAAAACAGGGTAGTTTGGGGCTGGAGACTAGCTTGTATAGTGAGGTGTTCTTTGGGGCATTTATCAGTGCCAGAGGAGTTTTGTACCACTTTTCTAAGCACAGCAGAGGCCAGGAGCATGTGGCTGAGAGGCTAAATACCAGAAAGAGAAACAAATGTCACCAAGGCTGAGAGACACAGGGGACAAAAGAGCCCTATCCTTACTATGTTATAACCTATTCAATTACCTTAGAAATCCTCATAGTATATTTTTATATTTTTGAATATTATCTATGAGTTTTGTGTGTGACCTTGTAATGGGTTATTGAATGTAGCAGAGTAGTTTAGTGTTGGGTTGGTATTAGGATAAGGTAAAAAATCTTGGAGGGTATAGGACTTTTTGACTTCTGCCTTGTGAGTATTATCCTTGGTTAAATATTCTGGGGAGTTGTACTCTTCTCTCTCTGTAGCTAGAGGAAATCAAGTATATCTTCCATGTCATTTCTCCAGGTATTACAACCAAAATAATCCCTATGATATTTCCACTTTTTTATTGTATAAGAATGACATTCTTTGATTTTCTATCCTGTTCTGTTTAGTTCATTTATTATATTTCACTTTTTTCATTTAGCAAAAAATTCACCCAAGTGAACATGATCCATCGGTTGCTTCTCATATAAAAGGAAAAAAAATCTCTGTTCTGCCCCCCTCTTTTTCCCTTTCTCTGTTGATCGCTTATGTCCCCAATTTCTGTCTTTTACTTTCATTCACTAACACTATTGAATGCCTGTTATTTCTAGGTAACTTGGAGCTAGAAGATAAATAAAAAATAAGCCTACGCTATGACTGGTAAACAAGTAATATTGCATGGCATTCATTCTCAGAACATAATTGTAAAAATATGATTAATCCTATTTTATAGAACAGAAAGCTAATGTTGAGAAGTTATTATTAAACAGATAGCTTGATGATAACTAAAAATAGCTCTGCAATTGAAAGCTAGGCCTTTCTA
>NW_022104658.1:2665-3957 GCF_000313985.2 Echinops telfairi | reverse complement strand
GAGGAAAGAAAATGTTTGAGACTGCTAGATAAGATTGAACTATGAAATATTATGATATATGTAAGAGCTCCCAATAAAATAATTAAAATAAAATTTTAAAAGCAAAACACCAAAACCACTCCAGCAGCTCCTGTCTGAGCCATGGTAACTCCTGTCTCCTCCCCACCAAGCCCGGTGCAGAGAAAGCTGCCCAAGACTTGACATTCCAGAACTATATTATCAGGCCTCTTTTCCAAGATGACTCCGGGTGGGTTTGAACTGCCAAGCTTTGGGTCAGTGGTTGAGTGGTTAACTGTTTGTGCCACTCAGGAATGTGCGGATTAGTAAGAACTGACTTTTATAGGACACTGAGGAGCATTTTCTGTAGACTAGGTCATGCCATGAAGAGAGCCCTGGGTTTTTGCTTATGTGTGTGTGTGTGTGTTTTCCAATATGTGATATTCAGGATAGGAAAATCTATAGATACAGTAACTTGATTAAAGGCTTGTTGTGGGTAAGGGAAAGGAAGTTGGAGGGAAATGGGGAGCTAATACCAATGAGCATAAGAAGGGAGAAAATGTTCTAGAACATGGTAGAGATGATTGTATAGTTCCTCTTGATATGAATGAACTATTGATGTGTGTGATATGTGAGTTATATGTCAATGAAAGTACTACGAAAGAAAAAGAAACCAAAGGAAGTGAAAGAGATATTTAACCCTGGGTTTACGGATTCATCATTTTGACGCATTTTGATTTCCTCAGGGGAAAGTACAGAAACCATTTACCTTTACCTCCTGTCATTTATGCAGAATTTGTACCCATTAAAAAGACAAATATAAATTTAATATCATAAATGTGTAAAATGTTAAGTATTATAAGCTTTAGATAAATGTATGAGGGGGTACCCCCCAAAAACCAGAATTTTTTTAAAGCTATATATTTAAATTCTTTTTACAAAACATCCTTATTATCTTCAAAGCACTCTCCATTACACTTAATACATTTGTCAAATGTGAGATTCCATTCTTGGAAATATTTTCATACTCATATGTTTGGATGGCTGACAGCACCTCCCTCATTTTTTTCTTCACCTCTTCTACATTGTCACATTCCTGTCCTTTCATGTCCCTCTTCATTCCTGGAAACAGAAAGAAGTTGCACGGAGCGAGGTCTGGTGAGTAAAGTGAGAGGGGCAAGAGAGGCATGCTGTTTTTTTGCCCCAAATTGTCACACAAAGAGATGTCTTTATGAGCAGATGCGTTGTTGTGGTGGCAAAACCAGTCCCCATATGCCACAGATCTGGCCTTTTTT
>NW_022104658.1:0-960 GCF_000313985.2 Echinops telfairi | reverse complement strand
ACAAGGAATGGATAATAGTGCCAAATGTTATTGAAATTTACACTGAAAATATTTATCATATTTAGTGATTTAAGAACAAGACCTGTTTGATTGGAGCAAAGGTTTAATTCATCAGGTAGAAATAGATGAAGTTATAGTTTGTTTTCCCCTCTCCCTAACATCTTCTTGAAAAAGAATTTTATACATAAAACAAGGAATGGATATGGTTATGATATCATGCTTTCCATTTGCTGTATTTAATAGCTACTGTATTTTTCACTAGTATAAGTCTATTGTTGCCATAAGATTTGAAGGTTCTAAAAAGAACAGACCTATGCATCCAATTACTTAATACTATTTACAATCTTCTTCCCATGCTGGGTGAATACAATAACCAATTAGCTATTGAATATTTATTGCATAAGGGAGTTATTCTACTGATGCCATAAATTTTCTATGACAATCTCATTCAATTTGTGTTTTCATTCAAGAGATAACCTTAAACTAGTAATATACTTAATAGTGTTTTAGATTATCTGATTGCACACCATGCTCTACCATGAAATTTTAGTGCTCAAATCAGCATTAGAATTTCATTATTTTTTCATGTGAAGTAGTGACTGTTCATATGAGCAATTCTGCACAGATTCTAATAGAGAAAATTTAGGGGCAATTGAATCCACAATACAATAATGGACTGAAAACCTTCTGAATCAGACTCACTTTTAGTTGAATAATAGGTAAGAATAAGTGGATTGAGCTATATATGTACCAAGTTTTAAAAAGTAACAGCAAGGAAAGTAGAGAAAACACAATAAAAATCATTGCCTAGTCTAATGTCTAGCAATAACTTGATTGGATAGCCATTTAATTTAGAATTTAATAAAAGTAATTTAATAAAAGCAATGTGAACTTATTCTAGGGAACAATGAAGCTTTATAGAGTCATCTAGTGCTACTTTATTAAAATTGGCAGGATTAT
>NW_022104657.1:6034-6861 GCF_000313985.2 Echinops telfairi | reverse complement strand
TTCAATGTTAGCTAGAGCAAAATAAAAGTCACCCAATGCTCTCAATATTTGTACAAATCTTCATTTGCTATTTTTAATCTGGTTTATCCCAGACAGCAGTTTTGTAACATTAAAAACAAACACCAAGATAACGTCAAAGGAAACGTGGGTTTCACAACGACAGAGGGGCTACCTGCCTATGCTTTTCACCACAAGTGAGCCTTGTCACCAAGGCTCCTTCTGCCCCTTGTTACATCATCAGGGGTTGTCGCGCAGGCCCTGATCCAGGGTGACCCCATACACGGAGAAAGGAAATGATGCCTGACCCTGCGGTGGCCCAGGATCATGCACTCACTGGGCAAGCGTCAAACCCAGGCCTCCTGCATAGAACTGAGGCATCCATGCTTCTCATTGCAATTGACAGCTCATTTGCACCACCAGCTTCACAGCACCTAGCGCTGGTGGCATAGTGGTTAACACACATGGGCCGCTAACCACAAGGTCAGCAGTTCAAAACCACCAGCAGCTCTGTGGGAGAAAGAGGAGGCTTTCTACTCCTGTAAGAGTTAGTTTTGGAAACCCACGGGGCAGTTGTACTCTGTCTATAGGGTTGATACAAGTCAGCATCGACTTGCTGGCAGTGAGTTCGGGCTTTGGTTAGAGCACTGTGTGACGACTGCACACAATAAAAATTTGTGGAGGAGTGAAAATGATGACTAACTATAGTGAGTGAAAATTATGAACTGCTATCTATAATATCTATAATAGTTTTTGCCAGAAGAAGCCAGCTCCTAGCACAATCACTACGGGTTTGGTAGGCGCAATTGTACAGCGATAATAAGTAAATA
>NW_022104657.1:2616-4420 GCF_000313985.2 Echinops telfairi | reverse complement strand
GTCGCCATCACTTGGGGGAGTCAGGGAGAGTCGCCAGGAGCAGCTAAGTTTTGCAAAACGCAGCTCCATGGACCTTCTCATAGAGCAAGGCTTAGGGCCATCCTTGGCCCATGCTTCTGCAGCGAGCTGGAGGCAAGGTGGGAGGGGCTGTCTGCTCTGTGCCATGTGGCCCCACACCATGAAGGTTTATAATGCTTGCTGTTGCCATGAACTGTGGGCTTAGAAACGGCAGCCCTGAGGGGGTGAGGGGCTTGTCCGAGTTTCCCTGGTGCCTCAGTGGCGGCAGTGTGGGACAAGGATCTGGTTTCCTGAGTTTTATTTCAGGTCTCAGTCCATGGCCTCATCCGTCCCCTCCCCCTGCCTTTCCCCCCTCCCTGCACACAATGCTGCTTTCCTGGGGTCGGGGAGGGGCAATACTGGGGTTCAAGCTGGGGGGAGTCAGGGTGTGGATTGGCTGTCCACCTTCCTGATGTTTTGTAAAACACACAGAGACCGGGATTAGGAAGGCAACACTGAGGGAAATGTAATGCATTATTTGAATCAGAATGTGTACGAATTCGAAGAGCCTAGGCTTACTAGGTGGATAGATTATGGTCCTCAGTCACCCTTCAGGGCCGGAACTGAACTCACCCTGCCCACGTGAACACAATCATCCATTTCAGATCCAAAGGGCAGCTCTGCCCAAGGACACAGTTGTGAGGGTTAGGAAAGAGGAGTGGAGGCAGGAAGCACAAGGAGCAAGTGGACTGGGCAATGGTCCATTGAGGGCATTGCAACACACGGATTCAAATGAAACGTTGAAGGTAAAACTGATGACTTGCTCTGTAAAAGTTCACCTACTTCACAATTAAACAAAAAAAAAGGATGACAATGTAAGGGAACAAGGAAACAAGATTCATGGACATGGTGCCACCAGAACATAACTCATAGGACTGGTCACACACTGAAGCAGTGACCAATGGCACTGAAAACTTGTGCAGGAATTGTTCAACGGGAACCTCAGCTGCTGTGTAAGCTTTCACTGAAAATACAATACAACATTATTGAAACAATAGTCACAGAGAACTAGGAAACGAACAAACAAAACGAGTGAGTGGAAAATGCAGGAGGTCTGGGGCTGATGACAACCCTGGACTTCAGCGAAAGCAGCCGGGCCGCCCTTCTAGCCTTCCTGCAGCTTCACTCGGGGTTTATTCTGGATGGGCACGCTGCCAGACAAGTGTGTCTGCACAGGGGGATTACTGCACCCAGAGCAGCTTGGTTTCTCCAGGGGCATCACAGCGAGACGTGGAGTCTTGTTTTACAAGGTAACGTTGGCTAGCAGCAAGCACCCACGTGGTCACTACGGGGTTCTCAGGTCATGTGTGCCCCACTAGTGGAGGGACACACCTAAGGAAGCAGGGCTGGCCACTGGAGCCAGTGTCCTCTTGCTTCTACATGCTTACAGCCTTGGAGAAAAGAGTACTAGAGTCGGAGGGGAAAGGAAGAAAGTTCCAGAAGGTATATAGCTCACATTTCACCTCCTGTTCTCCACACCATGGAACTGACTCTACCCCACAACTTCCCAGTGAGGTGGGGAGAAGGGCAGAAAATGGTTTGGGACGTGGGGGGTACCACCAAGCACACAGTACTTTCTCTGAGGAGGACATGCCCCTGGAAGTCCGAGAGTCACAGCACGGAGAACAGCTCCAGGAGGGCAAAGCCAAGCCTGAGGAGACAGAGCCGCGAGGTGGAGAGCAGGTCCTGGGAGCTAGCCCTGAGCCCAGGCCCCAGCCTGCCTGTAGCATAGACCTCCCTGGTGACA
>NW_022104657.1:0-1121 GCF_000313985.2 Echinops telfairi | reverse complement strand
GAGTTATTCAGCAGGAGAAAAGCTAGAAAAAACTTTTAAAGACGCTAAGCTTTCAAAGGCAGCCAGCCACGTGGGCTTCTGTGAGGGGTTAGGCCGGGGAAGGGATGGCCGAGGGAGGTCCTCCTCCTGGGAAATACTTCTCAGTGCCCTGTACCAAGACACTTAGGTTTGCTCTCCCTACTGCTGGCCAGAGCATCTGGAGGCTGGAGGTTTTACCAAAATGATTATCCCCAGGTGCCTGCCTCTGCAGCTCCACTGGCCAGAAGTGGGCTTCCAGGGGAGTTCAAACTTTTCTTTGGCCAAGGAAGCCTTTCTTTAAACCAAGTCACCCAGGGCAGAGATCATGACAGACAGAGCTTCTTACAGTGCGGCATCAGGAGCCTCCCCAGCTCAAGTGGATGAGAGGATACAGACCCTTACTAATCTACTCTCAGAGGACGCTGCGGCACAGAGAGGTGGCATGGCTTGCTTCAGACCTCACAAACAAGGGCAGACGACCTCAACATCTTGGGCTTGGTTTCAATGGACTACGTAGCATTTTCTTTGGAGGTCAGTTAGATCTTACTATTTCCAAAGAGTGCCTCTCCTGTAGGTCACTCACAGATCCAATGCCCATTCACGAGGGCCCTCTGTTTTCCAAGCACAGTATGAGGGACTGGTTGTAAACGGGTGCTCAAGGTGAGGTCTCTGCCCTTTGGGGGAGGCAGAGAATCCCTGGTGGCTTAGTGGGTTAAGCAATGGGCTGTTCCCAATCCACAAAGCAAGTAAAGCTTAGTGCTTTGGGGTCGGAGGCTGGCGTGTGGAATACAGTGCTTCAGGGAACTGAACTTGGGAGCTGACCCCCAGAGCTGAAGCTGAGTGCCTGTAGGCTGAAGTTTACAGTGCAGTACCAAGCCCTCTAGACAATTACTGACAGCCCTAATAGAGCCTTGGAACATTGCCCGAAGAGGGCAGAGGCCAGGACAAGTGGCTGAGGGTCAGAGAGGCCTGCCTGTGGGAATGGCAGAGAAGAAACTGTTTTGACCGAACAACTGTATCCTGCACATTTCTCACCTGAATTGTAACCTGTTAACTTCCCTAATAAACCCCATAATGGTGAGCATCATCTATGAGGTCCGAGC
>NW_022104656.1:5749-6865 GCF_000313985.2 Echinops telfairi | reverse complement strand
CTATGTTCATTAGAGATATCAGCCTGTAGTTTTCTATTCTTGTTGGATCCTTGCCCAGTTTTGATTTCAATGTTTACTACCTTCAAAGAATGTGTTTGGGAGTTTACCACCCTTTTCTATGTTCTAGAAGAGCTTGTGTGGAATTGGTATCAATTCTTCCCTGAATGCTTGGTAGGATTTTGAGAAGCCATCTGGGCAAGGTTTTTTTTAGTTGGTAGCTCCTTGATAACTGTATCTATTTCTTCTTTGTTATGGGTCTATTCATGTGCTTGATGTCCATATAAAATAATCAGGGGAGGGTTTGTTTTTCCAGGTATTTGTATATGTCTTCCAGGTTGTTGTATTCTTCAGGGTACAGTCCTTCATAGTACTATGTAATTAGTCTTTTTAATTTCATTGGGGTCCATTGTAATTTCCCCTGTTTCATTCCTCAACCTGGATATTGATATCTGTTCCTTCCTATTTTTTGTTATGTTTGCCAATGGCTAGTTAATTCTGTTAATCCTTGTGATGACTCAACTCTTTCCTGTGTTGATTTTCTCTATTGTTTTTTGTTTCCCACTCACTTATTTCTGCCCTGATTTTTATAATTTTTCTTTTACTTTTAGACAGATTTTCTGTTGACTCTGTTCCAACTTTTGAAGGTTTTCTGAAAGGGTAGCCACCATAAGTCTCTCTTCCTTCTTTATATGTGCATTTATTGCTATCAAGCATCCTCTGATTAGTGTTTTTGCTATATCCCATAGATTTTGGTATGTTGTATTCTCATTCTTATTGATTTCTAGAAACTTCCTAATTTTGTCTCTAATTTGGGCCAATACACACTCCTCTTGATGAAGTAAGTTATTCATCCTCCACGTATTCACCCTTGTTTTTAAATCTTTATTTTGATTATTTCAAGCTTTATGGTGTAGTGGTCAACGAAGGATGTCTGAGTGACCTCTATATGTCTGAATTTACAGAAACAACTTGAGTCACAGCATGTTATCTATTTTTTAATACATGCCATGTGACATAGTTCAGGTTTATTGTGCCAACCTGGCCAATACGCACACGTTGGATTAATTGAAGGGTGGAGAGATAAATGGCTCAGTAAGCCTCGCATTTCTAGTTCTC
>NW_022104656.1:2798-4325 GCF_000313985.2 Echinops telfairi | reverse complement strand
TCTGATTACCTTTAGCTGCTCTTATGATTTTCTCTTCTTCCTCAATCTTATGATTTTATCTTTTTCCTGTTATATGTTTGGTGTGCTCTTCTTGGGGTTCAATCTAATTGGCATCCTCTCTGCTTCATGGATGATTGTCTAATTATCTTTCATTAAATCTGGGACGTTTTCTTCCAGGAATTCCCTCACTATCTTTTTTGTTGACTTTTTCATGTCTTTCTCTGGTAATCTGATTATTCAAATATTGTTTCTATTCATAGTATCACTCATTATTCTAAGGTTTTTTTTTCAGCTTCTTTGATTAGCTTGTCTGATTTTCTTTCACATTTGTTGGATTCTACTTGGCTACATTTGAAGTCAATGATATGATTCTCTGCCTCATCCAGTTTGGTGGTAAAGTGCCCTTTGGATATTGGTTGGCTTTAATTCTTCTGCATTTTCCCTTAATTCTTGTATTTCTCTTGGATAAGTGGGGTCTATCTTCTAAAATTTTCATTCTGTTTTCTGTATCAATTCCCTAGTACTCTGTGCCACTCTAAGTTTAAATCTGAAGATTTCTTTTTGTGACAGTTCAGTCTGCCTCTGTTATTTATGTTGCTATGTTTAGGTCACTTCCAACCTTGTGTTTTATTTATCTTGCTTTCTTGTGGGGACTGCTGATATAGATTGTTGTCTGGGGGGATATTTGTTGGAGTTCAGCACCATTTTCCTGGGAATTCCGAAGCCCTGTGATTTCATTCTCAAAAGCTAGCAGTGATGATTCTTAGGACTAGCTGGGGCCAGCTTCATTACAGGCTTGAGCTGTGTATTTATCTCACTTGGGTGGACCCTGATCCTAGACAGCCAGAACTAGCTGGAGGGCAAAATGGGTGGCATTGTCAATCAGGGTGGACAGGAAAGGCTGATATCACACAGCAAGGAGCAGCACTCATGGGCTTTAGCAGGAGAGGGAGCTACTCAAGAACTGTGCAGACAGGTTGCAGGCATTGATCACTAGCAGCCACATCAGGTCTGTCATGAGCAAGAGTGGGGCACTGGGCAGGCTATGAACACATAGGCAGAAAGATGTTCACAGGGACCTGAGCGCACAGGGTTAGGAGGAATATGTATTTAATTGGTAGACTGGTGCAGAATAGGAATTGCTGAGGTATACAAAGCAAGTTCTAGTTGTTCTGGTGGTTTGGGTGCATCATGGGTATATTAAATGTACCAGGGTCATACTATAAAGATGAGCAATATTAGAGTAATTGGACTACCAGAACAAGACACGACAAAGAAATCAACAGTGAAAATAGTGAAGGAATTCTTAGAAGAAAACATTCCCACATTAATAAGTGAAAATCAGGCAATCACTCAAGAGGCCGAAAGAACACCAGCCAAACTGAATCCCAAGAAGAAGTAACCAAGACACATAATAGTTAATTGATCCAACTATGAGGAAAAGAAGAAAATAATAAGATCATCTAGGGAAAAACAAATAGTCACTTATAAAGGTACCCTAACAAGAATGTGTTCAGATCAATCAGC
>NW_022104656.1:0-1380 GCF_000313985.2 Echinops telfairi | reverse complement strand
TCCTATGGCCCACTCCAGACCCAGGCAAACAAAATCTTTTTATCTCCATAGATTTTTCATTTCTAGAGATTTTATAGAAATGAAGCCATATGCAATCTTTTATGTCTGCCTTCTTTCATTTTGGTTTTAAAAATACCTTTTAAAAATTATTCCAGATTTTTGCATTTGTATTAATAGCATATTCATTTTAACTGTTGTATAACATTCCATTTTAGAGTTATACAATATTCTGTTTATCTATTCACCAATATTTTTCTCACTGATATTTAATTTAAAAACTTTTTGACAATGTTATGGGCATATCATTTAAGAGTTCAGTCACATCAGAAAGAGTTGTAAAATCATCACCACAATCAGTTTTAGAACATTTTCTTCATTCTTGTACTCATTATTATTAGCTTCCCATTTGCCTCCAACTTCCCCTGCCATGAGCCCAAGGATCATTTATCCAGTTTCCCTCTCTGTAGTTTTACCTATTCTGGATTTCATATACAGAAAAGCTTTAAAAGAAAGAGAAGAAAAGCTACCGACAATAATGGAGTAAAACATAAAAACCTCAATCAAAAAGATAGAAAATATTAAAACTAGAATAAATTGAAATGAGAAATAAGGGAGATCAAATGATAGGTGCTAAATTTTGGCTACTATGAAAATGTTTGTGTGGGGGTATGTCCTTTTATTTCCTTGAGTCTGTTTCTTAGATTTTCTTCCTTTTTTGGTTGTTCTTTTTCTTGGCTGTTCTTCCAGAATTGAGATATTTGTCTTCAAACTCACTTATTTGGCCTGCCATTGATTCAGTTCTGCTCCTTTGCCCTTTCGTTGTATTATCTATTTCTGAAATCTGACTACTAATCTGGATTTATATTTGCTGTTCTTGTATGGTAACAACATTTTCACTCTTTTGTCAGTTTGTTCTTACAGTCTTTTCCTGAATTCTTCACTATTTCCCTACGTCCATCTGCAACTTCCTAATCTTCCTCTCAAGTCATTAAAAGTATTTAGACTTTAAAAATTATTGCTATTAATTTTAATCAGGTAGTTCCAGTGTTGTTTCCTCCTCAGAAAACTTTTATGGCTCTTTATTCTTGTCACTATTTGAGCAACTCTATCTTGTTTCTTAGTGTGAAATGAAACTGTCTGCCTCTTATCTCCAGGTTTTGGGTTTTTTTGTATTAATTTTAATCAGGTAGTTCCAGTGTTGTTTCCTCCTCAGAAAACTTTTATGGCTCTTTATTCTTGTCACTATTTGAGCAACTCTATCATGTTTCTTAGTGTGAAATGAAAGTGTCTGCCTCTTATCTCCAGGTTTTGGGTTTTTTTGTATTTATATGTAAAATCTGATTGTGTGTTGGCATATTCGTAGGCACTCACCATTTGTCT
>NW_022104655.1:5662-6869 GCF_000313985.2 Echinops telfairi | reverse complement strand
TTTATCTTTGTATATACAAAATGAAATATTTGTCTTCTCTAAAATTATGAGTAATTAAATGTAAACAGAATTGTAAGAGGAAAAAAATAGTGAAAACTTTCAAAAACCTAAGAGGTATTTGAAAAATTGAGTCAATCCCACCAAGAATGATTGTAAAATAAGGTGATTCAGAAAACTATGGATATTTTTCATAGGTCAATACATTTGGGGTTATGCTTGTTGTAAAAATATTTAAATTATGTTACCTTACAGTATCTTCAGAAACTGTTGGTTTTCACGTAGTATATAGCGTTATAAATTTTCTGGGTCAGAAAATCGCTCTCTCTATTCATAATGCCAAGTGAGTTGCATGATTGGTAGAGCAGAGTACTACTTTGTTCATAAGGAATGGTTTTCCACCTGGTGCACAGAGACAGGGCTAGTTGATATTTGTCTGACAAGAGAGTCACAGAAAATGGTCACATGTTATATTTTTTGCTGTTTGTCTTCTGCATACAAAATAAAAAAAATAATCAATTGACAAAAGATCATGTACTTTCAGTTCCTATACAGCTTTAGTAGAAAATAATTCTTTTGAACAATATCAGTTTGTTGATGTTTTTAATAACTTTTGGGCTTCAAAGTAACTGATCAAAAGCTATTCTGTCTTGAGACAGTTGATTTTCAAATAGCAAGATAATATGATATATTTGGGCTAGGTTGCATACAAAATAGAAATTTCTTGCCAGAGAACTTTCAACTGGGAGAAATACCTTCTCCTCTTTACTCAACTCTGATCACCATCACTGTCACTCAGATAGCTTGCTTTCCCTGCAAATATCTTAAGCTGGAAAGTGATATCGTATCTGTGTATGTGTGGGTGCTTACCCTAATTAAAGGCAAAGTTAGATCTATCCTAAGAAAATGAAGCCTATCTAATACAGCTAGGAAAAAATTTACTTTCAAATTTGAGTTCAGTAAGTCATAAAAAGTTAAGAGTTACAAATTGTGTGGGTGTGTGGGAGGAGGAGGGGGGAGGTGGGGTTGACAAAGGAAACTGGTCCAGAAGGCCCACTGGGATCTGAAAGTCAGGATGTCTGAAGACACATGGAGATAACCACCGTTTTATTCCTCAGAATCACAATCATTTGTGCTCCTCCAAGGGAAGACAAGAACTTGTGCTTTCTTTAATGCTGGAGAAGAGTAAATCTTTATTAAGCAAAAAGAC
>NW_022104655.1:3008-4456 GCF_000313985.2 Echinops telfairi | reverse complement strand
CTTGTGGAACAAAAATCCTTAAGCTTTGAATTTAGGTTTTACAGGAAAATTTTGAGGTCCCACCATGTATGTGTGTATCCGAGTAGATGCATGAATGCATATGTATTTGACATTATAGATGTACTTGATATTATATATATGTAGGGCATTATATATAACTTTATTATATATCATTTCTATTTTAAAAATTAACCTTTCTCATATGTATGGATCAAAATTTGTGAACATTTTGAATTAAATAATAATGTAATATACCACAGATGTTTTTGAAGCACCTTCTGATTGTGTGTGTGTGTTATATATTTTAAACAATAGAAAGGGAAAAGAAACTTTGCAGAAATCATATTTAAGAAAGATGTTGGCAGTATCATGGAATTGGGTTTGCATGGAAGAAATATATGCTCTTAGAGTCCTTCATCCAAAACTAAACAATTCACACATTCTCCGCCGTTGGGTCAATTCCAACTCTTAGCTCCCTGTAAAACAGAGTTGCACTGCCCTTGTGTGCCTCGAGACTAACTGGTTAGTGGAGTAGAAAGCCTGGTTGTTCTCTTGTGGAAGGGGTGGCACATTTGAATGGCTGATTTGGTGGTTAACATCCGAACACAAAACCCAGTATGCTGCCGTGGCATAAATATAGTAATATAATTATGTGCACATATATTACATATAATTACATATAATTGCTGTAATACATTACAATTGTGATCTATTAAAATTGCAATATATTACAATTATATAGTAATATAATTATGTTCACAAGTTGCTTCTTTAATATTTAGAGTTAACTTTTTGAAAGGGTTAGAGTGTATGCTTAAGGTTGCTAAAAGGAATATATATGTTAATCTTATACAGATAAATAAATGATTGGTACTAATTTAAAATATAGAGAAAAATTGAATTTAGAGCTAGGAATTGTAATGCTCTCATCTTATGAATTGAGTAGTTCAGAAAATATACTCCTGCTATTGAGTCAATTTGGCCTCACAGGGACCCATCGGTCAGAGTACACTCGCCGCTCTGGCTTTCTGAGATAGCACATTTGTATAGGAGTAGAAGGCCTAACTTTTCACCCCTGGACCATCTGGTGGTTTTGAATTGTCGATCTCTGGCTAAACCACTATGGCATCAGAGCTCTAGAAGTTTAAAAACATCAGCAATCCCCAACTATTCACTTTTATATGTTTAAAGTTCCAGGTATTAATTACTAAAAGAAAAGGAAGATAGGTATAAATAGCAAACATTGTGTCCAGGAGAGGAAGTGGGTAGAAGAAATGACATTAATGTTTGGATTTTCATATGTAAGAGTGAATTCAATATTGAAAATGTACAATTCAAGGAATATAGTGTACACATTTGCAAAAAAGTATGAATTTACACTTGAGTAGACATTTATTAAAAATATTGCAACATAATTTGTTACATCTTTATATATTATTTATCATTAA
>NW_022104655.1:0-1427 GCF_000313985.2 Echinops telfairi | reverse complement strand
GCATTAAATCTTTGGATCTCTTGACTGCTGCTTCTATGAACATAGATCGTGGATCCAAGTAAGACAAAATCCTTGACAACTTCAAACTTTTCACCATTGATGATGATGTTACTTATTGATTCATTTGTGAGGATTTTGGTCTTTGTCACATTGAGTTGTATTCCATACTGAAGGCTACACTGTTGATTTTCATCAGCAAGTACTTCAATTCCTCCTCACTTTCAGCAAGCACACACAGCAGGTTGTTAATAAGCCTTCCTCTAAGGCTGATACCACACTCTTCTTCATCTGAGCCAGCTTCTCTGATGATGGCTCAGCATAGAGATTGATATGCTGAGTGTGTTCTTCCTTTTTGATTTTCTAATTTTAGGTCCTTGCATATTTTGCTGTAATATATATACTGGACTTCTTGAGTTGCCCTTTGAAATTTTCTATGCTGTTTGACTTCATCCTGTCTTCCCTTTGCTTTAGCAATTCTATCAAAACCTTCGGAGTCTCTTCTGACTACCATTAGGATCCCTTCTTACTTTCCTGTCTTTGAAATGATGTTTAGCTTTCTTCATGAACTAAGGTCTTGGTGTCTTTCCGCAGCTCATAATATCTTCTTTAATTAGCTTTCTAAGTCTCAATTCTATTCTTGAAACGTTCTTGACATTCAGGTGTGATAAACTCAAGATTGTACTTTGACTCCTGTGGACTTGTTTTAATTTTCCTCAGATTTATCCTGAACTTATATATGGGCAATTGATGGCCTGTTCCACAGTTGCCTCCTGGTTTGGTTTTAGCTACTGATATGGAGCCTCACTATCCTGTTCTTCCACAGATGTAGTCAATTTGATTTCTGTGTATTTCAACTAGGGAAGTCCATGAGTCTGGTCACTTTTGTGGGTTTTTAAAAAAAGTGATTTGCTATGAACAAGTCATCGGTTTGCAAAATTTGGGCATGCTACCACAGCTTCATTTCTATCACCGTCTCCATATTTTCCAACTACTATCCCTGCCTCTTTGTTTTCAACTTTTGCATTAAAATCAATGGTAATTATCAGCTCATCTTGACTGCATATTTGATCAATTTCAGACTGAAGTTGTTTGTAGAATTCTTCAATTTCTTTTTCATTGGCTTTTAAGATTGGTACATAAATTTGGATAATAGTTTATTGGTTCCATTTTCTTACAGGTGGTTAGACATAATCTGATCACAGATAGCTTGTAATTCTTGATTTAGTTAGCAAGATCCATTCTGATTTTAAATGCCACCAGTCCTCTTGATTGTGTTATTCCTGGCATATATGATGTACTACGATTGAAAATGCCCAATACCAGTAAATTTCAGGTGACTACTGCCTACAATATTGATGTTTATGTGTTCCATTTCATTATTGACCACTTTCAATTTTCCTAAGTCCATACTTCACATACTCAAGTTC
>NW_022104654.1:5592-6869 GCF_000313985.2 Echinops telfairi | reverse complement strand
CACTAGGTGACTCTGATTGAGTCAGTTTATGAATAAATTGGCACTAGGTGACTATGATGCAAAAAATATTGAATAGAAGATTTGCTGGCAACATAGTTAAATATAACCTTAAATACCATCAAAAGAAGAAAGGTAGGAAAATAAAGAGTAAATGAATATAGACTATAGTATATGAATCTATGGCCCTACTATGTGGCTCTTGGGTTGAAGCTGTTGATATCTCATGTTGTCATCTACTTTGTTCAAGTATTTTGAATGAAAATTGTCTCTTTCTGGAAACTGCTTTGGAAGGATTCATGAGAACCCTAAGTTTGAGGTTGAGACAGCTTTCTAGTGATTCAAGGACTATTTATTTATTTATTTTAAATTGAGATACATGAATCGAAGGATTAAGCCCTTTACATTTAAATGTTATGCTAACCAATAGTGCATGAGAGGGTCCAAGTTTTAACTTATGCATAGGCTGTTTGGGAAATTAATGAAGAAAGATTGCTTATACATGTTAATGATAATTTATTGCACAACCCCCCCTTAATTATGTCAGCTATCTAAAATCTGAAATTGGAGGTGCATGGGATAGTCTATCACTAATTTCTGAGAGTGGGTAAACCCAAGAAAGTGTTTTTATCCTTGTCATTATATGGTTGTCAGGTGCCATCAAGTTGGATCCCACTCAAAGCGACTCTATGCCCACTGCCCGGTCCTGTGCCATCCTCACAATTGCTGTTATGGTTGAGGTCATTGTTGTGTCAGTCTATCTTTGATGGTCTCCCTCTTTCTTGAGGGTCTTCTACTTTACCAAGCACACTGCCCTTTTCCAGGGATTGGGTTCTCTGGACTCTAGTGACAGGAAGTTGAGTATCTGCCGCGCAATAAATGGGATATGTTCCTGGGCCAGAGCTTCCTGGAACAGTACATTTATGTTAATGTCGGCAGCCATGTGATAAGGTCATGCTGGAGACAGTTAAGCTGTGTAGATGGTTTCAGTTGTCAGGATTTCTTCCTAACGTCTACATTCCCCCCTTTTCTGTTATCACTTTGGAAATTTAGGTTCAGAAGCCATATGAGATGCTGCTTCAGTTTGCAAAGGTCTTCCTGTTTGCAGTGACACTTTTTCTCTTAGTTGATTTAGAATTTGCTTTATTCTGTTGTCAGTTGGAATTTATTTTGAAAAAAAAAGAGAAAGAAATTAAAATGCCAAAAGAGAATTTAAAGTGCATAATAGCCTCTAAAAATGAGAACATTTAGCCACAATCAACAAACTCCTTCCATTTTAA
>NW_022104654.1:2471-3825 GCF_000313985.2 Echinops telfairi | reverse complement strand
ATGGCACTTAGCAACGGCAACATAATATCCTCATTAGCTCATTTCCATTAGTTAAAGTAAAGCTCAACAAACTCAGCTTTGCTATGAATTAGATGTGTGATCTTAGATGCCGTAAGTTATTACCATAACTACACCTCAGCTTTTTCAACTATAAAATGGAAATAATGATAACTTACCTCACATTGTCATTGTGAGAATCACATGAACTAATATATATAAATACTTGTCACAGCGCTTTGTGGAATGGGAGGTTTTCAACAAATGTTAATTCTTTATCTTTGTAAAAAAAAAGGTAGAAATTGTAGTTTTCTATGCTGCATAATAAAATACCATAAATGTGGCAACTTAAAATAACAACAAACATTTCTTTTCTATTTTAAAAAACATTTTATTAGGGGCTCATACAACTGTTATCGCAATCCATACACACATCAGTTGTGTAAAGCGCATTTGTACATCATTCTCAAAACATTTTATCTCCACTTAAACCCCCGGCATTATTTTCTTACAGAAAAAGATGTCATAAGTCCAGGCATGGCATTGCTGGGTTCTCTGCTTCAGGGTCTCACCAGACTACCATCAAGGTATTGACTGGCTGGTGTTCTCCTCTACAGTCTTGTAAGGAAGAATTGGCTTCCCAACTCATTCAAATTGTCCAGAAATCATCTTGTAGTTGTATGACTTCTTTATATTGTTTATTGAGTAGAGACCACCATTAGACCCTTGAAGCTACCTATAGTTCTGGGTCAAATGGATGCTTGCATTTTCATACTCAGTAGGTGAATATTTATCTCTCCAGTCTGCTAAAATAGAGTCTTATATAAAGCAACATAAACATGGAAGTGGCATCTCATCAGCTTTGTCTTATTCAATTAGCTAGAAACAAGCCTTCAGTCTAGGATTCAAAATTATATGAGATTATATAATCAGTGGGGGTTAGATTAAGGTAAAAATTTCTATACTTAATTCCCCAATGATTGTACACATACAGTATATTATAGGTAAAGTGAAATATTATTTTTTCATTTTTTGATACGCGTTTCAAAAGTTGGTGGAAATATCCCACTATCTTCCAATTTCATTTTCCCATTAACTTTTTGAAGTGCTTTCATATGTATATGACAATTTTTAATAGCATTATGATTTATCATAACAAAAAAGTACCAACAATCACAATGATAAAATTGATAACATATCGGGGGGGTACCACAAAATACCAGGATTTTTTTTCAAATTAAAAGTTTTTTTAAACAAAAAAGCTATCACTTTCAAAGCACTCTCCATTAAACTTAATACATTTCTTAAATCTGTGATTCCATTCTTGCAAACATTTTTCAAACTCATCTGTTTGGAT
>NW_022104654.1:0-1393 GCF_000313985.2 Echinops telfairi | reverse complement strand
GAGGTCAAATGGTAAGAACATTTTCAAGGCTTTGAATTTATATTCCCAAATTATGTAGCAGAATGTCAGAAACAATTTTAACTCCCACTACTCCTCCAACACTTTACCAATTTGATAAGTGAAAATTAGTATCTAGTTTTAATTTTACTTTCTTTTTCTATGAGTGAGAAGGACATTTTCCACTAAAGATTTTATTCTCAATGTGCTTTTATTATTTTAAGGTTACCTGTTCATTTTCTCATTTTGATTTTTACTGGGTTTAGCTATTATGATGATGACAATGAAAAGATAATAAAGAATATGGGAAACGTTTAAAAATTAGGGGTGTGTGCAAATTGCTGGCAAATATTTCAAAATAAGCTTTAAAATATACAGATAGTATCAACGACTACTAGCACCTTATAACACTGCCCACTCATCCATTAAAAAGTACAAAGGTTCACAACATATTGTAAGTAAAATTCATCAAGAATCTGCTCTGTTTTCTTGGAGGTACCAGACATACCATATGCTGTGTCTAGGAGTTGCTATGGCAACTACTTTTAAAATTTAAGAACAGGATAAATTGTTGCCTAAAATCTCCATAACTTAGTGAGTCAATTAAGATCTCATCAGAGCATGAATCCTTTTCACTATCTGCAAATGCTTTATTTCTTATAGTTCTTATATAGACATATAAGGTCTCTGGGCCAGAGAAGAATGTGGGAATTTAAAGATAGTGGAGAAGAAATTGGTCATTGGACAATTTTCTGATTCGCCAACTACTCTTTGACAAGGGAGACATAAGAAATAGCTTCCCAGAAGATGGGCGGATTTGAGCATGTAGTCATAAAGAGAAAGTTTTAGGGCCTTGACTTCAAATAATGTAACTGAAATAAATAGACTTTTATTTCACTATCTTTTGAAATTTGTAGGACTGGGATTAGAATATTTTCAGACCAATCACTTTTGAGGGCATTAAACTTAAAAAACAAACAAACAAACAAACAAACCTGCAATGCATTAACCCTCTAATGCAGCCGTTCTCAACCTGTGGGCCATGACTCCTTTGGGGGTCAAACGACCCTTTCACAGGGTCACTCGATTCTTAACAGTAGCAAAATTACAGTTATGAAGTAGCAACGAAAATGATTTTATGGTTGGGGGTCACCACCACATGAGGAACTGTATTAAAGGGCCATGGCATTAGCACGGTTGAGAACCACTGCTCTAAAGTATACTTAAAAATTCACAATAAAACCACCAGTTTCTGAGGTCTCTTGGCTTTATCAATGTTTTTTTTTACCTTACCTACTGGTTTCTTTTAATGATAATACAGGTTTTAATTTCTAAAAATCTCTCCTCTGCCCTCTGTTCTTGTCTCAAGACAGTTGTAGCATATTGTTTAATCAAA
>NW_022104653.1:5203-6765 GCF_000313985.2 Echinops telfairi | reverse complement strand
GACTGAGGCTAGCAGACTGGCTTAGAAAACACAACCCATCAATCTGCTGCCTACAGGAGCACATCTCAAGGCCACAGAAATAATAGGTGAGAATCAAAGGCTGGAGAAAGGTATACCAAGCAAACAGCAATTCAAAAAAACACACCAGGGTTTTCAATCCTAATCTCGGATAAAATTGACCTCAAAGTGCAAACCATAAAAAGAGAGAAGGGGGGGACACTATGTAATGCTCAAGGGAATGGTAGACAAAGAACCACTAAGCATTGTAAACATATATTCCCCGAATAAAAGACCAGCTGAATACATCAACCAAACACTCCAAAAGACAAAAAAGGAAATCACAGCCTCAATTATAGTGGGTGATTTCAATACACCGTTTTCTGAAAATGAGAGATCACAGGGAAAGAAACTCAACAAGGAGGCTAGAGATCTAAACACTACAATTAGACAATTTTAGCTGATTGATATTTACAGAGCTTTTCATCCAAACAAATAATTTAACATTCTTTTCAAGCCCGCATGGCACATATTCAAAGAGAGACCACATGTTGGGGCATAAGGCGAATCTACATAAATTTAAGCATATTGATATCACACAGACCTCTCTCTCTGACCACTGTGCCATAAGACTTGAAATCAACAAAAGGAAGACGAAGAAAACAAGAGCAAACAATTGGAGGGTGAATAACTCTATTGCAAAAGGAGTGTGTACTGGCACAGATCAGAGATGAAATTAGGAAACTTCTAGAAACCAACAAGAATGAGAACATGACATACCAAAACTTATGGGGCACAGCAAAGGAAGTTATCTGAGGAAGATTCATAGCAATACATGTACACCTGAAACAGAGAGACTCATGATTGATATGCTGGCACAAAATTTACAACAACTAGAGCAGAGTCAGAAAGGCAATCCTACTAATAGCAAAATAAAAGAAATAAAAATCAGGGCTGAGATTCAGGGGAGGGAAAATAAGAAAACTATGGAAAAATTAATGCTGCTAAAAGTTGGTTCTTTGAAAGGATACACAGAATCGGCAGACCGCTAGCAAACCTAACCAAAGAAAGGAGGGAACTAATTTCAAGAATGAGGGATGAAAGAAGTGACATTACAACAGACCCTGATGACATCAAAAGGATAATTACACAGACCTACGGAGGATTGTATGCCAATGAATTCAACAACTTGGAAGACATGGACAAATTCCTGGAAAAACAATCCCTCCTTAGACTATCCCCAAAGGATGTCAAGAATCTCAACAGACCCATAGCAAAAGAAGAAATAGACAAGGTTATTAAGTGATTACCAACAAAATAATCCCCTGGACCAGATGGCTTCACAGGAGAATTTTACGAAGCATTCAGGGAAGAATTAACACCAATCCTACACAAACTATTCCAGAGCATAGAAAAAGATGGCAAACTCCCAAACTCCTTCTATGAAGCTAGTATAACTCATACCAAAACTGGGCAAGGATCCCACAAGAATCGATAACTACAGACCAATATCCCTAATGAACATAGATGCAAAAATCCTTAACAAAATACTGGCCAATAGAATA
>NW_022104653.1:2465-3537 GCF_000313985.2 Echinops telfairi | reverse complement strand
AAAAATCAGAAAGCAACAAGTGTTAGAGGGGCTGTGGGGAGACAGGAACTCTCATCCACTGCTGGTGGACCTGTAGGTATGTACAGCCACTATGGAAATCTATCTGGCAATATCTAAAACAGATGGAAATCGCGCTACCATACAACCCAGCAATCCCCCTACTGGGCATCTACCCAGAAGAGGCAAGAAATGAATCACGGCCAGACATCTGTGCTCCAATGTTCATTGCAGCACAGTTCACAATTGTAAGGAGTTGGAAACAACCCAAATTTCCATCAACTGACGAGTGGATTAAAAAACTGTGGTACATACTTACATTGGAGTACTACGCATCGCTAAAAAGCAGTGATGATCGTATGAAGCACATCACCACATGGGAAGAATTGGAGGAAATCATGCTAAGCAAAGTAAGCCAAGCACAAAAGGACAAGTACAACATGAGTCCACTGAGGTAAGCTTAAAAAAAGCAAAAGGGGCATAGGGAAAAAAACTACTGTATACAAGCATTCCTGGGATGAGGACCAGGCAGTATGGCAGGGGCCAGACCAAATCCAGGGATACATATGGCAGTCAACTATAAAGGAGGGAGAAAAGGGATAAGAAAGAAGGAAGAAGAAGAAGAAGAAATGGGTAGCTGGGGAACAGGGCACTAACCCACCCAAGGGGAGTGGTATTGTTTACATCTCTACAGGGAAAGAGGGACCAGACTTCAATCCTGTGCTCCAACACATGAATGCAACATGCGGGCATGGAGTAGGGAACCAATGGAGAGGTCTGAGAAGCTGGCCCCAATCCCAACTACATGGACACCTGCCTTTCCTCCCAGAAGAATTTATTTCAGAGGGCAGCACTGAAGCTGCAGCTCAGGCAGAGGGACATGTCTGATCAGAGCACACAGGAGCAAATAAAGGGGGAGGAAGAGAGAATGGAGCACATCCTGACCTACCAAGTCTTGATGACAATATTCCCACTCACAGCAGCCAATCCACAGAGAAAACCATATGGCTGGCACCACTATGAGACAGGACATCCCTCACTGACCCATAGTCCTGCAGGGAACAACACTGGAGAC
>NW_022104653.1:0-1151 GCF_000313985.2 Echinops telfairi | reverse complement strand
TGGCTAGACCAGAGGATGTACACTGGTACAGATAGGAACTGGAAACACAGGGAATCCAGGACAGATGATCCCTTCAGGACCAGTGCTGAGAGTGGCGATACTGGGAGGGTGGAGGAAGGGTGGGGTAGAAAGGGGGAACCAATTACAAGGATCTACATATAACCTACTCCCTCAGGGATGGACAAAGTGGGTGAAGGGAGACGTCAGACAGTATATGACTAATGATTTCTAAATTATCAAGGGTTCATGAGGGAGGGGGGAGCAGGAAGGGAAGGGAAAAATGAGGTGATGCCAAGGGCTTAAGTGGAGAGCAACTGTTTTGAGAATGATAAGAGCAACGAATGTACAAATGTGCTTTACACATGGATGGATGTATGGATTGCGATGAGTTGTATGAACCCCAATAAAATGATTACAAAAAAAAGAAAGAAAGTGATGGCAGGGCATGAGGCAAAAGGAAACAGAGGCAAGCTCTGGGAAGCAAAGGCATAAATAGGGAGATTAACAGAGGTGTGCACTTAGGTAAATACATTAATCCATAACAATAGTGGTATTGGCCTATGTGCATATATTTATAAGACAATACACTGAAGCTGCAGAAGGGCCTTGGGTCTAGGCTCATACTTTCCCTCAATACAAGAACACTTCGTTCTACCAAACTGGCATTCTGTGATGCTCACTTCTCCATCCCCCCTACATGAGCTGAAGACAGAATGGTGCATAAGCAGATGTGGTGAAGACAGAGGATGGGGCCTGGCTACTGAAAGATACAGGCTTGAAGTGAAACATGTGCCATCCAACAGTGAAGCAACAAGCCGACATGGAAAAGGCACACCAGCTGATGAATCATGAGGTGTTGAGACCAGGCAACAGGCATCAGAAGACTCACAACAAACAGTAAACAAACAAAAATGCACTGGTGAGAATGGAGGGGGCTTGAGCAGAGACTGAAAGCCCATCTGCGGACAATGGAGCATCCCCCCACAGAGGGGTCACAGGGGGGCGCTGAGGCAATCAGGGTGCAGTAGAGCATAACTGGGTTATGCACTATACCTCTGATCCCTTGAGGCCTCCTCACCACCACCACCCCTCCCCCGGCTATCATGATCCCAGTGCCGCTTCCCAATCTAGACTAGACGGGAGCCTGTACA
>NW_022104652.1:4392-6821 GCF_000313985.2 Echinops telfairi | reverse complement strand
CTGCAAGAGCCTGCTCTGTATTTCCTCTCTTTTCTTAGGAATCCAGACTATAAGGCAGGATGGTCGGACTGCTGTGCTAGGCGGCTTTTCAATTCTCTGCACTCTTCTTCATGAGTAAACTGTATATTTCAGAATTCGTTGCAGTTTAAATATTTGAAAAGCCAAGAGGGAACCAATTCCATATCTGATTTCCTTTGGTTTGCTTGCCTTCCCAAAGGAAAAGAGCCGTAGCGCTTCCATTTCAGTAAAAACAGAAAAATAGACCGACTCCTCCCCTTGAGACTTTTATGTAACCAGAAATGTCTGGAAGGTGATGTTACTTTGATGTTTTCACAGGAAATGTTTGGGAACGATTTTTTTTTTCAACATACTTGGAATGATATAATAAAGTTGAATAGCACCTAGAAGCCAGGGGGATCTTGACGAGGGAGATAGAGAAATCACTTGTACTGTTTTAAAATATTTTTAAGCCTTATATTATTTCAAAATAAAACCTTTTTAAAAATATAGAACAATCATAATAATATAGAAAGGCTTTGCTTCTCCAGGAAGGGCAGAGGAAGGTGTTGAGAGAGAGAATCCCAGGTAAGCGTACAGAGATATGAACCTGGATGTTTGTTACATGCCGGCGAACAGTTTAAAAGGATGGAGTTTAGGATACTCGAGGGGAAAGATTAGACAAGTACAACCCGAAAAAGGCCAGCTCATAGGACTTCGCATATCATAAAAATGTATGTCGCTCGCATTGTGTAGAGAGTTCCAATTCTCCGAAGACTTTGAAACAAGAAAGTGCCTTGATAACATTGGCATCTCAGACAAATCACTGGTGTCCATTTGAATTGACTTGGACGAAGGGGAAGCCAAAGATGAGTGAACAAATAAAGTATTCCGATAGTTCAGTGAAGGACGATGGGGAGAGAGAAAATGTGAAGTCCACCCAAACTTCGATCCAAACTTTATTGACATTCCAGCTGAAACCATCAAGCACGGGTCACAATGACATTTTATGAGGCATCTCAAGAGGAAGGGCAGTTGTGGGCATCGAGCCTTTAGAAAGACAAGCACTGGTTTTGACTGTTTGTCCTTCTGTAAAAATATGGAGGACGGTTGGAAATTATGTGCAAACCTTTACTAGAGACACGTCTATCCTGCCCTAAAGGGTGGTGAAGAGTCGGCATTGACTCGCTGGCAGTGACTGGGCATAAAATTGGGTTTCCTAACCAACATGATAATGCACACACTGATCTACAATGCCACTCACAGCAACCTCACGCACTGCAGAGCATAACTGCGCTCCACAGGGTGTGATCTTTCAGAAGAAGACAAGTAGGCCTTTCTTAGTAGGTAAATATCTGGATGGGTTTGAACCACTAATCTTTTAGGTAGTTGAAAGTTCTTACCCACTTGTGCCACCTAGAAATTCCAATATGCGCACCAGTAATAAGATAACTAGCTCAATAGCTATGACCTCATTGACTTTTTCCATAACTCCTCCATTACTTATTGTTGTTAGTTGCTGTGCAGTCAATTTGGACTCATAGCAAGTGGGTGTGTGCAAAGGACTCCACTATATAATAATAATGAGTTCACTCCCTGGTGAGAAAGTCTTCACGCTTGCTGTTGATATTCTCCCTAGATAAATGTTTGAGAAAAACAATAAACTTCCAAAAGACTCGTTCTAAGGGTAATGAGGAGGAGGGGATAGAATCAAGTGCAGCTGTGGAGGCAGCTCTGTCTTACTGCTTGGATATGAAGGCTGGAAGAGAGTGGAAGCTCTTCCAAGAGATCAGCCTTAAGTGCCAAGGCATAGAGTGGTGTCATTCATTGATCACGAGAAGAAATAGCAGGTTCCAAAAGAAAATGAGCATCATTTGAGACATGTTGAGCTGAATTTGCATTTAGTTACATTTGGAGGTTACATATTGGGCTGCTAACAACAAGGTCAGCACTTGGGAACCACCAGCCACTCCTCGGGAGAAACTTGAGACTGTCTACTCTGGTAAAGACTTCCAGCCGCAGTCTCCCACGGTCAGTTCTACTCTGTCCTATGGGGTCTCTATGAGTTGGAAGGGACTTGACAACAGTGAATGTTGAGTTAGTTGCATTTAGGAACCTTGCTGGCACAATGGTTTCCTGCTCAGCTACTAATGCAAAGTTCAGTGGTTCCAGCCCAGCTGCCACAGAGAAAGATGTGACAGTCTGCTTCCATAAAGATTACAGCCTTGCAAACCCTCTGTCCTTAAGGGTCACTAGGAATAGAAGTGGACTCTACAGTACTGAGGTTCAGTTAGTTCCATTTAAGAGGATGTCTTTCAGGTAATTAAAATTATGTGTCTGAGCTCACAAAGGAGACTGAGTGTAAAGAATATCAATGTATTAATGGTGGAAATAACTCTGACACCAATAGCCATTGCAATAATGATCCTTTA
>NW_022104652.1:0-4058 GCF_000313985.2 Echinops telfairi | reverse complement strand
TCTCGGGTCCAAAGGACATGCTCCACTCCCAGCTCTTCTCTCTTGTGCGGTTAAAGGTGTGATTCAACAAGGAGTGTGACTTTAGTAATGGTGTGACTTGAGTCGAGTAATAGTGGAACTTAATCAAGCCCTCTTCTAAGGCTAGGGGTCAAGATATCCCCACCACAAATCCTGATAGAGGATAGGATTCACAAAACATAAAATGGAGGATAATTATATAATACAAAATGAAGAATAATAATTACATAAGGTCACAAAATAGAGTCCAAGGACACAATACTGGGCATCATGGCCTCGCCAAGCTGTTTTTAGCCAAAACACATATTGTTGTTAGGTACTGCTGAGTCAGTTCATACTCATAGCAATCCTATATACGACAGAACAAAACTGCTAATTCTGTGCTGTCCTTACAAGTGTTGTTACCTTTAAGCCCATTGTTTTAGCCACTGTGTCAATCCATCTGTTTGAGGGTCTTTCTCTTTTTTTGCTGACCCTGTACTTTGCCAAGCATGATGTCCTTTTTCAGGGCTGATGGCAGGTACAACGTATGTTAGATCAAATCTCACCATCCTCGCTTCTAAGGAGTAGTCTAGTGGTACTTCCTTCAAGACAAGTTTTGTTCTTTTGACAGTTCATGGAATTTTCAATGTCCTTCACCAACACCGTAACTCAAATGCATCAATTCTTCTCTAATCTTCCTAATTCATTGTTCAGCTTTGACTTGCCTACAAGGTGGTTGAAAATACCATGGCTTGGGTCAAGCACATCTTAGTCCTTAAAATGACAGCTTTGCTGTTTAAAGAGGTCTTGTGCCAAATATTTGTCCAATATAATATATAGTTTGATTGGTTGACTGTTGCTTCCACGAACATGGAATCCAAGTAATATGAAAGCTTTGACAACTTCAGTCCTTTATCTGTTTATCATTATGTTGTCTGTTGGTCTAATTGTGAGGATATGGGTCTGCTTTACATTGAGTTGCAATCTCTACTGCAGGCTGCAATATTTGATCTTCAGCAGAAAGTGCTTAAGTCCTCCTGGCTTTCAGCAAGCAAGGTTTTGACATCTGCATATCATAAGTTGTTCATAAGCATTCCGACAATCTTGATGCCAAGTTCTTATTAATATAATCCAACATCCAGATTATTTGCTGAGCATACAGATTGAATAAGTATGGTGAAAGGATTCAACCACCTGTATTCGACCGTGGCTCATACCTTTCCTGACTCGAAACCATGCAGCATTCCTTCGTTCTGTTTGAATGACAACCACGTGGTCTATGCCAGGTTCCATATGAGCACAACAAAATCTTCTGGAGTATCCATTCTTCGCAATGTTGTCCATAGTTTGCTATTTTGAGGGGATGCCATTAAGTATATGAGACCATGTATTTCACTTTGTGTTGGCAGCTCAGGAGTGTTTGCCCCATTGTACAGTTCAAACTTGTCCACCTTCAGAGGGTGATGAAGCAGCTGCATCTGGGCGAGAGTTTGCTTTTCATTCTAATTCCAGTGCTCCTTGTATTGTCTCATGCTGGCTCCTAAGGAAGCCATTGTGCAGAAAGTCCATGGGAAGGAAGAGTTGCTGGGCATTACAAATACTTGTACTATGTTCTCCCACTTGAATAAACAAATTTCAGACTCTCAAGTGGACTAAAATTGTGACAATGTCAACACAGATAAATGTACATGCCCTTCTCTTTGAAAGTACCATAGGTAGTTATTACTGGCCCGCACCCCACAGGCGGCATTGGACTTTTAGAAGTTTCCCTTCTGTCATGAGAACAAAACTATCCTTTGATCAACAGTGGTTGGCACTCTACTTGCTCTCCTCTGGCAAGAAGGGTTAAGTCGCTCAACACGTTACAGTCCGCCATTACCATACAGAGGATGAGATGGATGGAGTGTGGGATTCCAAGCATTATTCTTATTGATTATTCATGGAGAGCCAATAGGGAACTTGGGGCCACGGACAAAATCACAGAATAGCAATCTTATTCACTGTGACATTTTGGGATTATAACCTAAGTGTCTAAGACCAAACATCCTCTAACAAAACAATATCACTGACTAGAAAGAGTTTTGAAATTCAGATATGAAAACTGTATTTGATGAGATAGATTTCAGAAGAAATTTTTTCAAGAACAGTGACTTACTTAAAGACACGTTGCAAAAATATATTTGTGAGGTAGGAAGAAGTATTGAAAGAACCAAAACAGCAAACAAAAATAATGCTACTAACCAAAACAAAGAAAAATGCCAGCAGAATTACATGGACTTTCACAAGTGGCAAAGGAACATTGTTAAAGAAAGCCACAATGGTGACTATTGACATGCATCAAAATGATCCAGGAATCAAAAGAGATAAAGCAATAACAGCAACTGAAATAAAACTCCAGACACGACGCCACTCTCTCATCGCCCATAAATGTCAGACACCATATATTTTATGTCCAAAGATAACATTAAATTTAGTGGAATTTTTTACTTGCACAAGGGCTCTGGAGTTTAGAAACATAAAAGGAACATTGAATTGCTCATTTTAAAAACGGCTCAGAATCCCCCTAATCTCCTTTAAGAAGTAGAATGTAGAGTTTAGGGAGCTTATAGAAAGGGAAGGGGTTGCTAACGGAATACAAGGAGGCTCTTAGTTGGACTTCTCTGTATTTCCCTTTAATGTGGAGCCTGAAAAACACAGCTCATATAGATGGGCTCATAGATATATATTTCTAAACCGGGAATAAACAAAAGAAGACAAAAGGTGGTGATGACACAAACAAACAGTATCAAATAGAGAAGAATAAAGTACGATGAAAGAGAGTCAGAAAAAAAACTTAACGAAGGAATATCTTACTAAGTTAATTAAGGAAAGTCTTATTGTTGTGATCTTATCTGTGTTATCTTCATTAGATGTGTTACATATCGAGAAAGAACGGTTATCTACAAAAATAAGTATAACCATATTCCAATAGCCGATGTCATTAAAAACCCGCTATCAAAATCCAGGGCCTTCAAGCCAATGCTGACCCGTAGGAGCCCTGCAGAGCGGACGGAGCAGGACTGCCCTGTCTGGTCCCCGAGCCTGTGGACGTCACGAAGGCAGCTTCCTCCCTTGGATTGGCTGGTGGGTTGAAACCACTGATAGTTCACTTAGCAGCTGAGCATATTTACTACCGTACCATGTCGTTAGACACATTGCTTGTTTGTTTTGGTTTTGACTTGGCGTCTCAGTCTTTCGGACTAATAGTTTCGTGAGTGTTTCATTTTCTATGTTTTCCTTTGCTCTGGATTGCAAGAGTCCTATCTCGCAAGCATTTCAGATGCCAGTCATGACCCATCAGAGTCCTGGGTAGAACATGGTCTTTGTAGACTATGCGAAGGGATAGGCATTTTCAGATATGTTCATTTTCCAAATGAGCACATTTAGGTTCACAATGCGGGGGTGGGGGGCGGAAAGTACCTTACTGGAAGGAAAAGCCCCGTCTCCGTGTTGATCCCATCTCATTCCGGCCCGGTCAGATAGGGTGGCAGAGCACCAGAGGGTTCCCAAGGGGACCACATCTTTCTCCTGTAGAGCCCCCCCGGAGGGGTTCCAATTGCTGAACTTTGGGCTGGTACCCAGGTGCTTAACCCTTGTGCCACTGGGGATCCTTTTAATTTGAATGTGTTCTATTATTATTGAAGAGAAATACAGTTTTATACCAATGGCATGGCCTACAACTTAGTCCCTGTTGTATTCACATTAAGTAGGAAAAAAGCTAACTCAAGTTAGAAGATGTAGCTTCCAAAATCATAACTAGCTTTGCAGTCTGGGCAAATGGCTTTCGTTGTCAAAATGTCCATTTCCTCAAAGGGGATGGCTGCTTACTTACTTCACAGGGTTATGAGGAATGAAGGACGAAGACGGACTCCCAACCACGAGGACCTCTGCAAGGGTTGATGTGGGATCTGTGGCTGGTGGTTGTCGTCGCATCAGCGGCGACTCACGGTGACTTTACGTAAGACAGGACAAAATGTTGTTTGGTCCTGCGCCATCTCAATGATCATAGATATGCTGGA
>NW_022104651.1:5964-6874 GCF_000313985.2 Echinops telfairi | reverse complement strand
AGGTCTCAGAGAGAGAAGGAGGGTGGCCTCCAGAGAGCCATTTATCTCGGTCACCCTTCAATCAAGCTACGACCTGATTGACAGGTCAAAATCCACCCGATTCACACATAATACCCTCAAGTTGACAAGAGATTATATAACTACCACAGTTGTCAATGATTTCATTTTATTGGGATCTATAATCAGTGGTCATGGAAACAGCAGTCAAGAATCAAATAACTAGTAGCATAGGGCAAATTGGCAGCAAAAGACTTGGTCAAAGTGTTAGAAATTAAAAACTCACCTTGAATACTAAGGTACACCTGACCCAACTCATGGTATTTTAAATGATCTCATATGCATGCAAAAGCTACATTTTAAGTGAACCCAAGAAAATTGATGCATTTGTAGTAGGGTGCTAGCAAATTATGTCCGATATACCCTGAACTTCCAGAAGAATGAATTAAATCTATTTTGGTAGAATTAAATCCATTGTTTTCCATAGAAGCAACAATGCTAAAAATTTGCTTCAATTAATTTGGACTTGTTATCAGGAGAAACTATTCCTTATGGAAAAAAGTTCATGCCTAGTACAGCAGAGGCCAGTGAACAAGAAATCTCTTCAATGGCTGTAACACTAGGCTAAAAATATTAATAATTGTGAGGATGGTGTTGGCCTGGCCATTGTTTCACTCTGTTGTACACAGGGTCACTATGAGCCAGAGTGACTGCAAGGCAGATAACAACAACAAATTAGTAAACTATAAATTAGATAATCAGAAATAAGTTGGATGATGATACCACTTAAAGCAATTTAAGTCTAATTAATAAAATCTTCATCAAGATGTTTAATTTCTGGTTTGTTATCATCTCTCCCCGTGTTAGGCGAGAGTAGGAATTGTTGAAGTTGATTTGTATACAGGAAAAGGAG
>NW_022104651.1:3002-4398 GCF_000313985.2 Echinops telfairi | reverse complement strand
AAAAAAAAAAGAACATTTTCATTGGAGAGTTTACTTGAGCTAGAAAATAATAAACTTATTTCTGTAGAAATGATCATACTTCATCCCTGCGCCAATTAATACATTTATTTGATTTATTTGGGTTACTTTGTTATACATATTTATTTTGTTTCAACTCTTTGGAGTTGTCCAAATAAACAACTTTTTTATTAAATGGTTTTAAGAAAACTGTTGACCATCATGTAAATTTTAACATTTTGTTTACTGAAATAAATGTAGAAATTTTGTTTGTCTTTGAAAAATGACTTTAAAGCACATGTCTTGAAATACATGGAGACACATTGATTCCTTCATGTCATGAGCAAGAGAGAGCCTGAAATATTGGTTATTGCTTCACAGAAATTCCTGCTGCATTTTATCTCAATCCCTTTAGGATTTTTAAAAGATATATAACTATGCCTATTGGAGTCTGATATTAGCATTTCTATTACATGCATTAAACTTTTCTGTTACAGGCAAAAGAGCCCTAGTGGCCACAGTGTGTCTTGCATTGGCCATGACCACAAAGCCAGTAAGGAGTTTGAGCCCAGCGGTGCTACTGGAGACAGAGGATGCTCTCTGCTGTGGGGAAGAGCGGCCACCACAGAAACCTACAGAGCAGGTTTGTCCTACACAGCTCTTAGGTGTCGGAATTGGCAGTGGGATCTATTTCATACAAAAGTTGCAAAACTCACATGAAGTTTATAGTATAACTCCAAGAGGAAAACAAGCATTTCTTTCAACTGTTTATTTAGGTTTAGAGTTTCTGGAGAGAGAAAAAAAATACATGTTCAGATTGACAGGTAGTAAGCTTTTGAGAAAATATAATAAAAACAAAGTTCTTGAAATGACATTTTAGAAATTTCAGGTCAAACTTTGATATTTTTAGCTAGATAATTCCTTTCTACTCCTGGTCCAATAAGTACAACTATATTTCTCTCTATGTCTCCTTGTATTTTCTGTACTGTCCACCTATTGAAAGTTAACATACATTTTCATATAGAAAAATTTATGATTGGTTTATCTTAACTGGGGGTTAAAATGCCTTCCTTGATTTTTCATTTAGGATGACTATTCTCTTCGTTGGCTGATCGTCCATGTCTGCTGATGTCCTGATAGAGGGTTCAGGAGCTATACGCCCTGGGGAACAGGCCACCTGTGTCTTCCTTTTCTTGGTGTCAGGAACAGAGTTCTCGGCTTTTGCTTTTCTGTCATTCATTCTTTAGTGATACAACCGCATTTCTTTCTGCAGAGACACAGTTCTCATCCAGCCTTGTCAAATATTTTTTAGAAGAAATGTTCAGTTTCCCGAGAGTAATTGAAAACTTCCAGGCACATGTTTTTAGGTATTGAAGAAGGCATGGTCTGCATCTGCAGT
>NW_022104651.1:0-1147 GCF_000313985.2 Echinops telfairi | reverse complement strand
CTGGAGAAAGACATCATGCTAAATCAAGTGGAGGCACAGTGAAAAGAGGAAGATTTTCAGTGAGATGGATTGACATGGTGGCTGAATCAATAAGGTCAGGCATAGGTACAATTGTGAGGATGGTGCAGGACGAGGTAGTGTTTTGTTCTGTTGTCCACAGGGTCGCTAAGGGGCAGAAACAACCCGATGCCTAATAACGAAAACAACATGCAGATTATACATCAGACATGTTCTTCTCCAGGTAAATGTATCTAAGCAAATCTTGGCTGTATTGAATGCATTTGTCACTCCAGGATTAAAAGTGGTGATTTTCCTTGTAGCTTTACTTTTTTTCATAGTTCAAAGAAAATTTGTTGTCTTTCATTTTAACCAGCTTTCTGCTGTTATAAGTTTTGAAGTGACATTTACCTAGTTTTGTACATGTTTGTGTTAGGAGAACTTTTAGCACTCTGGTTGACGACTGTGTTAGTCCTGATTGACTAGAGAAACAAATCCGGAGACATGCATATGTGTATAAGAAAGAGCTTTATATAAAAGAGCAATTGTATGTTGAGAAAGCATCTCAGCCCAGTCCAGATGAAGCCCATAAATCTGATATTAGCCCATATGTCTGATACCAGTCTATAAATTCCTCTTCAGACTCACCCAACACATGCAATGATTCTGAATGCCAGAAGATCACACGCCAGTGGGTGGAAAGTCTTGTGGATCCAGTGGCAGTGGAAGCAACTCAGCGCTGGCATGGGTCTCTATGTGGCCCCTCCAGCTCCAGGGATCTGGCCTCATCATTGTAACTCCATTTGGTTTGTCAACAGGAATACCAAGCAGAAAGTCCATCCTGCCTCCAGGGAGGAAGACCAGAATTTCCAGAACCCTCAGGAGAAGGTCATGCCCACACAGAGGCCTCTGGCTATGAACTTATTGACAGGATAGACTTCACCTCTTCACTCAAGTTGACAGGAGATTATGTAACTGCAATGACAGAGGTTTGATCAGGGGTAGTTTTGTTGACATATCTACATAGTTTGGAAAACCTCCATCCCTGAGTGCAGGAATCGCAGTGAGGATGTTCAGGGATGCTTGCCTTTCAGACACGAATGCTGAAGACTGAAAAGGTATATGTGTTGTTAGGTAAGCAGGACCCAGG
>NW_022104650.1:5227-6877 GCF_000313985.2 Echinops telfairi | reverse complement strand
AAGAGGTATATCACTTATGAAAAATTGGCCAATGATAACTTTCCCGATAGCAGTGGAGCATTTTATGATACAGTGCCAAGGGTTGAGCTCCTCAGGTTGTAAGGCACTCAAGATCAGACTGGAAGAACTGCCTCTGTTAGTCACCTCTGTGACACAGTTGGAGCAAAGTTCTCAGTACCTTCTTTTGCTGATGGAGCACAACTCAAAATGAGAAGAAACAACCAAAAACAACCACTAGCAGTCTTAACATTGAATATATGAAATATGAATCTAGGAAAATTAGAAATGATGCAAAAATGAAATGACATGCATAAAGTTTAATATTCTAAGCATTAGTGAGCTGAAATGGTCTAGTATTGGTCATTTTGGATTGGACAATTATTTAGTTTGCTATTTGGGGTATGATAAATTGTAGAAGAATGTATAACATTCATCATCAAAAAGAACATTTCAAGATCTATCTTTAAGTTCAATGTTGTCAGTGATAGGATAATATGAATACAATCACAAGGAAGACAAGGGGGCTTAAAAATTAATGGAAAAGTTCCTTTATCTTTTAATTTTTTTCTATGATCCTTTGGAGCATCCTTGTAGGACTATTATTTAAATTTACATACCCATTAGTTTTAATCAAATTTATGCAGCACCCACAGAAGTGAATCATGAAAAACTGGAAGAATTCTATCCATTGCTACAGTCTGAAATTGATCAAACATGCAATAAATATTCATTGTTAAATACTTATGATTGAAATGAAGAAGTTGGAAGCAAAGAAAGGTTGCCAGTTGGAAAATAAGGCCTTATATAGAAATAACACTGAAGAGGGCATGATAAAATTTTGCAAGATAAGTGTCTTATTTATTGCAAATGTATATTTTCAACAGCATAATTGGAGAATATACATGAAGAAATCACCAGATGTAATACACAGTAGGTAGATTGACTACATCTCTGGCCAGAGACAATGGAGGAGACATTCAATATCAGGGGTGCTTACACTTTTTTAGCATGTGAGCTACTTATAAAATGATCAAGTCAAAATGATCTACCAACTACAAAAATGCAAAGCATTTATTTTTATTTATTACATTTATTCATAAATGCATTGAGAATTCTTTATATGTACAATTTATGTTTATGTACCTTGCATAACTGCATGAGACCATATTGCATAACACAACACAATTGACTATGTACATTTTTTGTCTTGACCTGAGTTTACTCTGATGACTTGCACTGAATGGAATGAGCCAGGGATGCATAGTCTGGAGTCGCTGCTGACAGCCAGCCAAGTACACTTCCAAATGATCATCAGTCCTGGTGGAACAGTACTTGGACTTACTGATCTTTATGTGGGAAAAAGCTGACTCACATAAATAAGTAGAGCCGAATAATGCAGTCAAGGAGGTAGCACATTTTCTCATGTTTGGGTACTTTCCCTCTGCGAGTAAGTTCCAGAACTGTTCATGTGCTCTGGACTTCAGCAGAATGTTGGCTTGTAGTGTCAAAATCTCCCGTTCCGTATGAAAGTGATACGTTTTTGTCTTCTTTTTTGGTACAGCTCTCCCATTCATTTTAATACCCTTTCTTAAACTTTAAGAGAGAAAAAAAAAACAAGGTCTAAAAAGTGGCAATAACTTAGCTTGCCAG
>NW_022104650.1:2887-4305 GCF_000313985.2 Echinops telfairi | reverse complement strand
AACAACAATGCAATATACATGACTTCAAAATTTATTTAGATGATAATGAGATTTAAGCTGTTGTTTTAACCTGGGCAATGAAAAAAAATAGATGCAAATTCGAGGAAGATTACTATGGAGGACAAATAGAAAATAAGATTGAATAGGATAACACAAAAATTAACAATAATCTCTCTCCGTTTGCTATCACTGATATAAAATTTTACCACAAATTTGGTTTCTTAAAATAAATTGAGAAACCCATTCTGCGGTAAGGACCCATTCGTTACCTCACAGTTTCTATGCATCACAAGTCGAGGTGCAGTGCACTCTAGCTAATTGTTTGCTCAGGGTTTCTCAAGACCGAAATCAAGATGTTGGCAGGGCCCTGTTCCTTTCTGAAGGTGTTAGGAAGAATCTCCATTCAAGTTCCTGATCAAATTCAGTCCCTTCCCGTTGTTGGGAAGGGAAAGGTCCCTGCTTCTTTGCTGACTATTAAGGGAAGCCTCTTTCTACTAATTAAGGCCATTTCCATTTCTTCAAATGTAACATCTTTCATCTTATCAGCAATGACAGTGTGATTCATTTTCAAATTTCAGCTTCTCACATGAAAGAATTTCACCTTATGTGATTGCATTAGCAGTTACCAGTTGCTGCCAGGTTGATTCCAACTCATGGTTACTGAGTGAGTGCCAGAAGAGAACTGTGCTCCCTAGGGAGTTCAGTGGCTGATTATCTGAACATAGATCACCAGACTTTTTTTTTTTTTAAGGAACCTACGGTGGACGTGAATCTCCAATCTTTTTGTTAGCAGCTAAGCACATTAACTATTTGCATCTACACATCCAACAATTCAGAATAAATGCTTTACATTCCTGTCCATGGCCTCATTTGGTGGCACTGTAGTTCAGTGGTTGATTTCTCACCATCCGTGTTAGAGATCATGTGTATTTACTTTCTGACTCATGTGTGCCATACACACCTCCTGCCTTTCTACTAGTGGAAGCTGATATGTTGCTGTAATGCTGAACAGGTTTCACTTAAGTATCTAGGATGAGCAGACTAGGAAGACAAGCTCTTCAATCAGCCACTAAAAACCTTATAAATTACAAAAATCATATCCGTAAGCAGTTACAGGGATGGCATAGGACTGGGCAGCATTTTTTTTTCATGTGTTGGGAACCACTTGATAGTAATTAGTAACAGCAACAACAACATTCCCTTTGCTATGTAGTGTGACATATTTACAGTTACCAGGTTAGGGTATGGACATATTTTTTTGAGGTGGGCTGAGGCTGGGGGGTGGAGCTTGTGTCTGCCATAGGAGGTCATTGCTCCTTCTTGTCTATAGTTCGTTTCTATTTATTTATATTTTGGCATTTGTCAATATTTTCAATTTTCCTATCCTAGTTGTTTTGTTTTTACAGAGAAATTAAAAA
>NW_022104650.1:0-1271 GCF_000313985.2 Echinops telfairi | reverse complement strand
ATGACCACTCTCACAGAAAAATGTCTGCTTTGTCTTTTAATTTTTAGACTTAAAGGGTCTCTTCTCCGACTGGAGCTCTCCTTTATGGTTTCTAGCAGGCCCAGGCCACCACTCACCTATCAGTGTGAGTACTGTAGCCGTGTGCATGTTGCTGTTAGGTTCGAGTTATGCCACCAGTGTTTCAAATACCATCTACATTATCCATGGTAAATAGGTTTCAGCCATATGGTTTGCTCTGCCGAGAATGACAAATTAAGGATGAATGAGGTCACACGAATCCGCAAAAAGAACATTTTAAGACCTATCTTGAAGCAACATGTTGCATCTGATAGGATAATATCTAAACTTCGTGGCTATGAAATTGACCAGATAAATTGAGGACAGTGGAAATTCCAGAATACTTCATTGTGCTCATTCACAGCCTGTGCATGAATGAAGAGGCAGTTGTTTGAACAGAATAAGGAAATATCGTGTGTGGTTTTAAATCAGAAAAGGTATGTGTTTGGGCTATGTCCATTCACAATACTTATTCAATCTGAATGCTGAGCAAATAATATGAAGAGCTGGACTATATGAAGAAGAACTTGGCTTCAGGATTGGAGGAAGGCTCATTAACACCCTGAAATATGCAGATGATGCTTGCATCATTTTGCTGATGAAAATCAATGACCATAGCACTGGGCTGCAGCTCAATGTAAAGAAAACCACAGTCCTCACAACTACACCAATAGACAAGTCATAATAGTGAAAGGGCTGAAGTTAAGAATGTAATTTTTCCTCCCCCACCCCCCTTTTTAAAAACTGTTACAGGTAAAAATAAAAGTGAAGGGGAAGTAGATGTGGATTAAGCCCCTGGTGAATCGCTCTGCTCATGGATCAGAAGTGTGAATAGCCTTGCTAAAGTGAAGAATTCGTTGGAAAGTGAATTGTTGCAGTTCTGTTAGGTTCAGCTATGTTAACATTTTGCACCCTGTAATTTGATCTCCCTTATAATCCATTTCAATTTGTTTTAGTTTTTAATAGTTTCAGTTTTCAATTGAGGGTTTTATTGTTGTTGTTTTATAAAGAATCATTTTATATATATGTACATGCCTGTATTTAGACCTCTACAAATGCCCTTTGCCTCCTAGTTCTTTCCTCTGTTTCCTTTTACTTTCCTCTTGTCTCACTATCATGCTCATCCTTCATTTGAGTTTCAGTAATTTCTCTCGGTTACATTGCGTTGATCAATCCCTACCAGGCCTCTTAAACCCTCCTTGCCACTGATTTTG
>NW_022104649.1:5436-6866 GCF_000313985.2 Echinops telfairi | reverse complement strand
TGGCAGTGAGAGAGTTCCTGGGGAAGGACATCATGGTTGGTAAAGCAGAGGGGTCAGTAGAGAGAGAGAGAGAGAGAGAGAGCGCTCCTCAGTAAGAGAACTGAGAGTGGCTGCAAGAATGGGCTGGATCAAAGGCAGGCCTGTGGGGCTGTGGCAGGAGGAGCGGCTAGAGTTTTGTGCTGGGTTGCCCGGGGTCCCCAGGAGTCAGGATCACCTTCATGGTACACAACAACAACATGGACAAGGAGGACGGCATGGGGGTAGTGCGGGCCAGAGGAAAACCAGAAGCACACAGGTTGTTTTTCAGGGGAAAGAAGCAAAGAGTCCTCAGAGCTGCCCCCTTTCGAGGTCTTCCTGGGAGAAGCAAGTCCGGGACGCCAAGGAGGGAGTCTGAGCTCAACAGAGAGAGATCAAAACGATTAAAGGCCGGGGAGGCTTGACCTCTCTGAGGAGGTTAAAGGAGCGTAGTCCGTGGAACCCGGAGAACCTGGGATGAGGAAGACAGGAGAACACCCCATAAATATGCATGACGGAGCCCCATAAAAGAAGGGCAAGAGTTATTTCAGGTAGCTTGGGGCACCATTAAGAGCAGCAATGGCCTGAAACTAAAATAAGACAAAGTTACATAAATCTGGGCCTTGGGAACGTGGGCTGGTAGGAGGGTGGGGTACAAGACACCGGCTACAGAGGCCAAGTCATCAAAACGTGAACGCCACAGGTCCCGGGCTGCTGGCCCCATTGGGGAAATGTCCCCTTTGGGACTATCCTGGCTACTCAGGTGATGTCCTCACTCTCCAGGCCGAGCTGCTGCTGCTGGGCCTATGATTCATGTCAAGCAGGGCCCTGGCTCTGGTTGCAAGGCTACCTACGTTCAACTTCAGCTCTTGAAATAGGAGGAGACAGGTGCAGCCAATTCCTGCTGGGGCCGGTTGGCTGGGGCTTGAGGCCAGAAGGTCAAGGTCACAGGTTTGATCCCCATGCAGGCTTTGCCAAGGCTCGCAGGGAAGACTGTGGCTGGACAAGGAAAGAGCCACCTGCACCAGCGACAATGTGCCTCGGAGCACAGGTGCGCTGTGCATCACCTGTGAAGGCGCGCACAGTCACCTTAGCCCGTTGTCAGAAGGGACATTAGAGCCTGCACCTGCCATGAGGTATCCTCCACCTGAGACCCACCAGCCCCCAGCCCAGGCTCCAAGGGCAACTCAGCTTTTGCATGTAGGGTCTGGAGCGATGGAAGGAGCAGCAGGCGGCTGCTGGTGAGCGTTTCCCCAAGCTGTTTGCACAGATCTGCTGCCCAGCCATAGATCATTTTTATAGCCCCCCTCGAACCTCTCACATAAAATGTATCTTGGTTTTCTCCTGAAATTGACTAGAAACCCTTTAATTACAATAAGCAACACCTAGAGCAAAACACGTGGAAGAGCCATTCA
>NW_022104649.1:2726-3854 GCF_000313985.2 Echinops telfairi | reverse complement strand
ACACCACAACAGAACCAACTAAACGAATAAAAAGACTAAGAGAATACTATTAAGAACACTCTCCTATGTCAATAAAACTGTTAATGTTAAAAAAATTTTTCTTTTAATAAAAAGAACTGTGCTGCAACAACAAAACAAAACAAAAAAAAACAACAAAAAATCTATGCACAACATAAGGAAGCCCTGCCTGGTCCTGCACCATCCTATCGGCTCGTACCTCCTCTAGGCTCCAATTCAGACAGTTTTCATTGCCAAGGGGATGCCGAGTAAGTTTTTCCCCCCAAAATGGGGCAGTAGGTCAAATAAGCTTGGGAACCTATGATGTACAGGAAGAGAGGGTGCCCCCCCCAAAAAAAAGATGGAGTACAGGCATGTGGGATAGGCTTGGGAAGGGTGGAGAGGAAGGTGATGGAGAGAGGAGTATAAGTTATGGCCAGCTCATGGGAGGACTGAGAGCACACCAAAGAGTTGGTCCTCTATTCAGAAATTGGAGAAATCAAAAGAAAGTTGCCCAGTCAGAAAGATCGATGTATATTAGGGAATATTTAGGTCTGTATTTTCAGGGGGAAAAACACAGGTTGGCTATGGAGACCAGACTGAAGAGGTAAGATTCAAGAGCTAGGTCAGAGGCTCTAGCCAGGTAAGAGGATATGAGAGTCTGAACCAGGGCAATGGAACTTCCCAGTTCCTGCAGAACCATGTTAATGCATGGTTACAGCAAATATTGCAGCCGCACATCTGATCCTGTCTGAAATGCCCTCTCCCTTGACCCTCCTGGCTCACTTCAGCTCAAGCGTTTCTGGACCTACCCACGCCCTGGCCTGTGCTCCGCTCAGAATGGCGGGGAGACCCGAGGCGCCCTTCCACAGAGTGCCCAGTGTTTGCACAGATCTGCTGCCCAGCCATAGATCATTTTTATAGCCCCCCTCGAACCTCTCACATAAAATGTATCTTGGTTTTCTCCTGAAATTGACTAGAAACCCTTTAATTACAATAAGCAACACCTAGAGCAAAACACGTGGAAGAGCCATTCAATACTCATTTCGTTACGCAATCAATACCATGTATCAAGTTCCCAGAATGCACCGGGCACCGCACAAGAGGCGGCAGAGGCCGAGCAGGCCAGGA
>NW_022104649.1:0-1387 GCF_000313985.2 Echinops telfairi | reverse complement strand
AAGTTGCAGTATATTTTATTTGGGCATTTATTGAAGAGACACTTCACACGGTTGTTGCCTCACTGACATAACAAAAAGAACCATATTCCCCAATTTAAGACTATACCCAGGGGCATAAGGGTTAGGGTTCAGAACACGTTTTGGAGGGGTGTGCAGGGAGAGACCCTTTCGATTCCTAGCCAGACATCCTGAGCACGGTGAGAGACGAGCGTCCGGCCGTGGCCCGGGCTGTGGCTGGGGACGAGGATGCCAGCAGCCTTCCAGCAGCGTCAGCACTGAACGGACGTGAGGGACTTCAAGTACAAGGCTGGCTTTCCCCTCAGTAAAGCGATGGAATTCGGAAGCTGCACGGAGCAGAGGGTCAAGACAAAGCAAAACAAAACAGGAAACCCTTTGTAGAAAACCTCGACGAAGCAGAGTTTTCCTGGCAGTCTTAAAATGCCTGAAGACAAGGACTAGAATTCAGAACTGACCGGCCGGGGAAGTGGTCCAAGGACCACATCTCTCTCTCACTGGACGCCCAGGCTGAGCCTGAGAGGAGCATGAGCCAGAGGGCGGACGAAGCCTGATCACCACACGCACACTGCCCAGCCTGGGCCCACTTCGGTCCTGCTGGATTCTGATGATCACTTTGCAAAGAGTCTGCCTTCTCTCACAGAAGTCCCAACACCTAGAGCTCGTTTAGGTTTGAATACACAAAGACCCGTCTTCCAGTTTGAAAAACAGAGACTAGACGTGCCCAGAGAGAACCGTCTGATGCCAAACCAAGAGGCAGGTCAGGCGGTGATGCAGAGATCGCAGGTAACAGAGGAGAACTTAAGTAGGGTGCACGTTCATGTTCGTGGCTAAACGGGGAGAGAAAGTGTGTGAACGATATGAAACTAGAGGCCTCGGTGGAGAGTTGGGAACTAGAAAAAGAGTCATCTGTGAATTTTACCATAATGAAAATCTTAAAGAACTGGAGATTTATTAAGGGCGCATACCACAACGGGAACAACGCGGGGCTTTGACAGTCAAGACGGGGTGACCCTGCTCTGCCGTGTTCACAAACAGCATTGGGGAACGACTTAAAGTTGATGGGTCTCAGTCACTCCAGCCGTCGTGCGGAGCGGGACCTACTCTTTTTATGACAGAGCTTCAAGCAGATAAAACTTAATGACATATGTGACAGTTCTTTATAAATTACCAATCATTAAACAAACGTAAGGTATCATTATTATAACAATCAAGCATCAATTCACAACGGTCCTTCTGCACCATCACCAGCAGTACTTTACATTAGTGACAGGCGATTCGCCCGTCCTTGGTTGAAGTCCAGATTGTTATAAAGCAGCCGTTCTCAACCCGTGGGTTGCGACCCCTTTGGGGGTCGAACGACCCTTTCACA
>NW_022104648.1:5255-6855 GCF_000313985.2 Echinops telfairi | reverse complement strand
TTTTTTTGCATATAATTAAATTACATTCATTTCAATCGTCACATCATAGTAAAAACAGTGGCGCAACCATCTCTACAATTAATATTAGAGTACTTTCATCTTTCTTGTACTCTTTGTCATCAGCTCCCCATTCCCCTCATACCGCCCCCCGCCCCCAGTAAACCATGAATACAGTCAGTCTGTTTACCCACCTTAGGTCTCATATAGAGAAAAACATAGCAAAAAACACAAGAAAGCAAAACCAAAAAAACCCTCACTGCCATCTGTGTGACAGCAAGGCTGTTCGCATCCATGTCTGTGGTCAGAGGGGATTCACTGGAAGTTTAATTCATGTGAGGGTGCTGCAAGTGGGTTTGGGGCTCCCACTGCCATCCATAGACTTCTGCAACCTGGGTGTTCACAATTTTAAGCTCTGATACCATCCCCTTCTTTGGACTTGGATTTTATTATTTATAATCCTTGGATCACACATGCTAGTGTACTTCTTTGCTTAGCTGACATCTCACTTAGATGACTGCTTGTTGGTAGACAAGCCTTTAAGACCCCAGTCACTATTTTTTAATAATAGCTGGGCACCATCCAGTTTCTTCACCACGCTTTACTACAGCATTCACATCTTCAGGATCAGGGAGATCTCTAGTAAATGTGAAAGGAAGTGTTTTTCTTCACCTTCAGCCCACACAAGGTAAAAGGCTACATTTTAACTTTTAGACATGTGTCAGGTGAACACCTTCTCTTCAGGAGCTCCTTTCTTCACATGTGCTACCCAGTCAGATACTCTGGGCCTTCACTTAAAAACTCTGCTGCATCCTAACGAGGAAGGAAATCCACCTTCCTTTTCATGATTGCCGCTCTACTAGCTCAGTGCTGATTCCAGAGAGGGGGGGCATGCACTCTAGTCCTCTGAGTAGATCCCAGGGCATATGCAGATGTGGTGGTGCCTGACATATACTAAGGGGCTTCAAAAAGTTCATGGAAAAATTGAATCAAAAGATACTGTAAGATTAGGGTGCTGTAGCAAAGTGTGGTGAAGAAATAAGATGGTGTCTGGCTATTAGAAAGAATAGTATCTTAAAGCAAGCAGTCATCTAAGGGAGGTGACTGGTAACCCCACATGGAATCAGCACAACAGCCTGTGTGATACAAGAATTTTAAATGACGAAATCCAAGATCAGGGGAGGGAAACGTAATAGAGCTTCAATTCTGAGCACCCTGTTTGCAGAAGGCCACGGATGACGGTGAAAATCCAAAATCCATTTGCAGAGACTCCGTGGAGAATATCTATAATCAATACTCTTGGACCATTGACCAGTGATTGGTAAGCCCTGCCCACACATCGGGTACATCAGAAAGTGAGTTATTGCCGATATATTTAGGTTAACATTTAACATCTTATCATTTGTTTTCCCCTTTAACCTATTCTTAATGTGTTGTATGTTTTATTATCTTCTACTTTATTATTATTTGGAAAAATGTAACCAATGTCACTGAAAAAGTTGCATAGAGATTGTTAAATTAAAACCTAATCAGCTGTGTAAAGCTTCACTAAAAACATAATAAAAATTTTAAAAGAAAAAGAAGGTAACATAACTTTTCCACA
>NW_022104648.1:2913-4073 GCF_000313985.2 Echinops telfairi | reverse complement strand
TCGTGAGTCAGGCACACCTTAGTCCTCAAAGGGACATTCTCATTAACATTTTAAATATGACTTGTGAAGCAGTTTTGCCCAGTGCAATATGCCATTTGAGTTTTTGGACTGCTGCTTGATTATGTATTCAAGTACAGTGTAACCGTATATATTCGTGTATAAGCCGAGTATTTCAGCACATTTTTCATTCAGCTTTTGTGGTAAAATTAGGTGCCTCGGCAGATATTCCGGTCGGCTTATATGTAGGTATATACGGTAGTCTTTGACCATTTCGATCTTTTCTCCACTTAAGAGTTTGTCTATTGGTTCATATGTGAGGAGTTTTGTATTCTTTATTTTGAGTTGTAATCTATACTGAAAGCTTTAGTCTTTAATCTTTATCCGTACCCATTTCAAATCCTCTGCTCTTTCCGTAAGAAGGTTGTGTCGTCTGCACACCACCGGTGTTACTGAGTCTTCCTCGAGTCTTGACGCTGCGGTTCTCTTCATATAGTTCAGCTTCTCAGATTCTTTGCTAAACAGAAGAACTGAATACATGTGGTACAGCATACAGCCTATATGCACATTTTTCTTAATTTTAAGCCATGCAGCATGCCCTCATTGTGTTCAAATGACTACTGCTTGGTTTATGTGTATGCTCTATAGAAGCACAATGAAGTATTCTGGAATTCCTATTCTTCACAATATTATATATAGTGTTTCATGATCCATACAGTTGAGTACCTTTGCATAGTCAATAAAACACAAGTAGACATCTTTCTTTGCTTTGAGCCAAGAACCATCTGATACTAGCAATGATATCTCTTGTTCTACAACCTCTTCTGAATTCGGCCTGAACCTCTGGCAGCTTCCTGTCAATGTGCTGCTGTAACCATTGTTGGATGATCCTCAGCAAAACTTCACTTGCATGTGATATCAGTAATATTGTTCTATAATTTGAGTATTCTGTTGGGTCACCTTTCTTTGGAATGGGTCCAAATATGAATCTCTTCCAGCCAATTGGCGGACTGTCTTTGGAATTTCTTGGCATAGACCAATGAGTGCTTCTTAAGTTTGTTAAAACATTTCCATTGGTATTCTATCAATTTCTGAGCCCAGTTTTTGGTTGATACTTTCAGTGAAAATTGAAATTCTTCCATCACCACCATTGGTTCTTGCTC
>NW_022104648.1:0-986 GCF_000313985.2 Echinops telfairi | reverse complement strand
TCACCCCTCACCCACTTTTTCATTATTTGTCCCCCTGAGAGGGGGTTCTAGGTGATCCTTGTGATTGATTCCCCCTTTCTCCCCCCACCCTCCCCTAATATTCCTGATATCTCTACTCTCATTGTTGGCCCTGAGGGGTTTGTCTATCTTGGATTCCCTGTGTGGTGGGCTCTTATCTGTAGCAGTGTGCATGCTCTGGTCTAAACCGATTTGTAAGGTAGAATTGAGGTCATGAGAGTAGGGTGAAGGAAGCACCAAACAGCTAGAGGAAAGTTGTGTGTTTCATCAGTGCTATGCTGCACCCTGACAGGCTCATATCTTCTCTGTGACCCCTCTGTGAGGGGATGTCCAATTGTCTACAGATGGGCATTGGGTCTCCACTCCATGTCCCCCCGCTCCCCCCACTTCACCTTGGGTATGGCTTTATTCTGAATCTTAGATGCCTTGTACCTGATCCCATCGATACTTCATGATCACACAGCCTGGTGTGCTTCTTCCATGTGGACTTTGTTGTTTCTCAGCTAGATGCCTGCTTGTTTATCTTCAAGTCTTTTAGACCCCAGATGCTATATCTTTTTTGGTTTGTTCGCTTGTTTGTTTTATTATTTTATTTTATTTATTAACTTTTTAATAGTTTCATTAGGGGCTCATAAAACTCTTATCACAATCCATACATACATCAATTGTGTAAAGCATATTTTTACATTCATTGCCCTCATCATTCTCAAAACATTTGCTCTCCACTTAAGCTTCTGGCATCGGGTCCTCTTTTTTTTCCCCTCCCTCCCCGCTCCCCTCTCCCTCATGAGTCCTTGGCAATTTATAAATCATTATTTTGTCATATCTTGCCCTGTCCGACATCTCCCTTCACCCACTTTTCTGTTGCCCGTCCCCCAGGGAAGAGGTCACATGTAGATCCTTGTAATTAGTTCCACGTTTCTAACCCAGTCTCCCTCTACAATACCAGTTGTTTTTGTTTGTTTGTT
>NW_022104647.1:5491-6828 GCF_000313985.2 Echinops telfairi | reverse complement strand
CCATCAGCCCGTGATCTGCCTGCATTCTGCATCATCACACGGGACTGCGTGGGTCTGAAGAGGGATTTATGGGCTAGTAACAGACTCATGGACGAGTTGGACTGGGCTGGGCTGTTTTTTGATATATACCAGTAATTACTTCTTGATATAAAGCTCTTTCTTATACATATATGAGTGTCACTGAATTGGTTTCTCTTGTCAACCCAGCTTAACACAACAGGGAAGGGAAGTTTTAACTGACAATTATGGGAAACCAACTTTACAAAGCAAATCTCAAGACAACCGACTTGTATGAAGCTCCCAGTGATCAGTCTTACACTCAGCAGCCAGCATAGGTGTCAAAGGATTGAATGATTGTAGCAGATGGATGTAAAGGTAAGAGCAGAGGGAGAGAAGAGGCAGGTTGTGATAAAAGTAGTGGCAAAGCACCTATGGAGGCAGAGGATGCCGGCTACTGATGTCTCTGGGCCTTCTACTCTACGGGGGCATCTCCAGTGAGATGCTAAGTCTGAGAATGGTTTTCCGTCTTGGTACTTTACATCTCAGGAGGCCTCCGTTTCTGTCATCTTAACTGCCCTCAGATCATTCTGACTCTCAGCCTGGTCCTGCTCTGTACTCCCCCTCCCCCAACCCCAATTCCCCATTCTCCTCCCTTCCAGCCCTGTACTGGTTCCTCCAGCACCCTTATCTCTTGGGAAGAAAGGCTGATGTCAAATCTGAAGCTGGTGATAGACTAAGCCCACTGCCCTTAAGCGGATTCCAATTCACAAGGATCCGATAGGACAGAGAAAAACTGTTCCATAAGGTTGCTAAAGTCGTAAATCTTTGTGGGACAGCTGGGAGGAGAGGGGGTGATTCGAACTCTTGACTTTTTGGTTAGCAGCTGAGTGCTTTAACCACGGAGACACCAGATTTCCTCATTGGTTGGCTGTGGCTTTCAAAATCCTGGTTTGAAATCCACCCCTCGGAAGATCCTGCTTCCCTCAAAGTCTGAGTGGGACAGTTCATTTCCCCACCCCATCCCCACATATCTCATAGAGGGTGGGGTGGGGGGGCCTTAGTTTTCTCACCCCTCAATGATGCATCAGCACCATCGCTTTTCTACCCTCATATAAAGTCCAAACCGTTGAGCCCAACATGCCCTGAGTCTACCACTCTCTCCTCCTCCACGTCTCTGTCATCTTCAGACCGTACTGAAGACCTAGGTCACTGGTCTATTCTTGCATCCTATTCCTAATTCTATGAGAGAGAGGGGGCCATCTGCTGCTGTGAAGTGGTACAGCCTGGGAAACACTCTGGGGAAGTTCTCTGTCCAATAGAGTTGCTATGAGTCAAAG
>NW_022104647.1:2417-3987 GCF_000313985.2 Echinops telfairi | reverse complement strand
GCTCCGTTAGAACCACACATATCACAAAAATGAAGGCTAATTACATCTGATGGCAAAATGGCAGACCACACAACAATGAGAAACACAGACTTGCCCAGTTGACATCTGGGGGGACACAATTCAATCCATAACAACATCCTTAGACAAACAAGATTATGAATTCCTATTTGTTCTGTTTTTCTGTTTGGTTTTCTTTTAATTTGTTTCTGACTTGCCCCTTTCATTTTAGACTTTAGAAATCAGTAAAAAATTATCCCCTTAGTAATACTGCATATCCTCCCTGCACCTAAGTCTTTCAGCTTGATGTTTCTGTAGCTTAAATTAAAGCACACATGCCCCTCTAACCTTTATCAGAGTCCATTGCTTTAAAACACCTTTGAAAAACAGGTAACTGTTCAGTGATTTTCACACAATCTTAAAAGAAATATTTGAATCAAAGTCTTTTTAGGTGTTTATATTTTCTTGAATATAATGAATACCCATTTATGCTAAAAACACCACCAAATCCTTATAAAATGGGCATAGTTACTTCAATAAAACGACTCCTATTGAATGTATTTCAACACACTGCAACACTACAGACAGAGTGGAACTGCTCGCAGGGTTTCTCAAGTTGCACGGTTTACAGAAGGAGACTGACACATTGTTCTCCCTCACAGATGCTGGGGGGTTTGGATCACCTACTTTTTGGTTTTCTATTGATCATCTCAAAACACACACACACACACACACACACACACACACACACTCACACACACACCAAAAAAACCTCTCTACCATTGAGTTGATGCCAACTCAATGTGACCCTATCGGACAGAGAGGCTGGCTCTGTGAGTTTCTGAGACAAACTGTGAGAGTAGACGGCCCCATCTTTCTCCCTCCAATCAGCTGGTGGTTTCAAACTGCTGACCTTGCAGTTAGCAGGCCAGGGCCCCTCAATGATTTCGACAGTGCATATTATTTATTGTCATAGTTCCTAGTGTGGCACTTGTCTTTTATAGATGATTCTAAAATAGGGTCTATTGACTTAAGTTCCAAAGGGCCTTTGATGGTGTGGTGGTTACGTGTTAGGTTGCTAACCACAAAGTCAGCAGTTTGAAAGCACCAGCCACTCCATAGTAGGAAGATGAGGTTTTCGAATCCCGTAAAGAGTTACAGCCTCAGAAACCCACAGGGTTGGGTCTACTCTGTAAGATCGGGTTGCTATGAGTCAGGATTGACCTGATGGCAGTGGGTTTTTTGGGGGACTTATGTCCCATTAATCCTTTTGCCGTTGTTAAATGGCACGCACTTGAATCTCATAGGACACTTGACTAAGAGATGATAGATAGGTAGATACAGGGGAGGAGTAAGGCAAAGGGTATTGTTACGAGGTTCCACTTTATATACCCATGGGTTTCTTCCAAACACAGTGTGTTTAAACCCGTCTGTGATCAGTGAATAGCTGGAGACAAATTCTTTCAATAAGACACTTGTCTTTGTCATGTTAGGGTGCCTTCCTAAAAAGGATACATTTTGTGCCTTGGCAAAATATGATTTTGAGGTCAGGGCTAATATCAAATTCTTACCA
>NW_022104647.1:0-1208 GCF_000313985.2 Echinops telfairi | reverse complement strand
CATTTTCTGTTTGTTTAAAAATATTTCTATTCTTTTGTAATAATATTTTGTTTACTTATCCTCTCAACTGTATGTATATACTTCTGTGTATATATTAGATGTTTTTAATTAGTGGAAAATGGAATCAAAAGACAATTAACTTTTCCCACAAACTTTTTGAAACGTGTGTGCGCGTGTGCGTGTGTGTACTATTGTTGCTCGCTGCTACCAGGTGGCTCTGACTCCAGTGACTCTCTGGACAAAGACTGCCCAGTTTAGTTCCATTGTCATCAGCAGCTCATATTCTGCCGGTGGCATTTCAGAATTGCACAGACTGCTCCTTCCAAAACCACACTCACTGCCAGCGAGTCAATGTCAACTCATAGCAACTGTCGAGGACAAGACAGAACTACCCTGGTGAGTTTCTGAGCCTGTAACTGTTTATGAAAGTCGAAATCACTGTCTTTCTCCCAGGGAGTGGCTGGGAGCTGTGAACTGCAGATCTCCTGTATCACAGCCGAAACAGTAACCAGTATGCCACCAGGGCTCCTCATGGCAGCCCTCAATCGAATGCAACTAGAAGTTCCACATGACCCGGCCATCTCTTCCCTCGGTATACACACCAAAGAAATGAAGACCAAAACAGGAGCAGATGTATGCACACCCAGGTTCACTGCAGCGCTGGCTGTAACAGCAGAAAGGTGCAAGTGACCGTAAGGCCCAGCTGTGCAGAAATGGATAACTGAACTCTGGTACCTACGTGCTGTGGAATATTATGCATTTCTAAAATACAACAATGAAACTGTCCAACACCTCATAACATGGATAAATTTGGAAGACACTATGATATAAGAAGTTAGTCAATCTCATAAAGGCAAAAACTGCGTAACACCACTACTTGTAAAAGAAAAAAATAAGAGAAATGGTTTTTCCACCAAAAGCAGCAGACTTTGAAGGTTCCTGGAAGCTCGGGGGGAAGAGGCAGGAGAAAGAAGGAAAGGAGAGGGGTAGGATAAGAAGGAAAAAATTGAAATGAAAACTTATTTATTCAAAAGTTCAAAAGCATGTTTAAAAAGACATGTTCAAAAACATCTGGATGATTACTGTACTGCTTTTGATAATTTGAGATGCACACAGATCATGCCTTTATATTTTAAATCCCTCATGTCCAAGAAAGAACACGAACATCCACAGGTGCTGGAAAAATGTTGATAATGGAGATGACAATA
>NW_022104646.1:5993-6893 GCF_000313985.2 Echinops telfairi | reverse complement strand
AACTAGGCTTCCATAAACAATTCCCACATAGTTTGTTTTGTGACCAAGGTTGGAATACCCAGTGTAAAAGTACTCTTCCCACGTCCAACCGGTGTCACTGCTTCCATTCTCCTTTCTTCACACGGGGTTTAGAGAAATAAAAGTGTTTTCCAAGTGAAAAGCATGATCAGCCTGTAAACTATCACTAGACATGTGTGTGCATGCACACACGTGCATGGGAATATAATGAACTAACCACCTTTCCTCTGCTTGGTACAATTCTAAGCACTTACTACATTAGCTCATTATTTTTACAGCAATCCTATAAGAATAATTATTTCCACTTTACACCTGAGGAAACTGAGGCATAGAGAAGGTAAGTAACTTTTCTCTGATGGGTACAAACTCAGTCTGGCTCCAGGCCCCTTTTAATATACAAATAAAGGACTAACCTGGTTGATTTTCCAGTATCCTACAGTCTGAGCTACGTTGATATTCTCCACTGAGATGCCAACTGAATTCCTGACTGAAAGGACAGTAGTCAGCGATTTCCACGGAGCCACCGTAATAAGGCAGCTCTTCTGCAGGTATCCCACTGAGTTCATCGAAGTACTACCCAAAAAAGAAGGTTGAGAAGACAATAAATAGAGCATGAAATATTCCATACCAAGTCCACAGGCAATTATAGCAACTCTAATGCTGTTCAAGATAGCCATTACTTTTCCTCCTGTACAACACCAAGAAGTAGTAATATAGTACTTAAGGGGCGTTTCACGTTTGCGATGGGTGAGGGTGAGAGAGTAAAACATACAAGGATTAAGCTATAGGCTAGAGCAGCGGCTCTCAACCTGTGGGTCGCAACCCCTTTGGGAGTCGAATGACCCTTTTACAGGGGTCGCCCAATTCATAACAGTAGCAAAA
>NW_022104646.1:2277-3764 GCF_000313985.2 Echinops telfairi | reverse complement strand
TTTTGAAGGAACATGATTTAAGTGCCCCCACGGCACTAAGATGAACTTTCTGATGTTTACACCACATGAGAATTAATGAGGTCAGAATTCTTCGGGGAAGGGTAAGACAGGAGAACACTATCTTTCTTTTTTTTGAGAACACTATCTTGTCTTCAGATGTGCACAGACCTAGGTGGAAAGTAAGCTGAGGAGCAATAACTTCACATTTTGATATTTGTTTGATATGATTTTAAAGCAACACATTTTTACTTACTCTCATACTTTCAAAAATGTTGGTTTCTAAGACTGCGTCCGATTCTTTAAAAATAATTTTTTATGAGGCCAACTGGTCAACAGATACTCTCAGAGTATCTGGGTGAGACAAGGGGCTCTGAAGCTCAGGTGTGGGAACGGAAGACAGACATAGTGAGAACACGGATCTAACGTGGAGAACGTAACTGCTGTCACTGCACAGAAACTGTTGTATGGAAACCTACTTTGCTGTGTACACTTCCAACCAAAAACACAGCTTTTTTTTTTTAAACACGGCAGTATTTAAAAAAATAATTAGAAATAAAACTGTGCCCCAGACAAGTGTTACCTGGTATTCTTGTGGTAAAGGATTCGGAAATTTCTGTAGATTACACACTGCGACTGCTCTCTGGTCCTGTCTGCAGGTTAACTGTAATGGGTTACTTCTCAGTGTATCACAGTAAGGGCTCCTCCTCTGCCTCCTGCATGCAAAGATAAGGTCCACAATATGAAACTTTGAAGAGAACATTACAAGTTCATGCTAACATTTTATTTCTATTAAAACCACACTATATTTTGATACTTTAAAACTAACTGCTGAATCTGGCTATGCACGTATGTTTCAAATAGTATAAAAGGAAAGACAGTGTAGCTGGGGAAGACTATTAGATCCATTATAACATTACTTCATTGTTATTAAATAAAATCCTATTATCACTTTCTCTACTCTTGCCAGTAAAATTGAGTTCTGAGGCCACTTTGTGTTTTTATTCCAGATCTTGGCATAAAGATAAAATTTATAATTAACAAAAGGAGTCTCAGAAAGACACTTTCCAAGTGTGACCTCCACTTGGAAAGAAAAATTGTTTTCTATGTCATAATCTAATGCAAAGAGTCTTGTTTGGCAGGGGGGAAAAATCAGAAAAGTAAGAAGAATCAATAAAACCAAAAGTCTTAAAAAAATTAATAAACCTTTGGCTAGACTGACAAAGAAAACAAAAGATGCAAATAACAACAACAACAAAAAAAGAGAGGTGATATTACAATTGACCTGAAAGAATTTAAGAGGATCATGAGAGAATATTATAGACAACTGTCTAGCAACAAACTGGATAACCTAGACGAATTGGACAACTTTTTAAGCACATACAATCTTCCCAAACTAACTCAAGTGGAAATAGTAAATCTCAACAGACCTGTAACAAATGAAAAGATCAAATCAGTGGTCAAAAAGCCTCCCGATGCCCTGGACCCGA
>NW_022104646.1:0-1668 GCF_000313985.2 Echinops telfairi | reverse complement strand
AAGGAAGAAAAGGTATTTGATTGGAAAAGAAGACATGCAATCATTTCTATTTGTAGATCACATGATCCTGGACAAAGAAAATCCACAAGAAAACTTCTAGAGCTAATAAGGAAATTTAGCAAAGTTGAAGGGTACAAGGCTAGCAAATAAAAATCCGGAGGGCTTCTATACATCAGCAATGAGAAATGTGAAGGGGAAATTAAGGAAACAATTCAATTTACAATAGCACCTAGGACACAGATTCTTAACTTATTTGGTGTATCATTCTCTTTTCAGGAAAAAAAAAATTTTACACAGCTTCCACATGTCATTAAAAACCTTTATACTGTAACCCATAATCCAGGAGAAAGGGTAGGTATTTGCTTTTTCCAGTCACCTGGATCATTCCAGAGTCCTTCAGGGGGTGGTATCACGCACTCTGGAAAACACTGATTTAGGAGAACAAAATACTTAGTAATAAATCTAACCAAGGTTGTGAAGGACTTCTCTCTCACACTGCCATTGAGTCGATGCTAACTCGTAGTGGCCCAACAGGACAGGGTAGAACTGCCCCTGTGAGTCTCCAAGATTAACTCATTATGGGGGTAGAAAGCCCCATCTTTCTCCTGTGGAGCACCTGGTGGTTTTGAACTGCTGACCTTGCAGATCACAGCTCAACATGTAACCTCTATGCCACCAACACAATAAATATGATATAAAACTTATGTCAATACTACCCCAAAAATTGATGACTTGAACACGATTCCAAACAAAATTCCAACAGGTTTCTTTATAGAAAAACCAATCCTTCACTTAATAAGGAATGACGAGAGGCCCCAAATAGCTAAAGCAAGCTGAAAAAGAAGAAGAAAGTTGGAGGGCTTACACGTCCTTATTTTAAAACATATTATACAGCTACAATAATCAAAATAGCCTGACATTGGTATAACAACTCACATAGACCAATAGAATAGATTGGAGTACAGAAATAAGTCAACATCTATATGTCAAGTGAGTTTTGACAAGGATGCTAAGTGTAATTAATGGGAAAGAAGAATCTCTTCAATAAAAGGTGCTAGGAGTGGGAACTGATAGCAATAATAACTGTATAACTCCACTCGAGGGGAACAAACATCAGAATTTTAGGTCAATGGATATATTGGATGGTGTAAGTTATGGCAAAAAACAACAATAATAATAGATTAAGGGTTCAGGGTGGTGGTTGGGTGGGGTGGGGATAAAGGGGAGCTAATATCAAGGAGTTCAAGAAGAAAGAAAATGTTTTGAAAATGATAGCAGCAATTGTACAACTATGCTTGATCTAATGGAACTATGGGTTGTACTTATATATGTAAGCGCGCCTAATAAAATGCTTAAATAATTAAATAAATAGTGCTGGGGAAACGGGATTTCCACAAGCAGAAAGATGATATAGGATCCTTGCTTCACACCATACACAAAAACATATTCAGAATGGATTCAGGATCTAACTAACATCAGAAAAGTCTTAGCAGAAATAGCAGTGTCCAACACTGTTAGGTCTAGCTTTCAACAAAGAATTAGCTAATACAATAACAAAAGTACAAACAGCAAAAGGCAAAATAAATGAATATGGCATCATAAAAAAAATCGAAAACTTGTTCATCAAGAACTTTAACCAAAAAGTGAAAGGTTCACCAAATAGGAGAA
>NW_022104645.1:5948-6834 GCF_000313985.2 Echinops telfairi | reverse complement strand
GTTGTGCTTTTCTATGGCATAAGTATGTATAATATTTGTATATGTCATCTGCTATTGACCGAAAGCAAAGAACATCAAAAAGATGTGTACGTATTTTCTGTTGACTACCCCAAAACATTCAACTGTGTGGATAATAATGAACTATAGATAACATCACAAGGAGTGGGAATTCCAGAACACATGGTTGTGCTTTGTGAAACCTGTGCATAGACTAAGAGGCTGTTTGAATATAGATGCATGGATACTGTATATTTTAAAATCAGGAAAGTTGTGTGACAGAGTTGTATCTTTTCACCTTGCTTATTCAATCTGTTTCCTGAGCAAATAATCAGAGGTGCTGGACTGCATAAAGAAGAAGGAGGCACCAGGATTAATGGAAGGCTCATTAACAATGTTCAATATGCAAATGACACAATCTTGCTTGCTAAAAGTGAAGAGGACTCCAAGCACTTAATGATTACAGTCAGAGATGACAGTCTTCAGTATGTACTATACCTTAACAATGAGGAAACAAAAATCCTCATCACAACTGGGCTCACAGGCAACATCATAATAGAGAGAGAGAAAAACATATGAGATTGCCAAGAATTTCATTTTACTTGGGTCCATAATCAGTGGCCATATCTGTAGCAAAGTGCACAGAAGTAACTTTAAAGATGCAAGTGCACTTGACCTAACTCATATTTCAATCACCTCACATGCACGCAGAAGCTGGACAGTGAATAAGGAAGACCGAAGGAGAATGGAAGCCTCTGAATTATGAGGTTGGTGAAGAATATTGAATAACCATGGACTTGCAGAAGACGAATCAAATCTGGACGTGGGCGGGGCGGTGGGCGGGCCGCGCAGGCGCGGAGCTGCACAGGGGCGGGGTCCGCCCCTTGCA
>NW_022104645.1:2897-4680 GCF_000313985.2 Echinops telfairi | reverse complement strand
CAAAGAGGAAGGAACAATAGTTGTAACATCTGGACTTGTTGATAGAAATGAAGCTGGAGATTGCTTGATAGAATGTTGTAAAACCAATGACTTGTTCATAGCAAATACCCTTTTTCAACCACACAAAAGGCAACTAGAAACATGGATTTCCTCAGATGGAATACACAGAAATAAAATTGACTACATCTATGGTAAGATATGATAAAGTAGCTCAATATCAGCAGCTAAAACCACACCAGGGACGGACTGTGGAACAGATAATCAGTTGTTCGTATTCAAGTCCAAGATTAAGCTGAGGAAAATTAAAATAAGTTCATGAAAGCTAAAATACAACCTTGAGTCTATCCCACCTGAATTTTGAGAACATCTCCAGAGCAGATTTGATGCATTAAATAAAAATTGCAGAAGATCTTATGGGCTGGGGGAGGACATTAAAACCATCATTCATGAAGAAAGCAAAAAGACAAGAAAGAGAAGAAGCAAAGTGGATGTCAGAAGAGACTCTGAAACTTGCTCTTAATTGTAGAGTAGCTAAAGCAAATGGAAGAGAGGATGCAATCAAAGAGCTGAATAGAAAATTTCTTAAGAGGAAGGCTAGAGAAGACAACGCCATATAATTTAACAAAATGTGTAAAGACCTAGAAATAGAAAACCAACAGGGAAGAACGTGCTCAGTCTATCACTTAAAAGGAAAGAACTGAAGAAGACATTCAAACCTTGAGTTGAAATCTTTAGAGATTCTATAGTCAAAACGTTGAATGATGCAGGAAACATCAAGATAGAAAGAATACACAGTCACTACCAAAAAGAACTAGTTGACATCCCACCACTTCAGGAGGGAGCATATGAGCAAGAATCAATGGTGCTGATGGAAGAAGTTCAAGCTGCACTGAAAGCATTGGCCGAAAACAAGGCTCCAGGAATTGATGAAATACCCGTTGAAATGTTTCAGCAAGTTGGTGAAGCACTGGAAGCATGCACTGGTCTATTCCAGGAAATTTGGAAGACAGCTCTTTGACCAACTGACTGGAAGAAATCCATATTTTTGCCCATTCCAAAGAAAGGTGACCCAACAGAACGCTCAAACTATAGAACAATATAATTTATATTGCCTAAAAGCAAACTTTTCTGAAGATCTTCCAACAATTGCAGCAATACATTGATGGGGAACTGCCAGAGGTTCAGGCTGGATTCAGCAAAAGACATGGAACAAGGGATATCATTGCTGATGTCAGATGGATCTTGGCTGGAAGTAGAGAATACCAGAAAGGTGTTTATTTGTGTTTCATTGACTATGCCAAGGCATAGTCATGTGTGGACCATAATAAACTATGGGTAACTTTGGGAGGAATGGGGATTCCAAAGCACTTGATTGTACTCATGTAGAAGCTGTGCATGGTTCAAGAGGCATTTGTGCAAACAGAATGAGGGAATACTGCATGGTTTAAAATCAAGAAAAGTGTGTGGCAGGGTTGTGTTCTCTCACTATTCAATATGTGTACAGAGTAAACAATCAGAGAAGCTGGTTGTGTTAGGCTGGGTACATTAGAGAAACAAATCCGCAGACACTCATATGTATAAGAGATAATTTTACATAAAGGGTAAGTGTACATTAAGAAACTATCCCAACCCAGTGCTGCCCAAGCCTGGGTGCAACATTAGTCCATATGTCCGAAACCAATCCACAAAGTCCTCCTCCATCTAAAAAAACACACGCAATGATGCTGACTGCAGAAGGAAAAGCTGAGTCAGTGAACGTGTAAAAATCTCAGTGCTGGCAGGG
>NW_022104645.1:0-1341 GCF_000313985.2 Echinops telfairi | reverse complement strand
GTTCTGCTGTACTCAGAGTGGCGATGGCGCAGATCTGACTTGCTGGCACCTAACAGCAACAATGGACCCACTCCTTTCTGAAAATGGTGTTTCCATCGTGCTTGCCCAGCCCTGAAAAACCCTGTGCTCTTTGAGTGACACCACATCCAAAGGGTTGTTTAGTCATCCTTGGGGGACTACAATTGCGTTGCTTTGAAATACTCTTTGAGATGTAGGAACAAAATGAAATCTGAAGGGGCAAGGTAAAGTTTGTAGGGTGAAGGGAATTAGGTTTCCTAGTGAAATTTTTATAGGACAGTTCTTGTTACATGTTGAAGGCCATTAAAACTCAGCCTTGAAAAGGCTGAGAAGTCTCATGACCCAGGTGTCAGTATCTGCTGTTTGCTTCTGCGGCTTGACACTGAGACTAAGAAAAAGAACAAGGACGTGTGTGAGTCCTGGGAAATCAGGATGGTTAATTTTCTCAAGGATGCTTGGTTTGGAAAAACATAGACTTGTTGATGTGTATCCAATGTGCTTGCTGAACACTGAGAAAAATACAACCCCGGGTTGTTTCTGCATGTATAAAAGGAAGATGTAGAATAAACTCAGGGCTTCAGTAGTCACTGTTGCCCTCCCAATACTTCCTCTCTCTCTTTTTTTCCTTAATCCTCACTCCCCCTTTCAGGACCGTGCGACTCGTCGGCAGGCTCCGACAGTTACACTGAAAGAAATGGCTGGAAAAAAACATTTGATGCTTCTCTCTGGGCTTTTCCCTCACCAATGCAGTTTTCAGTTTTCTTAAAACTTCTTCATACCAAGTTGTCATGATCACCTTGTATCTTCAAGAAAATCTAACAATATGACCCTCTTTGGAATCCCTCAAAAGTCACCATAACCTTTGGAGTTAACTTCTCTGTGAAGGATTTAACTGGCTCCGCAGACTGCAGAAACCACTGCTTTGCTTCGACCTTTCTTTGAAAGGCACTGACTGAAGCGAGCAGATAACTGAGAGAGCTTGTCTGCAGTCGTCCACTGCTTGCAGAGACGTGTTTAAACACACTTCGTTTGAAATAAACCCCTGCATGCATGAACGGGAACCCCAGTAGCAATACATTTTTGATGTGTCCTTGTACGTCTATACGATCATACGTGTTATATAGCGTGTCCTTGCTGTTGGGTGCCCTTGTAGGACAACTCTATGTAGAAGGAAGCACTGCCCGGTCTTGTGCCATCCTCATACTTGTTCCTCTGTGTGAACCCACTGTGGCAGCCACTGCGTCAATTCATCTCGTTGAGGGTCTTCCTCTTGTTCAATGATGTCCTTATGCATGAACGGGAACCCCAGTAGCAATACATTTT
>NW_022104644.1:6878-7413 GCF_000313985.2 Echinops telfairi | reverse complement strand
TTAGCCTCTGCCATTTAATGCCTGAGCTCAGGTCATTGATATTCAGTGTCATTACATTTATCTGTAGACTCTGTGATGTCATCTTGTACCTTTTGTGTTGGCTATTTTCCTACCTACCTGTCTTATCTGCTTGTGTTGTGTGTGGTTTATTTTTGCCTTCTTCCCATTATTGAGCCAGTGCCATCCTGGTGTCTGTTTTGTCTTTGTTGCCCTATGAGTGGAGTTGTTCTATGTGATGGACACTTATTTGCCCTTGGTGAGTGTTAATCTTCTGCCCATACTGGATCAGCAAGGAAATTCCTACTCCCTGCGAAATGGTGGGTGTAGCTTTTCAGCTTGAGCCCGCGAGCCCAACTTGCTGAACCTAGAGCGATTTAATGCATTCTTGGTTCGATTGGTGAGTGGAAATCACCGAAAAAAAGGGGGTTCAGGAGAGACCTAGTACCCTAATTCTAATTTCAGAACTCCACCTCCCAGTTTCCTTCACCTTACCTCCCAATCTTCTGGTCTGGCAGCAGGAGCTCCGGGCAAGTGA
>NW_022104644.1:6064-6332 GCF_000313985.2 Echinops telfairi | reverse complement strand
ATAATGATGGAGATAATAGTGGACAAGCAACATTTTGTTCTGATGTACATTTGGTTGTCATGGATTGACTTCAGTGCTCTCAGCAACCACAACAATAATAATTAGCTTTCTACATGCTTGCCTCCATTAGGCTCATCACTTCATTATTTTAGTGAGATATACATATTCTGATTTCTGGACCTTCAAACATGAAGTCTAGCTAGTAGTACAGTACACAGTGATCAGAGATGGCAATGTCCTGGGCTAGAGTTATCAACTATTACTTTGC
>NW_022104644.1:3471-4548 GCF_000313985.2 Echinops telfairi | reverse complement strand
ACTGCATTACTACTTTAGACATTCCATTGCCTGGTAATTCTACCAATAAGAAAAATCCTTCCTATGTTTAATGAATATTATTATGTCATGTTGATCATTAGCTTAAAAATGCGTCCCTTATGGCGCTAAACCTTTTCTTTAGACTTTAATTTTCATTTTACCATGTAATTTATAATGGAGTCTTTTATTTTTCTCTCCTAGTATGCCTAACATTTTCTTACAGATATAGGAACCACATATTTTGAACCACATATCTTCACCCAATATCTGAAATATGCCCAGAATATGTCAGAGGGCAAGATCAAGATGATTCATGAAAATTTCCTGTGTATTATCTTTTCTGTATTCATAAGTAGTACTTGACAATATCTTCTCTGTCTTTACTTCTCTCCTTCCTGCTTCGCAGGCTTTATAGCTACATTACCACTGACATTGAGTTGATTTAAACTTATAATGATCTTGTAGGGCAGCATATAAGTGGCCCTTTAGATTTCCAAGGCTGTAGATATTTTTATGATAGTGGAAATCCTTATCTTTCTCCTGTTTATGTCTACATATCAATATAAATATTAATATAGGCACAAATATAATAATATGCACATAGCTATTGAGATAATTTTTATTGATATTGGCTATTTCATAGTAATTAAATGTAGGCCAAGATGAAAATACATTTGTACTTTAAAAAAAATTTTATTTTTAGTTTTTATGTATCATCTTTTTCTAGGTAGTATCTAGTAGTCATTCCGTAAGTGTTCAGTGGATGAATAAATGATTGGATTTGTAGATTACTCTTAAAATCTAATTGATCCCAGATAATTATTTCCTGGGCACTTGACACTGGATTGTGTAGTTCAGATAATATCTCATGTGGTTAGTAAAATGGGGAACTGCATATTAAATGAAGGACATATCACAACAAAATATGACAAAAGTCCAATGTGCACAGTATAAATTTGACAGCTATGAATAGGCCTTGATAGTTTTTGTAATAATCCCTAATCTTTTTATTCTATTATCAGTTATATGTGAATAATGTCTGAAATCCCTCTGTCATCTTAATTCCATTAGCCATAG
>NW_022104644.1:2108-3371 GCF_000313985.2 Echinops telfairi | reverse complement strand
ACATCTCCCTTCATCCACTTTTAGTTTTTATGTATCATCTTTTTCTAGGTAGTATCTAGTAGTCATTCCGTAAGTGTTCAGTGGATGAATAAATGATTGGATTCCTAGATTACTCTTGAAATCTAATTGATCCCAGATAATTATTTCCTGGGCACTTGACACTGGATTGTGTAGTTCAGATAATATCTCATGTCGTTAGTAAAATGGGGAACTGCATATTAAATTAAGGACATATCACAACAAAATATGACAAAAGTCCAATGTGCACAGTATAAATTTGACAGCTATGAATAGGCCTTGATACTTTTTCTAATAATCCCTAATCTTTTTATTCTATTATCAGTTATATGTGAATAATGTCTGAAATCCCTCTGTTATCTTAATTCCATTAGCCATAGTTTTAAAAGAATAATTAAGTGAAAAATCCTAATGGATGCTAACATGTACACCTGGCAATTCTCTCAGCAGCAGATTTGATTAGTATTACTTAAATGGAATTCAATTTGTAATGGGGAAAAATGAGAATTAAAAAAATCATAGAAGGTGAGGGAGAATTTTAAATAATCATAAAACTGAATGGTTGCCAGATTTTTTCTCTTGTGAACAAGTTATTTTAAAAAAAGAAGAGTTGGCAGTGAGTAGAAAGTGAGTAAGGCAGAAAAGGTGAAGAGATGACGAGATGATGAGGCAATCAAGATAGAAGAATTTTGGAGAAAATAAAGCAGGCAAGATAATCAAATGTTTGAAGTAGGTTGAAATTCAAGGACAAAATGTGTTGGCTTTGGTATTGGTGCCAAACCCAAAAGAAATATATTTGGTATAACTTGTTTCTTTCAATGAGACAAATATCCTATTGCTGCTGCAACTGTTGGAGACCTGTGTGTCAGGTGGTTTTAAATGACAATTGATTTTAAAGTCTGAATAAAAGGGGAAGCTGACTTTATTTTTTGCCAAATCGAGAAATCAAAACTTCCAAAGTTATAGAACTAAAAATTTAGACTAAACTGTGTAATAGATTCAAATTAATGGCTGAACATTTTGTGACTGTTTCAATCTCTCTATAAACACAGAAATCAGTAAAAGTAGCATTCTAAAATTATTATTTTTCCATCATTAAAAGGGACATTTTACTAGGTAGAAGCTTTCTTTTCCCTTAGTTACATAGATATTTTAAAGATCAAGTTGGGTTCTTGGCAGTTTTGCCCAGAGATTTTAGGATCCCTGAATCTTTCCTGGTAACTAGTCTGACCTTTGCCCACTCAA
>NW_022104644.1:0-1348 GCF_000313985.2 Echinops telfairi | reverse complement strand
AATGAGAAAACAGTGAATTTACAGGTCTTCTACAAGGAAAAGGAATCATTTATAATACCCAGAAAAGATAGAAGGTTTACTTTTTAACCTTGTCTTGTACCTCTTAGCAGGTTCTTGCCATGGGTGACAAAGAAGTAGGCAACTACTCAGATGTACCTGACTTCATTCTTGTGGGCTTCAGGGTCCGTCCCGAGTGCCACAGTCTCCTTTTCCTCCTCTTCCTGCTGGTTTATGGCGTGCTCCTTGTGGGAAACATGAGTATGATTTCAATCATTGTGACTGACTCCCAGTTGAATACACCAATGTATTTCTTTCTAGGCAATCTCTCCTTCATTGACCTTGTCTACTCCACTGTGATTGCACCTAAAGCCATGGTCACCTTCCTGTCTGAGAAAAAGACTATCTCCTTTGTAGGTTGTGTGGCCCAGTTCTTCCTCTTTGTCCTCTTCATTGTAACAGAGGGCTTCGTCCTGGCAGCCATGGCCTATGACCGCTTCATTGCCATATGCAATCCTCTTCTTTACAGTATCCACATGTCCAGACGCCTCTGCACACTGCTGGTGGCAGGTTCCTATTTCTGTGGCTGGGTCACTTCTCTACTTCAGGTCAATGTCACATTCTCAGTGTCCTTCTGTGCTTCTCGAGCCATTGATCACTTCTACTGTGATTCTTACCAAATTGAGAAGATTTCCTGCTCTGATCTCACAGTCAATAAGATGGTGTCTCTCTGTTTGGCTGTCTTCATAATTCTGCCCACCATAGCTGTTATTCTCTTATCTTACATGTATATTGTATCTGCAGTCTTAAAGATGTCATCCAATGAAGGGAGAAAGAAAGCCTTCTCCACTTGCAGCTCCCACTTGGGTGTTGTAAGTGTGTTCTATGGAACTGCCTCTTTTGTGTATTTCACACCTCCAAATAATCCTGAACTTCAAAAAGTAGCCTCAGTATTTTATATATTGATCACACCCATGTTAAACCCTCTGGTCTACTCTCTAAGAAACAAGGATGTGAAACAAGCTTTGAGGAAAATGCTAGGGTAGAAAAAAAATTATCCTAACTCCACTTTCTTGTTCTTTTCTCATTAATTCTTTTACTGTAATTTACTTTTAATTTGGGAATCAAATTTGATTAGTTTGATAATCCTTTAAGTTGCCCACTCCACAAATGAAATTATTTTTATTGGAGGAGTAGTACCAATATATCACTAACTTTTCTTTAAGAGGATTCTTCTGTATGAATATCATCAGAAAGTGACACTTTGCAGTCATTTTATAAATATAAATGTACTCCTTGAACTTTCTAGGTGTCATTTTAAGATATGTAAAATTTTAACTTCATTTTTTTT
>NW_022104643.1:5747-6899 GCF_000313985.2 Echinops telfairi | reverse complement strand
TGTGTTGGGTGTTTTCCTACATCCCTTTCTTATCAAGTGTTTTGTGTTTGTGCATGTGTGTGTTTGTGTGTGTGTTTCACTCTTCACATCTTTCCACCCTTAAGCCAATGCTCGCTTAGGGGCTGTTTTCTCTTTGTTGCCCTCTGGGTGTGGTTGTTGTATGTGGCAGTCTCTTATTTATGCTTGGTGAGTGCTATTCTTCTGCCCATAATCAGTTGGCAAGGATCTTTTGTAGGGCTGGGTTTCTTCTAATGTTATTCTTTGAGTTTTTCCTTGTCTGGGAAGACTCTTACTTCTCCATTTTTTGATAGATAAATAGGGTGGATAGAGTATTCTTGGGTTTGCATTATTTTTGGAATATTTACTCACTCTCTCCTCCTTTTAAACAGTGTCTGCTGATTGGTCTGAGCATATTATTATTTGGAAAACTTTATATGTAATTGCTTGATGATTTTTCCTTTTCCTCAAAGTTGGATAGTTTAACTATTATGTGCCTTAGTTACTTCTTGCGATTCAGTCTAGCTGGCATTCTTTTAGCTTTCTGAATGTTTGTCTGGTTTTCGTTCATTAAGTTTGGGAAGTTTTCCTCCAAAAATTCTCACTATTGTCATAGGTGACTTCTTTGTTGTGTCTTCCTCTGGTAATCCAATTATTCTGATGTTGTTCCTCTTCACAGCATCAGACATAGCTGTCATGTTTTCTTCAGCTTCTCTGATGATCTTATTAAATTTTTGTTCGCATTTTTAAAAGTCTGCTTGGCTGTCCTTCAGGTCACTGGTGCGGTTCTTTGCCTCCTCCAGTCAATTGGCAAAGTCCTTGAGTCTGCCACCCGTTTTTATTATCTAGTCCCTAAGCTTTTGTATTTCCCTTTGGTGTAATGGACTTTATCTACTCTATCATTTCATCCTTTTCCTGTATTGTTTCCCTTATGTCCTGCATGACTCCAAATAGCATTACGAAATTTTATTTCTGTGGCACATCATTATCTGCTTCTTCTATGCATGTTGTTAGATTGTGGACATGCCTTGTTTCTCCTGATTTTTCATTGAGGTCGTTATGCCTCATTGCTGTTTGCAGTGTGTTATTTTATAGGATCCAGCTGCCATTTTCCAGGGAGTTGAAGAGCACTGGCTCTCTCTAGAAGACTCATAG
>NW_022104643.1:3762-5170 GCF_000313985.2 Echinops telfairi | reverse complement strand
GCAGCAGTGTTGGATATTGACAAGTGTTTGCTGTACTGCCTTATGGCATGTGAGGCACTACAGCAAGCAGAAGAAATTCCCACAGTCACATAGGACCACAGAGGATGGACAGGAGCTCCCCCAGCCACACAGGCAGGATTTCTGTAGCCAAGTGTTACATACTGAAGGGGGCGGGCGGACAGAATTGCCCTGGGATGAAGTTGGGTGGGATATCCCTGGTGGAGGGTAGGCAGGCTTTTCCCAGTCTCCTGTTATGTTGCAGATGGTGGGACACCCCCAGCTTGGTGGAGGGGAGGCATACATGCCTAGGTTAAGGGGAGTGGTCTTGAGGTCAGCAGTAGCATGTGAGAGCAAAGGGAAGAGAAAAGGAAAAAAGAAAAGGGGAAAAATACACTAAAGCCACTGAAACTGTGGGGGGTTAGAGAGAAGTGAGGGAAATAAAAGTAACAATATAGCTGAGCCCCAATCCCTGACCGTGGGACTGGAGGGATTTATTTCCTGCCCTGAGGTGGCAGCAAGCTGTGACTGTGTTGAGATAAATCCCCTACTTCGACTCCAAATGATCCTGGCTCAGGCTGAGACAGTGCCAGGGCTAAGGTCAAACCCTAGCTGGCCTCCACTGTGGTAAGCCAAAAGCCCCCAGCCCCTGAAAACCTAGTGGATCCATGCCTGCTTATCTTTATGATGCTCCTCCTGTGACACAGCAGTGTGGAATTTCCCTCTAAGTAATTCTGCTGCATTGATTTCTGCAGAGTTCCTCTGGTATGTGTTACTCAGTCGCCGTCTTCCCAGAAGTCCCTGTCTTCACAGTTTTTATGTTTGAGCCCATTGAATCAGCAAATGTATCGATCCATCTCATGGAGAGACTTCCTCTTTTTTGTGAAGCATGAGGTCCTTTTCCAGGTACTAGTCTTTCTCAATAACAAATCAAAGGTACCTGAGTCTACGCCTTTTATTTTTTCTTCTAAGGAGCATTCTGGCTGTACTTTTTGCAAGAAAGATGTTTTTCTCCCTATGGCAGTCCACGGCACCTTCAATATTCTTCACGAGCACTATAATTTAAACACAGCAATTCTTCTCTAGCCTTACTTATTCATTGTCCAATTTCCATATGCATATGAGATGAGAAGCCAATACCATGGCTTGACTCACCTGACTCAAGGTGACACTCTTATTCTTTAACACTTTGAAGAGTTGCCCAATAGAATACATTGTTTAATTTCGTAATTACTTCTTCCATTAGCATTGATTGTATACTGAACAAAAATTAAATCTTTGGCAACCACAATCTTTTCTTCCTTTTTCGTGATCTTGTCTATTGGTCCAGCTATGAGGATTTTTCTTTCCTTTATATTCACTTGTTATCTATTCTGAAGGTTACTGTCATTCATCTTAATCAGCAAATTCT
>NW_022104643.1:0-1015 GCF_000313985.2 Echinops telfairi | reverse complement strand
TTGATTCTGGTTTTTACAAACCCCCTTGAACTCTGTTAATCTGGGAAAGTATTAATATTGCTATCAAATTTGAGTTACAGGTTGCTATAGATATAATATTTTTGGTTAGCCATTTTGTGTTTCTTTTTCTTTATTTATATATGCAATCCCATTGCCTTCTGGACTGCATGTTTTTTGCTGAACATTTTGAGGTCAGTTTTATTGAATATTCTTATAGGTAACTTTTTTTTTCTGAGCTTTTAGGATTCTTTGTGTTTTTTTTTAAGAAAAAAAGTTTGATTATGACATTGCTTGAATAGTTTCTTTTGGGATTGATCATATTTGTATTTGTTGAGCTTTGTATGTATATATTCTTGTCTTTCATGATATCAGGGAAGTGCATTGAAAACTTTTTTGAAAATGTTCTATGTGCTTTTTTAATGCGTGTGCATCACTTTTTCTGGAATTCTGGTCGCATGTAAATTATTAGTCTTGATGGTGTTCCACAAAAATTTTTCCTTTAATTTCTTTTAATTTTTTATTGTGACTTAGTTAGGAGTTACATATCATATCACAATTTTTTTATTCAACATCTTAAACTCATAAAACTTCTGAATAATTTCCCCTGATTCTAATTACAAAAAAGTTCTATTGACATAATTCACATAGCATATATTTCAATAATTTAAACACATTCAAAAGAGTTGTACAATCTTGACCACAAAAATTTTAAGAACATTTTTTTCTTGTACTATTATTAGTTCCTCATGACTTCCCAACATCTGCTATCATAATCCCAATAAACTACACCCCAATTACTGCCTGTAAATTTACCTCTCCTGTATTTCATCTAAAGGAAAACATAAGAAAAATGAAAAAAAAATAAAATAGAGAAAACCTCAATTGAGGTTTCAATTGAAATGAAAGCAGAATATAATAAAAACTGGAACAAATTTAAGATGAGTTGAAAGGGAAAACAAGTGATAAAATTTAACCTACCTACAGCAGCATGAGTACACTTTCCAATGCACTATAT
>NW_022104642.1:5231-6859 GCF_000313985.2 Echinops telfairi | reverse complement strand
AGTCTATGCACAACAGATTGAAACACTGTTTGGATTCTGCAGAATCCTCACAATCTTTATTATGTTTGATCCCATTGTGACAATCAGTCTAGGGTCTTCCCCTTTTCCACTGGCCCTCTACTTTATCAAACATGATGACTTTCTCCAATGACTAGTAATAGGAATTAAACTGGATTTATTCGATTTGTCAGCGCAACAAAAATTATAGCAATACATTGAAACTCATTAAATAAAATAAAAAACAATAGATTTGGGGGTTAGTAGTAAAATACTTGGACAAGTGAGCCACCTGGGCTTCTTCAAAACTAATAAACACCACCCCGCCCCCCAAAAAGTAAACTCACTGCCATTGAGTTGATTGCAACTCGTAGTGTCCCTATAAAACAGAGTGGAACTGCCTCTACAAGTTTTTGAGAGTGTAAATCTTCATGAAATCTTCATCAAAATAGAAAGCTTCATCTTTCTCCCTCAGAGCGCTGGTGGTTCAAACTACTGATCTTGTAGTTAGGCGCTCAGCGCTTTACCCACTACAACACTAGGACTCCCATAGAGGTCATGAAAGACAATTGAAAAAAATTAAAGAGACACGACAACACAGTGTGTAATGTGGGACAGAAGAATGTACTTATAAGGTGTATTATTGAGGCACTTGATGAAATTTGAATATGATTTATGAATCAGGTGGTAAAATTTTATCAAAGTTATTTCAGCAATATTGATGCTTTTACTATAGTGATGTAGTAGTGCATCCTGACTTTAGATATACATACTAAAATTTCAAGGGGTAATAAGATATTATTTTTGCAACTTAATGTCAAATTGTTAATAATAAAAAAGCCTACACCTGGATAGAGAGAAAGATAAGTAAAGATGAAAGAAAAAGTCATCAAAATATTAAAATTGGATAATAAAGTTAAGGGTATGGGGGAGTTGATTTTTTTATTTGGAAAATTTCTTGGTAATTTAGAAATTATTTCAAATTATAATATAAACCAAAACATAATGTAACTTAATGAAACATAATGGAATTCAACTATATGGTACCTACAAGAAACTCAACTTCAAAGATATCAATATAGGCATGCTGAAAGTAAATGGATGAATATTATATGTGTGTGTGTTTGCTTCGTTACATATACATTTAAATATACATCTATTACATATATCATGTATGCATTAATCAACAGACAGATAGTTGGCTGTATGAATATCAGATAAAGTAGGCTTCACAGCAAAGAAAATTACTAGAAACAGAAAACAATATTATATAATTATAAAATGACCAACCAATCAAGAAATAGGCAATTCAAAATATGAATACACCAAATAACACAGACAAAATAATAAACAAAGACTGATAGAATCAAAAGAGGAAATACTCAAGGTCTCAATTATAGTTGAAGACTTCAATACTTCTCTTACATCAAAAGAATTAATGGATATAGAAGAACTCAACTGTATCATTAGCCAAAAAGAACGAATGAACATTTATAGACTGTTCTAACCAACAGCTACAAAATAAGCGTTCTTGTCAAAAGTCTACAGAAAACGTAGAAAGAAAAAAACATATTACTGGCCATAAAACACACCTCAAAAATATTTAAAACAACTGAAATTATACAAAGTAT
>NW_022104642.1:2602-4006 GCF_000313985.2 Echinops telfairi | reverse complement strand
AACCGTTGTTAAATGAACTTAAGCAAAATATTCCTCATGTGTGATATTGATGATACCGTTCTAGTTTGAGCATTCTTTCAAGTCATCTTTCTTTGGAATGGATCAAATGTGGATCTCTTCCAGTCAGTTGGCCAAGTAATTATCTTCCAACTTTCTTGGTGTAAATTCGTGAGTGCTTAGAGTGCTTCTTCAGCTTTTTCAAACATTTCAGTGGATAGTCTATCAATTCCTGGAGCCTGGCTTTTGGCCAATGAATTCAGTGCGGTTTGAACTTCTTCCTTCAGTGCCATTTGTTCTTGCTCATATGCTATCTCCTGAAATGTTGGAGTATTGACTAGTTCTCTTTGTTAAAGTTATTCTGTATTCTTCTCTTGGTACTTCCTGCATCATTCAATATTTGCCTACAGAATCCTTCAAGTGCAACATAAACTATTAGGAAAATAGAAATTGAGATGACAGATAGATGCTGGATAAATAGATGAGTAAGTTCTGATTGAGTTATCACTGAGTTGGTTGTGACTAATTGAGTTATCATTGGATTGGTTTCTGATCCTTTGTGCAACATAATAAAACATTGTGCCAACCTCACAATTTTTATGATACTTGAGTCCATTTTTGCAGCCACTACATCAGTGCATCCCATTGAGTTTCCTTGTTTCTATTGATCTTCTGCTTTACAAACACGCTGTCCTTCTCTGATGTCTAGTCTCTCCAGATAATATGTTCAGTAAATGGCTGATGAATAGACAGGTAACTATACAGATTGAGAGTTTAAAACATTGCCCAAGTAGATAAATAAATAGTGGTCTGAGGGAAAAAGAGGAAGCCCTTTGATCAGATGGCTGCAACAATGGGCTCTAGCATAATAATTGTATGTCACAGATCCCTGCAGCATTTCATCCTGTTGTACACAGAGTCCCAATCAAATCTACTGATGACAGCTAACATGAACAACAACTTTCTTGGAAGTCTAGAGTTCTTAGGGTGAGGGATGTGGCAGGGGAGGTTGATGTGGATGGTCTTTAAAGAATTTAAATGATATAGGCTTTCAAAATCATTCATAATGCTAACCTACTGCAAGAAGCACTGGTGTTATAATGGTTACACGTTGGGCTGCTAACTGCAATTTTAGCAGTTCAAATCCACCTGGTGCTCTTAGGAGAAAGATGGCGTTCTACTCTCATAAAGAGTTTCACTCTCCTTGGGTAAAGACAAATCTCCATTTCCATTTAAGTTGATGGTAAAATTATTCTTCAAGGCGGTTTTCTTTCTTTTATTTAAATCATGTTATTAGGGGCTCATAAAACTGTTATCACAATCCATGCATACATCAATTGTGTAAAGCACATTTGTACATTCATTGCCCTCATCATTCACAAAACATTTGCTCTTCACTAAAGCCCC
>NW_022104642.1:0-1089 GCF_000313985.2 Echinops telfairi | reverse complement strand
CCTTTCCCCCCACCTGCCCCTCTCCCATGTCCCCCCGGAACTGTCGGTCCCGTTGTCTTCTCCTCCAGATTGTTAATCCAACCTCTCTTATTTAGACAGACCTGTGGAGGTCTATTTTCAAGGGAGAATAGTAGCTTTTCAATACAAATAGTTGTGGACATTTTGTTCCTTTAAAGTAATTAACAATTTATAATCCACTCTCTAAGCAAAAGGTTTCTTGCCTTTTGTCAATTTTCCCCCTTATTTGTCATGATACCCTGTAAAAATTGAAGCATCTGAAAATTGAAATAATTTTTGTTTTACGAGTTACAGTCTTGGAAACTCACAGTCATAGAAGGAACTCTATCCTATAAGGTTGAAATTCATTATTAGGTCTAGGCTGTTCTGATAAGGGGAGGAAGCAGGATACATTCACAATGTCTATGGCAGTGTGTAGGTTCCCAGGTTATAACCTTTAGGACTAGGTTATCATTCAGGTGAGTCTAATGACAGGCTGCCGGCTGAAGTGCAGCTATTTCAGAGTATTATCTAGTGTTCATACATAAGTGTTGTTTACTTCCTGTGCAGAAAACAATTTTTTGGAGACTAAAGGGGGAATAGTTGGAATCTGAGAGTGATTTCTTGTTTGGAAACTAAAAAATAATTTCCCTACTGTACAGGCATCAAAAAAGTACCATGAATTTTGTCAAGTTCTGTAAAATAAGACAGCTGCTACGGAGTCCTACAGGTGCTTTTCCTAATAAGCTAAAATGTACATGTGTATGTATATTATATATGAATGAAACATGTATGTGTGTGTGATATGTCAATTAACAAAATTCTGAAACACACCGGCTTAAAAGTGAATAAGGAAGAAATGGGTAGCGGGGGCATGGGGCGCTGACCCACCCAAGGGGAGGGTATTGTTTACATCTCCACAGGAAAAGAGGGACCAGACTTCAACCCAGTGCTCCAAGGTGTGAAAACAACATGCCGGTGCGGAGTAGGGAACCAGTGGAGAGGTCTGGGGGGCTGGCCCCAGTCCCAAATACTAAGTGGATGCCTGCCCCTCCCCCAAGAAGAAGTTATTTCAAAGGATGGCACTGAATC
>NW_022104641.1:5798-6918 GCF_000313985.2 Echinops telfairi | reverse complement strand
AGTCCACGTCTGGACATACGTTTTCTAGTTTCACGAGTATACAGGTGGATCTCTAAACACGTCTGCACGCTCACTGCCCGTGAATCAATGCAGACTCACTCACAGCCCCTGTGGGATTCCGAGAAAGCCCAGTCTTTCTCCCGCGGAGCTAGTGATGGCTTCCAACTGCCGACCGGCCGATCACAGTCAACCCTGTAACAACGATACCACCCAAGCTTTCAGACTGAGAAACAATTCTTCTCACAATGGTCAAAGTATTGGACCCAAGATCAGAAGACCAAAGCTCCACTCGAAGTTCTTTAACCCCAAATCCTGAGGGGTTACCTGAGCCTACCCACTGAAAATTCTAGGCCTTCTCATGTGTCGATACTTCCCCCAGGCATCATTCTGTGCCCAACCCTTCTGTCTTCCTTGTTGTTAGGGGGTGCCATTCAATCAATTCTGACAGATAGCGACCCTGGGTACCACAGAATGTGACACTGCCTTGTCCGGTGCCATCTTCACAATGGCAGTGCAAATCCTACAGCGCTACTCCGGGTTAGCTGGATGACATTGGACGAGCCACATAACCTCCCAAGAACAGTCTTCCTTCCACAGAAGGCTTGGTAGCCAATCCCCTAAACTTTAAATTTTGATTTTTAGTCTGTGTACTATCTTTCATACTATGATTCCAATGTAATTGCTTAGAATTCTTGGTAGATACCATCAAGCTTGTTCTTACTCATAGGGATTACATACACAACAGAGCGAAACGCGCCCCTGAGAATCATTATGTTTGAGTCCATGGCCACACCCACTGTGTCAATCCTCTCATTGAAGGGCTTCCTCTAGTAGTTCCCTGATCCTCTGACCCCTCTTTCTTAGGAAGCATGATGTCTTTTGCCAAAGTCTGCCTCTCCTGATAACATGTCCAAAGTACATGAGACCAGGTGTCACCATCCTCACTTCTAAGGAGCCTTCTGGCTGTACTTCTTCCAGGACAGATTTGTTTGTTCTTCGGCCCGTCCGTGGTGTTTTCAGTGTTCTTCACCAGCAGCCTCGTTCAAATGCATCTATTCTTCTTCAGCTTCTGTTACGCATTGTCCACGTTCACATGCAGATGAAAATATCAGAACTTGGG
>NW_022104641.1:2695-3824 GCF_000313985.2 Echinops telfairi | reverse complement strand
CAACTCCTAAGTAATAATATTATTCAATCCTAGAAGAGGAGACTGATTTCCTATAACATCATAGCCTACTGCCTTCCTAGAGTCACACAATGTCCACTACAGAATTCCAAAAGAAGTTTTAAAGAAGCATACTGTGGTAGTTACATAATCTGGTGTCCACTTGAGACTTAAGAGTGAAGGGGTGGAGTTCAGCCTGTCAATCAGGTTGCAGCTTCATGACCTCAGGGAGGCACTAAGGAGGTAAATAGCTCACTGGAGGTGGGACACAAACTCACTGCCTATGAGACATTCCTGTTGCCAAGACCCATGGAGCTAAGCAACCAGAGTCTTGGAGCTGGAGGAGCCACGTGAAGACCCATGCCAGCACTGAGATGCTTCCACTGCCACTGGATCCATAAAACTTTCCACCCACTGGCCTGTGATGTTCCAACATTTGGCGTTATTGCATGTATTGCTTGAGTCTGAAGAGGAAGTTACAGATTGGTATCAGATATAAGGGCTAATATCGGACTTACAGACTTGATCTATACTGGGCTGGAATTTTTTCTTAATATACAATTACTCTTTTATATAAAGCTCTTTCTTATACACATATGTCTCCCTGGATTTGTTTCTCTAGTCTACCCAGACTAACACATATACCTTTCTTTGAATTATTCCAAGTACCTGGAGACCAACCTGCCATCAACTTAGCGCTTCCTTTGCTTCAGTAAGTTTAGGGAAAGTTAATGTACATTTAGAATACGCTGGTGCCTCAAAACGTGTTCCTGGCATCAGGGGCCAATCAAGGCAGTCATCTGGTTGCATTCACTCTGATTTACATGTGGCCAAGATGACTACACCAGAAAATGTGTATGGTAATAAAAACAAAACTCGTTGCCAGCTGATGATGCCCTAGCTAAGTACCAAGTACCACACCAAACACTAAAAGGAAATTCTCTGGTTCTGAGGCAAACACCCCTTTGCCTTTTTCTGGAGCTGGTGCTGGCGCCATGGGAGATGAATTTAATTGGTAAATTAATCTTCTACAAATGTAATCAATTTTTTTTCAAACCTGGACTTAAGTCAAATAGTGACTCTTAATAGCCTCTTGAAAGAACACAAGGTAGGTAATAACTAATACTGGAGA
>NW_022104641.1:0-880 GCF_000313985.2 Echinops telfairi | reverse complement strand
TAAAAAATGTGCTAAAAAAACCTTGGCTTATACTCGAGTATATATGGTAACTCAAATGAGCTAAGGTACAAATTTCCCCAAAAAATGACACCAAAAATGGAGAAAACTTTCCACCTTTTTCAGAAAGGAGTCAATTAAAACACTCTCTTATTAAAGTTGATCAAGAATTTCCAGCTAAAAGTACTTTAAAAAAAACAGCACAAAAGAAAGCAGGCTAACAAAAGAGCGCACATGCTCCATTTCTTATCTAGGCTCTTTATCCTTCCCACGGTCCCCCACCATAAACAGCAAGGCAAGCAATCCAGCAAGAATGGAGAACACTGTCCTCTGAAGTCAGTTCTTTGGGGGGGTGAGGGGGGGCTGTCCACGAGTTAGGATTGGGGCCGGGCCCCACAGATCTCCCCATTAATTTCCTGCCTCGTGCCACAGTGCAGCCCCTCTGATCAGAGCACACAGAGGCAAAGGAAGAGGGAAGGAGAGAGTGGAGCACATCCTGGCCCACCAAACCCCGAGGATGATATTCCCCCTCAGAGAGCCACTGCACGGACCACTACTGGAGACACAGTATGGATACTGTGCCCAATCTGACCGCATCACACCTGAGTGAAATGCTAAGGGCATGCAACAAAGCAGCAATGGGAGCAAAGTAACGATAGACTTTGTAAATATTAGACTTTGGGGCCAGGGTGTGGCACCCCATCAGACTCAACCAGGAAAACACTCCTAAAGGTCAGCAAACAGAACTATTTATAAGCTTTTCTTTTTCAGTCGTTGGTTTTCTTTTTGTTGTTGTATTGGTGGGGGTTTTTTGTTTTGTTTGCTCCCTCTTGTTTTTGTGCTTATCATTGTCTCTGCATGTCTATCTAGATAAGATAGGAGG
>NW_022104640.1:5630-6905 GCF_000313985.2 Echinops telfairi | reverse complement strand
ATCTAACAGTGGAGGCCATGTTAGATATAGGAGGAAGTATAGAAGACTTGGTCATTGTTGAAAGAAACATACCTCTTTGGGAAAAAAAAAATGTAAAAAGCAAACAAAGTAGAGATATTGTTGCTGGATTCAAGAAGAGATCCAAGATGAAATAATTTTATTTTTCCAGAGCCCTGTGCAATGGTCCTCTGGCTAAGGAGTCCTCAGAAGACAGAGATGCTGTTCCCGGAAGTGTCAGCACACAGTACTTCTGTTATGTTGTTTTTGGCTGCGACTAAGTCAGCCTCAGATCATGGAAAGCTCCTGTTTAACAGAACAAAACACTGCTCAATCCAACATTAGTTTCTTGATAAAGTACCCAAAGTAAGCAAGATTAAGTCTTGTCATCCTAGTTAATCCTCTATCCATTTAAATTTTAGACTTGATAGTTTAAACGTTGCCATAATACTGATGTGTGTTTTTTAACTTTCGTTGTTATTCACCATCCTTGTCATTTCTGAAGGGTCTCTCCTTTTCCAGGGATTTTATTGTCAGAAAAAAGGCAGCAGACAAACACCTAGTACATTGCACCCTGTAGGCACTGAATAAACACTTGATTCCTAACAGCCTGACTGAACGCGTCTTCAGTAACACAGACAATAAACCAACTGCCTAAGAAATAACAGACTGTGCTACCTGGTGGGCATCCCCCCTGAGGCCTCCTTGTTAATGAATAACTGATACCTGCAGAAGACACCTGCAACTTGTTACCTATTCAAACAAAACATGCTTCAATCACCTGCTACCAAGTCTGGGAGAAAATAAACAAAAGCCACATTGATTCTTGACCATCAGGGACTTGTATGAAGATGAGGAAAAGCTTGCCACAAGGGAGAAAGAGCTGAGAGTTGCGAACTGTATCAAGCCAAGGGGGTGACATGATGGGAGGTAACAAACGGTTTGGATGTGGTTTGAGTTGGTGAGCTAGTCATTTAGTCAGCTGAAATGTGTAGTGAGTTACCAAGGAAAGTTGTGGGGAAATGAGAACAAGAATATATTAAAAATGCTTCATTCATGTCCCTGCCACAGCTATCTTCTGAAAGTGCAAATTTAATTATGTTGCTTCTTTGGTTAAAATCTTGTGTTTGTCCGAGTAGACTAGAGAAACAAATTCATAGAAACTCATATGTGTATAAGACAGAGTTTTATATAAAGGGTAATTGTAGATTTAAGAAAGCATCCCAACCCAGTCCAGTCCGAGCCCATAAGTCTGATCTTAGCCCATATGTTTGATAC
>NW_022104640.1:0-3998 GCF_000313985.2 Echinops telfairi | reverse complement strand
GCACACATTCATCTTCAGCGTTTATGCGTGGAAGGTGGTCACACAATGATGGTTTTTGTTATTTGGTGTCTGCTGCCTGTTCCCTTCAGCACGTTGTGTTCGCACAGACTCATGTGCTTCTTCTCTGTGGACTTTGTTGTTTCTGAGCTAGATGGCTGCTTGTCATGTTTTCTAAAAGAAAGAAGTGAGCAATTGTTTCCATCATAAGAATTACAGTTTTTAACAAATGCAATCCCTCATTTTCATTTCTTCATAGGCCACACAATTTCTTCCATAATTCAACCCCTGCTTACTCTTACAGCTTTTTCCACTTCAAATTCCTTTCAACCATAGTGATAATATGTGTCACGTTGATTTTCTTTCCCCATGTTAGTGTTTTCAAACTTAGAATATGTTCCTGTTTATCCACCTGCCAAATTCATTCTCTAAGAGCCAAACAGGAGCCCTGGTGGTGTAGTGGTTAGGCATTAGGCTGCAATCTGCATGTTCAACAGTTCAAAACCACCAGCTGCTCTTCAGGAGGAGAATAACTGGACTTTAGACTCTCATCAACCGTCTGGGAAACTTAGCCTTGACTCCACAGCAGCAGGAGTTTGAAAAACGAGCAAGATTGCCACTTCTACTAAATCGTCACAACAGCACTTTCTCTCTTTCTCATCAATTCAACTGATTACTTTTCTTTTCTCCTTCTTGACTATATTTCTATTATTCCATATCTGTCATATATTAATGTATTTATGTTTCTGTATTCTTATAAATGAAAGTTTTATTCAGAAGAAGGGTGGTGTTTCATTCATCTCTGTATCACAGGTTTTTGTCATAAAGCTTGAGGGAAGGAATTAAACGTTTACTGATATAAATTGATTTAAAATTTTCAGGTTTCTACTATCTGCCTTAATGTAACATCAGGGGTTATGCAGTGAAAACATTATTTTAAACCAGAGAATTTTCACATTCTCTGTATACGACGCTTTTGTTTTTTAAATAATTTTATTGGTGGCTCTTACAGCTCTTATAACATTCACACATCAATTGTATCCGGCATATTTACACATATGTTTCCATCATCATTTCCAAAACATTTTCTACTTGAGCCCTTGGTATAAGGTCCTCTTTTTCCCCCTCCCTCCCCCACTCTCCCACCCTCCTGAATCCTTGATCAATTACATATTGTTATTATTATTTTGTATCTTACACTGTCCTTTGTCCCACTTCATGCACATTTCTGTTATTCATCCCCTTCAGGTGGGGTTCTATATATCCAACCTTGCAATGGGTTCCCCCTTTCTCCCCCTCCCCTCTCCCCAACCATCCCTCTACCTTCATGGTATCGATACTCCCACTACTGTTCCTGAGGGGTTTATTTGTCCTGAATGCCATGTAAGACACTTGTTGTTGCTGAGTAATCAGGAGTTATGTCTTCATATGTTGTAGGTCAGAGTCCACCACTTGTCTGTCACCACTACCTGTCTGTCCCTGTATCATACTGCGCTGCCTTGTGTGTCAGTATGATGCTGGATGCATGTCACTGGTATGTCAAATGCCAACAGGGTCACCCAAGTGAACAGTTTCAGCGGTGCTTCCAGATGAAGAAGAGACGGCAAAGACAGTCTCGGCTCCCTACTTGGAGGAAGGAGCCACTGAAAACCTCATGCACAGCTTCAAACCAGTGTCAGATACTGAGTGCCTGAACAGAGGGAGCAGGACATTGTTGGAGGAAGTGGCAGAGGATGGGCTCCTGGCATCTGAGGCCACTCACCACATATTGGGGAGGAGCTGATATCTCAGAGTGGAGTCAACCATAGTTGCAGGTCAAGCCTGTGGAAGTGCAGCAGTCAGGATCTTCATTTGTTGATGGGGCACAGCTCAAGGTCAGAGAAAAGCTACATCAAACCATTAATGATTAGAACTTGGAATGTGCCCAATATGCATTTAGGAAATTTGAAAGTGGACAAAAATGAAAAGGAATGTTTCCTAAATATTTGTGAGCTGAAATTGACTGGGATTGGCCATTTTGAGTCAGAAAACCATATGACTTACGATACCAGAAATAACACAACAAACACTATACCAGAAATAACAGAAACAACACAACAGGAATGCTATGGAATTCATTTTCAAAAAGGACATTGCAAAATCAAGCATGAAGTACAATGCTGTCTGTGATAGGATTAGCTCTATCTGCCTTTAACAAAATCCAGTCACTAGAAGTATTATTCAAAATTATGCACCAACCACAAAAGCTAGTGATGAAAAAGCACAGAATTATATCAACGGCTTCAGTCTGAAATTGATTCAATAGTCTATCCAGATACATTGATCATTTTTGATGATTAGAACGAAAGAGTTGAAAACAAAGGAGAAGGAACAATAGTTGGAAAATAAGAAGCTAGGTAACAGGGGCAAACCCGGAGATCCCATGACAGAATTTTGCAAAACCAACCACTTGCTCATAGCAAACACCTTTTCCCCCAATCACACAAAAAGTGACAGCACGGGAGGAAGGGCATCCTATCTGGTCAGTGAAAAAGGAGAAGGGCGTCGAGGAGATGGATCGACCCCTTGACTGCAGCAATAGGCTCAAGTTTGGAAGTAGTCGTGAGGATGGCGTCGGACGGAGCTGTGTCTTGTTTGTTCTCTTTCGCATTTAAATTCACTTCAGGTCACAACCAACTTGATGGCACCTAAGAACAACAAGAGGTCAGAGGAGACTTTTCACATTCTGTTGTCCTCCCCAACCTTCCTTAGTCTCACTCCATACATTCCATGTGACTCAGTGATTAGCTCACCAAATCAAACCCTACCCAAGTTTTTATTGCAACACATTATGTTGGAAGCCAGAGGATTGCTGAGGCAATACTCGATACTCAGCAGACTGCTACCTCCCTCTCTCATGGAACCATGGCTGGGTTCAAGCCACACACCTTTCATCCAGCAGCTGAATGCTTAAACACTGTGCAAACAAGTTGGGTTTTTTTTTTAAATAGGAGGTTTTATATATATCATTTCCCCCAAAGTATTTAAAAATACTTTTATGTCATATTAAAATTGCATTAATTACTGAGTATTCACAAAACTGTACACATAAGGTTAAAAAAACATAATGGCTTAATTTTTGAGTTTCCATAAGGGATGCATATTACAAATAGACTGAATGACTAAGTAAATAGTGTTGGTATAATAATAGCTCAATGCTAATGCCCCAGCTTTCTTCTTTAGCCTGATAAATATGTTCAAATCTCAGACACATGCTTAGATTTTTTATGCACTTTCTTGTACTTATCTCAGAATATAATTTTTCTATTCATAAAAACAAGTGTCAAACGCAATCTTGACCATGATTTTTATGTAGTGCAGACCACTAAGAGATTGTCACCAATCTTCACATTATTGTCAGATTTTCACACTTATGGTCTCGCTACAACCTGGAGGCTATATATTTTAAGATGTGATTTAAAATAAGGTATGGGTAAAATAATGTCCTTCTTACCTATTCTGTATTCCTCATATAGATGAATAAATGTATAATAAGTACATAGACAATTAGTGAAATTTTCATCAGTACCTTTATCATGCCTTTTTATCATTTTAGATGGGGAAAGAAAGCTTTCCCAAAATATACTTTGTGCTTTTTGTCTTCATAAAGAGTACTCAATTAATTGATATTCTCCTGGTGGTTCAGTATCATGAATATGAACATATATTACTATTTGGGACCCTTGTCCCTGAAGGCCTGTCTTTAGACAGAAACCTGCCCAGGAGCATCTTAAGATTTACCCCTCTGCATTTAGGAAGCTTTACTTTTCTTTGTTATTGACTGAAACATATTTTTGCTGTTACAAATCATTCTCTAGCTGTCACCACTCCAGGTCCATTAAACTGTAACTATATTCTACACATATTGTCTAATTATCAACACTGGGTAGACTAAGGTTGACATAACCTTCATTCTGGATGAAAACATCTCAGTTTTTTTAACAAGTTTGCCAAGGCAAACT